>NW_012103565.1:1076782-1187164 GCF_000951045.1 Mandrillus leucophaeus
CGGCGCTGCGATCAACATGGCCGACATTTCCCCTCCGCGGCGTGAGCGGCAGCAATGAACTGTGGGGGATATTTATTCAAGTTAGCCGGAGTGACAGCCGGGCCCGGCCGCGCACAGCCCCGGTTTGCATTAAAGGGGAATCGGCCCGGCCGGCACGGGAGCCAAATACGGGGCTGCCAGGATTGGTCTTGTCAAATTCGTCCTAAGAGGGCCGGTGGGACAGCTGCAGGTTAACTTCCTAAGTCTGGCTCCCGTCTGCTTCCACTAGTACGTTCACATACCCACATTTTGGGTATTAGATTAGGTAGTAAATTTGTCAGTGAAGTTATAAAGTATTAAGGTTGTTAACTACCAAAACCTAGAGAGGAAGCAGGTTTATTCCTGGGCCACCTTTGGAGGAGAGTTTCCTCAGCAGTGGTACAGTATTAACACGTTAACCAAGCCAAACCAACCAAAAGTGAAGCTGCTACTTGGTGACTGTCAGATTATAACGGCTGTGTGTACATGGCTTTAAAAAATGAAAAAAAAAAAAAAAATCTTACATTTTTCTTTTCAGGCTGGATGGAAAGAAAACCATGCAACGTTTATGAATGAACTGAAAAACCTTCAGGCTGAAGGACTTACGACTCTTGGCCAATCCCTAAGGACAGCTTTTGATTTATTAAATTTAAATAGATTAGTAACTGGCATAGACAACTATGGGCAGGTAGGTTGAATAATAAGGTGGCAAAATAGTTGATTTTTCATTTTGTGGAAAAACAGTCCAATCCAAAAACTACATAACATGAAATGCACGTATAAAACATTCCAGATTAAAATAGAATATGCACATTGTTCAAAGGCAAAACTCTTACCCTACTATATATGTTTTATATCCCTCATTTTTTCCCCTTTTAAAATACATTTGTATTCAGGATTAGAATCTGAATCTTTTGCTAAAAATTTGACATACATTGATTTTAATCCCTTGAAAGTTCACTAAAGACCTAAAAGGGAAAGTGTCCTATCTCACCACACTCAAGTTGTGTGTGCAACTATTGTAGTGACTTACAGACACTAGTTAGTGGTCTTCATTTCTATATTAGTAAAGATGTTAGAGGAAATTAATCTGTTTGTTGCATCAGGGTTTAATGTAATCATGCTGTATAACTATTCTGAAAGGTAAGAAGATTTTCACTGGAATACAGTCACTGGCTGAGAACATTAAGTTTTCTCCTTTTGAAGCATACACAGTTAACTATTGCAGGAAGAATTCTGAATTAAATTTCAGGCCTAGAGTTTTAATTTAAACTCCAAACCCTTTGCAAAAAAGACTGCTGGAAAATATGAAAGAACCCTTCGTTTCTTAACCCCCACAGGTCCTTTTATTTCACTTACTTTCATCTATTTGAGGGTAAGAGGAGCTTTAAATCAACAACAATTCACTAAGGAATAATGCAGAGTGGTCTATTGTAACATTTTATGGTATCTTTGCCCTGGAAATAAGAGATACTGAACAACATATAATGTTACATGTAACAAAGGAATATTATTTCCAAGGAGCTCAATTCTTACGTTGTAGTGAAAAGCACTATTCCTGTAATTATATATTGGGTATATGTTGTGTTCTTTTCCCAAGTCCCACGGTCCCCAGTTTTGTGAGTTTCATACATTTCAGGGAAATTCTTTCTGTGACTACAACGTTTATTTGCTTCCTATTGAAGGAAATGAACTTGTTTCTGTTTTAGGAAATTTTAAGCTCCTTAGGGATAACTTCAGTGCTTAAGTATCTTTGGAAATAGCTGAATTTAGTCCTAGAACATTTAAAGTATACATTGAAATTCAGAGTGAGCTTACCAAATTGAACTTCCATCGTTTAATTAGGTAAATATGTACTTTCTTACTACATTAATACTTTTATGTTTTTCCCATCTCTGCTGCTTTTATTTTTGCAACTTTTAGTAATTTAGGTATATTTGCAATGAACTTTTTGGTTTGTTTCTGTAAAATAGTAGTAGATTTCTTTCTCTTTTATATTTCTTTGTGATATGTAGCGCAACACAGTCTTATTGCTTAAAGTTTTCATCCTTACCTCTTTGAGTTCAAAGAGATATTTAAAACTTGCCATTATTTGGTTACCTTGATTTGGTTGTCATGTTGTTAGTGTTATGGCAGAACTATTAGTTTCCTCTTTTTCTGCATCACATTTCATAAGTGGTCAAGGCATTTGGACACATTCACCTCCTACTACCTAGCACAAATACTTCTTAGATTGCTTCCTTCGAAAAACTGCTTGTCATGGAGAGGCTGAGGACATTTGTCATTTAAACCTGTATTTTCCTTTTCCCAGTTGATGTCTGCCCCCAGAGAACACTTTAGTTCTTGTCTGTAAGGCTTATAAAAACTTTGAGGGAAAGGTGGTCCTGTGCTGTTACCACTTTGACCAAGAGAAAAACCTGGAGATTGGGATGTTTTTGCATGTTAGGATTTATTCAACAACAGGGAGATATGATGCTTCTCACTTATTTTGATGAATCAGCAAAGATTGCAAGGCATAATATTATTGCTTATGTCTTGAATTGGCACATTAAAAATGACACTAGCCTTAAGCCACTGTTTTCAAACGAAAATGATAATTTGAGTAAAGAGTATTTAATTGGAAGAAAACATTCTTCCAGAAGATTTTTTTCATCATGAAACTTATCTGATTTAAACATTTCACGTTTTCTGTTCACAAAAAGGATAAATGATTAGGAATTTTGGATGTCTCAAATATTTAATACTAAATATTGTTCATGTGTTTTCTTCTTTGTAAAAGTACTTTGTATCTGCCTGTTTTCTGTGGAATACTTTTATTTTGTAACTTCAATGTTTTTACATAAGTATTTCCCCTTTCCTGCTCTATACTAGGATCTGTGGCGTTCACAGTACTACTTGTATGTAATGTTAGTAGTTGAAGGAAATGAGAAAAGATTAGGTGGAAGATAGAACATATATATTTTATAGAATATCTAAAAACTTTAATGTTCTGAGTTACTTTCTTAAATGTCTATGGGTTAATATATATATGTTTGTATATTTATATAGATATCCACCATTCTGCCACATATATACACATAAATGATTTTTCATAACTAATTACAAGACTATTAAACCTATATTGCATTTGTTAACTTAGTTAACATACCTACAGATAAAACATCTTTGAATTATTAGCTAGGATGCTGTCAGAATTTGCAGGGCATTAGTAAGGTTAAAGTAGCTGAGAAAAAAGAATGGTTCTTAGTGAATGTTTTCCTCAAGCACTTTGGATATCCTACTAAAAAATTCCATGCCTATAGATGTTCTTATAAATATTTAATTTTGATAATCAGTACCATTTACTGATATTTCTACAGTAATGGAACAATGTGTAGCCTTTAGTCAATCTTTTCCTTTATAGCAGTACTTTATTAAATTGCATATAATTGCAGATAAATTTGATACATAATTTTTTCACATGTGTTCAACAGAGTTTCACATAACGCTGATCCTTTGAGAGCTGCTGAAAGTCTGAACCAGCCTTAATATCTGAAATTAGGAAATGTATAAAATGTGAGAGATCTGATTAAAGTTTTATGCGTAGATGAGTTAATTTTCATATTGTTACAGGTCATCCTGTTTTCCATCAATATATATATGTATATTTTTTGAGACAGAGTTTCTCTCTTGTTGCCGAGAATGGAGTACAATGGCGTGATCTCGGCTCACCGCAGCCTCCTCCTCCCGGGTTCAAGCCATTCTCATGCTTCAGCCTCCTTGAGCAGCTGAGATTACAGGCTTGAGCCACCATGTCTGGTTAATTTTGAATTTTTAGTGGAGACTGGGTTTCTGGTCAGGCTGGTCTTGAACTTGTGAACTCAGGTGATCCGCCTGCCTTGGCCTCCCAGAGTGCTAGGATTACAGGCGTGAGCCACAGTGCGCAGTCCAGTATTTTCAACATTGTCTTTTTTTCAGTAAATTAGGTTAGTTAAGATTAGCCAATAAATCTTACTCTGGCCTGCAAGTGCATTTTTGTTACTGACCTGACTCCACACCCCCGCTACCTGAAGTATACTAGTACTAATTAAATTGTTCCAGGAGTTAGAATGGCACCTTTCCTACTCTATGCCCTTGGTGAAGACAATCCTTGACAGATATCTTAAAAGGAGATAAAATATGTGCTTAATTTTTTCAGGAGTTTCTGTGGTGAATGTTTACCTCATTGAAAAATGGTGACTTTCAGACAATGTCAAATTTAATGATTCTCGGGGAAAAGAATTTTAAAGAATTTTATTTTTGAGCATAAAGGTCTACTTTGTAAACTTAGGAGATAATACAGTTATAGTTCTAATACTACTTTTTTTTCCTTTACCTAAATAGTACCCATTTAATAGATGGTGTGAAATACAGGCTTTGAAGGCTGGCAGGTGAAGTAGTGAGAACTCCATTTCCATTTAGGTGTTTGGTTTCTCTTAGATTATCAACAAATATATGAATAAGAGTTTGATATTTATTAAGCTATAGACATCTTTTCAAATGAAAGTCAGTTAATTACTATACCTGAAATACTGCTGTGTTGAATATAAACTGGAAACACAATGATGAATGGTATTTTGTAAATTTTTAAATTCCTTTAATTAAAATTTTTTTTTAAATTGTGGTAAGAAACACCTGACAAAATTTACCATCTTAACCATTTTTAAGTGTGGAGTTCAGTAGTGTTAAGTATATTCATATTGCTGGGCAACCAATATCCAGAACTTTTTTATCTTGCAAAATTGAAACTCTGTGTCGAGTAACTCCCAGTCCCTGGAAACCTCTATTCTAATTTCTGTTTTTATGAATTTGTCTACTCTGGATATCACAGTTAAGTGAAATCGTACAGTATTTGCCTTTTAGACAGGCTCATTTCACTTATCATAATGTTCTCAACATTCATTTATGTTTTAGCATGTCAGGATTTTCATCCTTTTTAAGGCTGAATAATACTCTATTGTATGTACCACGTTTTGCTTGTCCACATATCCCTTGATAGTCACTTGGGTTGCTTCCACTTCTTGGCTGTTGTGAATAATACTGCAATGAACATGTGTGTGTAAATAACTTTTTTGAGATCCTGCTTCTAGTTCTTTTGGATATATACCCTGAAATGAAATTACTGGATCATATTGTAATTCTATTTTAAATTTTTTGAGAAAGTACCATACCGTTTTTTATAGCAGTTGTACCATTTTACATTCCTACCAACAGTGCACAAGGGTTACACTTTCTATATATCTTCACTAACACAATTTTCTATTTTTTTTTGACATTAGCCATCCTAATGGGTGTGAGGTTGTATCTCACTGTGGTTTTTATTTACATTTCCCTAATTATTTATGTTAAGCATCAACATAACGCTTGTTGGCCATTTGTACACCGTCTTTGAAGACAAGTCCTTTGCCCATTTTAAAGTTGTTTTTTGTTGTTGAGTTTTAGGATTTCTTTATATTTTCTGGATATTAATCCCGTATCAGATATATGATTTGCAAATATTTTCTCCCATTATGTAGTTTGCTTTTTCACTCTGTTGTTTCTTCAATACACAAAGTTTTTAATTTTTATATGGTCCAATTTATGTATTTTTACTTTCATTGCCTGTACCTTTGGTGTCTTCCACAAAATCATTGCTAAATGCAATGTCACTGAAGCTTTTCTCCTGTGTTTTAAGAGTTTTATAGCTTTAGATCTTCTGTTTAGGTCTTTAATCTATTTTGAATTAATTTTTGTATATGGTATAAGGTAAGGGTCCAACTTCATTCTTGTGCATATAGATATCCGGTCCCCTCCACCATATGTTGAAGAGGCTGCCCTTTCCCCGTTGAATGGTCTCTGCAAATCCCTGAACTTTTGAACCTCAATAATTATTGTTGGTGGAGAGGGCACTCTCCTGTCAAACTTGTTTAAATGTTTTTTCCCCATCTTTATTGTGTAAAAGAAGAGCAATGGCTGGAAATGTGAAAATTGGAATCCCAATCTTGGCCTTGCCATTGAATTATTATGTAACATTGAGCATTCACATTACTATTTTGAGCCTCTGCTGCTTCTTATTCCAAGTTGGCAATAATGAAACCATTGTACCTTTAATATAGAATTGATGAGAGATTTAAATGGGATGATATATTTAAAATGTACTTTAAAAATTAGGATGTGCTCACTAGACAAAAGCATCCTTTTCCCCCAAAAGATTAGTATATTTACCTCATTTTCTATTTTTTTCAGCTTTAAATTTGAAATTAAAATTATAAAAATCTTTAAAGCTGATTATTACTTGCTTTAAAAATCTGTTAGTATCATGAAGTGTATATTTTGACTTGAGCTTTGTATTCTATCCCAGAAAAGCAGCTGTGAAAGAAAAGTAATATAACTTGGCCAAAGTTGTCTCAGTGGCATTTAATAAGCATAGGATGGTGTTTTTAAAGAAGTGTTAAATGAAAACAATTTAAATGATTTAGCAGATAAGTCAGAAAGTTATTCTTTTGCAAGAATACTTATGTGAAAAAAGCACATGCTTTAGGATTCTTTCAAATAGGGAGCTCCCCCTAGTGCGTTTTAGATGAGATTTACACAAGTTTGATTTGCAGGGAACCTTTTAGGAGCACATCTGTTGGGTAAATCAAGGGATGTTTTAATAAGATTTAACTGAGCTCAAAGTAGTACAAAATGAATATGATTTATTTCCTGTAGAGCATTAATTTAATGGTGCTATAATTTAAATGGAAAGGAGTATCCCCAAACCCAGATTTTATTTTCTTTCAAAATATTTGCTACAATATTTCTTCAGAATTTTATACTCTAAATCTGTTTTGTAAAAGAAAAAAATTCTCCAGTCATGAACTAAAAAAAAAAAAAAAAGGAAAAGAAAAATGAACTATCCTAGGGACGTTACTGCCACCTTTTTTTTTTTTAGGTGGCGTTTCACTCTTGTTGCCCAGGCTGGACTGCAATGGCGTAATCTTGGTTCGCTGCAACCTCTGCCTCCCAGGTTCAAGCAATTCTCCTGCTTCAGCCTCATGAGTAGCTGGGATCACAGGCTCCCACCACCACCCCCAGCTAATTTTTATGTATTTTTAGCAGAGACGGGGTTTCGCCATGTTGGCCAAGCTGGTCTCAAACTCCTGACCTCAGGTGATCCGCCCACCTCGGCTTCCCAAAGGGCTGGGATTTACAGGCATGAGCCAGTGCGCCCGGCCATTATTGCATTCTTAATTAGAAATTGTTTGAAACAAATCTTAAATGCAAAAGTCAAAAATAGGCTGGGTGCCATGGTTCACGCCTGTAATCCCAGCACTTTGGGAGGCTAAGGCAGATGGATCACTTGAGGTCAGGAGTTTGAGACCATCCTAGACAATGTGGTGAAACCCTGTCTCTACTGGGGAAAAAAAAAAAAAATATTAGCTGGGTGTGGTGGCATGTGCTCATAGTCCTAGCTACTCAGGACTTTCCCAGTTGGAGAATCACTTGAACCCCGGAGGTGGAGATTGCAGTGAGCTGAGATGGTGTCACTGCACTCCAGCTTGGGCAATAGGCTGTCTCAAAACAAAAAAACAAACAAAAAACCAAATAATAGATTCTACTTCTCCTTTAAAGAGCGTTTTACTTTCTTTAGATATAGGAGAATGTCGATAATTATGTATTAAATTATATACAGCTGGAAATTAAAAGATCAGGAACAAATCTAATATTTGACAGAATTGAACTTATGTATTTTGAATTAAGGTCATTTGTGGTCAAAATTAGTTAAAAGGATTATTTAGTCTTGTTTAGTCATGTTCATGTCAAATTTCTCCAAAGAGATTATATAATATTTTATAATTTGAAATGTTTCTCAAATATATAAATGTTTCTCAAATATATGATTTTTGGCTATGATAACCTTGACTCAGATTTATACTCTACAATTAGTCTTGGTGGACTTTTCTTGTTTTTGGGGGCTTTTTAATTTAAAAAATTCTTAGATACAAAGTCCCTCTCTGTTACCTAGGCTGGTCTTGAACTCCTGGGCTTAAGCAGTCTTCCCACCATAGCCTTTGGAGGAGCTGGGACTGCAGGCTCTTGCCATTGTACTCAGCTTAAAAAAGTAATTCCCTCATATAAACTTTGTATTTGTTTAGTCTTACTATTAGTCTATAAAAGTTTGCCATGGTTGCCAGACTTTAAACAAAATACTAATTTTTAAAAGAATTTTGTTTTGGTTTGTATTTTCTGATCTTTCTCTAACATTTCTACTGAGATGTAATTTAAATACACAAATCTGAAGTGTGAAGCTTAGTGAATTTTAAAATATACACTCTTAAAAAAATTGAACATTTGCATCTACTGACAAGTTTTAATTACTGTCAGTAGTTTTATTATGATTATTTTCATAGGGCTTTACAATGGAAATTATTTTAGAAGTTTACTCAATTTTTCTCATTTTGTTGGTAAAGAAAAGGCCTAGAAAGGTTAAGAGGCTTAATTTCTACACTTTTATGAAATATTTTAAAAAATTGTAATTGGTGATAGAACAGTTATGCAGATTTTATTAAGGATTTGTATATTATTTAATAACATTTTATTTAAATGTATAACCAGTGGATCTGATTTGCTTTCTTCAGTTTTGTCTATAGTTCTATAATGCAGTATGATTTCTTTCAGTTCTTGTTTGAAAGTTACACTTCTCATTTTGTCTCTGTTACATTTAGTCTTTCTTGTAACATTCTATCTAAATACTATTTGTTACAAAATTAACTTTAGTTGGATTCCTTCCTCCCTTTGTTTGGCAGAAAGTAAATGAATTTAGGGCAGCCGTCCCCAGCCTTTTTGGCACCAGGCTGGTTTTGTGAAAGACAGTTTTTCGATGGATTGGTAGAGGTGGTTGGGATGGTTTCAGATGAAACTTTTCCACCTCAGGTCATCAGGCATTAGAGTCTCATAGGAGCGCATAACCTAGACCCCTTGCATGCAGAGTTCACAGTAGGGTTCGTGCTTCTATAAGAATCTAATGCTGCTGCTGATCTAACAGGAGGCGGAGCCCAAACGGTAATGCTCACTTGCCCACTGCTCACCTGCTGTGCTGACCATTCCTAATAGGGTCCGGGGGTTGGGGACCCCGATATAGGGAATAAACTAGGGAAGACTTCTTAGTGGCATCTGAAGAATAAAAGTTTACTGAGAACCCAGAACCATTTGCAGGTTAGGAGACAATGCAGAGTGAAGATCATGATCAATGGCCAGATGCGGTGGCTCATGCCTAGTAATCCCAGCACTTTGGGAGGTTGAGGCAGGTGGATCACCTGAGGTCAGATGTTCGAGACCAGCCTGGCCAGCGTGGTGAAACACTGTCTCTACTAAAAATACAAAAATTAGCCAGGCATGGTGGCGGGTGCCTGTAATCCCAGCTACAGGCACCCTCAGGAAGCTGAGGCAGGAGAATCGCTTGAACCCAGGAGGCGAAGGTTGCAGTGAGCTGAGATTGTACCATTGCACTCCAGCCTGGGCGACAAGAACGAAACTCCATCTCAAAAAAAAAAAAAAAAAAAAAAAATTCCTGGTCAGAAACATAGGAGGGGCTGTCCCTGTGGCTTACACCTGTAATCTCAGCACTTTGGGAGGTTGAGGAGGGAGGATCACTAGAGGCCAGGAGTTCAAGTCCAGCCCATCTCTACCCAAAACACAAAAATTAGCCAGGCATGGTGGTGCATTCCTGCAATCCCAGCTACTCAGGTGGCTGAGGCAGGAGAGTTGCTTGAACCTAGGAGGTGGAGGTTGCTGTGAGCCAAGATTGTGCCACTGTACTCCAGCCTGGGTGACAGAGTGGGACTCTGTCTCAAAAATAATAAAAACAAAAAAAGTGGGGGGAGACCTGGGGATGTAAGGGATAGTTGACAGGATTTTATACTGTAATTAAGGCCTAGATTCTAATAATATACATATGTATTTAATGGCACTTTTTGATTTTGTGCTACTTAGTTTAAGTTTCTGATGTGTAGCTAGTTAATATAGGGCTATTAACCTTGTTCATCAGTCGATTTTTCCAGTGTAGTATGCCAACTAGTATTAGGGTTACATTTATAACTTTTTGCCTGGAGAGTTTTTTAATGAATTAACTACCATATTTTCATTTGACTTTAGGTAGTTTCAAAAATTTCTAAGCATTATGTCTTAAGATTCAGGAAAATAAGACCAGATCCACTTACGAATTTCCATTCCATTCGTGACCTGACAAGTCATATAACCTCTCAGCCTCACTTTCCCCACTAGACAAATAGAATGAAAAGACCTATCTTGCGGAATTGTGATAAAGATTAAGGGATGTACAACATAATTTATTATTGTAATACAACCTATTAATCATTTTTATGAATTTTCTCTTATTTGAATTTTAAAAATTAAAATTGTGGGGTACTAGAGGTTTTTTTAATGTTGCTTTTTTCAGAACAAGGAGCATGGTGATATGGAAAGAACTGCTGTATTAGAACTGACTGTGCCTCATTCTGTCACTCACTAGCTTGTATTGTATTGAAAAGTCCCTTAACCTCTCTGAGCATCAAGTTTCTCATCCATAGAATTGTGATTATACCAACCCTTAAATTTTGTGAGGATTCGAAGTAATATTTGTTAATCATCTCGCAAAAGTGCCTGCGAGGCACATGGTAGGAGCTCGTTTATGATGATGACCATCATCTCCAATATTATGGTAAACACTTAACAGGATAAAAGCTTTTTAGTCTGAAACTTTTGACAAAAACAGAATTAAGGTTGTTCCATAACCCATCATATAGTCATGTATCGCTTAACAATGGAGATATGTTCTGAGAACTGCACCATTAGGCAGACTGTTGTGGGAACATCATAGAGTATACCTACAGAAACCTAGATGGGATAGACGACTATATACCTAGGCTATATGGTGTATGACCCATTGCTCCTAGACTCTACATCTACCCGTATAGCATGTAACTGTACTGATTGCTGTAGGCAGTTTTTAACGCTTGCAAGCATTCATGTCTCTGAACAGATATAAACATTGACAAATACAGTAGAAATATGGTATGAAAGATTAAAAAATGGTATACCTGGATAGGGCACTTACCATGAATGTAGCTTGCACACTGGCAGTTGCTCTGGGTGGGTGAGTGAGTTCGTGGTGAATGAAGTGAAGGTCTGAAACAGTACACTGCTGTAGACTTACTGTACACTTAGGCTACACTAAATTTATTAAGGAAAATTTTCTCTGCAATAATAAATTAACCTTAGCTTACTGCAACTTTATAAACTTAAAGTTTTAAAACTTTTTAACCTTTTTTAGTAAGAGTTAAGATACAAACACAGCTGCAAAAAATATGTATATCCTTCTGTAAGTGTTTTTCTATTTTTTAAATTTTTGTTTTTAAAAAAAAAAAACAACTTTTTTTTTTTTTTTGAGACAGAGTCTCGCTCTGTCACCCAGGCTGCAGGGCAGTGGCGCGATCTCTGCTCACTGCAAGCTCCGCCTCCTGGGTTCACGCCATTCTCCCGCCTCAGCCTCCTAAGTAGCTGGGACTACAGGCGCCTGGCACCACACCCGGCTAGTTTTGTTTTTTTTTTTTGTATTTTTAGTAGAGACGGGTTTCACCATGTTAGCCAGGATGGCCTCGATCTCCTGACCTCATGATCCGCCTGCCTTGGCCTCCCAAAGTGCTAGGATTACAGGCGTGAGCCACCGCGCCCGACCTTTGTTAAAAACTAAGACTCACTCATTATCTTAGGCTTACACAGGGTCAGGATCATTAAGATGTCAGGAAGCGATAGGAATTTTTCAGCTGTGTTATAATCCTACAGGACCACTGTCATGCATGTGGTGGTCTGTCATTGACCAAAATGTTATGTGGTGTGTTACTGTACATCCATCATGAGAAGACTTAAGTAGCTATCCAGTTTTTCTAGCTAAAGTAATTTTCAGAGCAAGAAAGGTTTTAAACTTCTTTAAGAAAATTTAGGGTTTATTTCTAGGACTTTGTATATTTTAGAATTCACACTGGTGATGGTTGGGATGGGGGTGTAGGGGAGGTGCTTTTCTCCAGAAGAAATGTCAAGTGTAAAATGTATAATTCATTTTATTTGTTGTGTAGATTTATGTAGGAAAAGACATAGTAGGATAGGCCTAGGAAGGATTTTTTTGTATGAAGTTTTTTTTTAAAGGGCATATATGATTGGAAATATGATTATTGGTATATGGAGAGAGATAATTGTACATGAAAAGTACTATAACTTAAAAAATCTCACAGTTAAGAGGATTAGTTGTAACCAACAGACAAATTTATGTCAGTCTAGTGATTAGTCCTATCAAAAATTACTCGAGCCTTTACATACCTGTTTTTATTGCCTGTTTTATCTGTGACATTTTGACATCTTCTTTCTATTAGTTTTGCCCAAATGAGGTGTGGGACTCAGTGAAGGTCCTTGGAAGGATTATATTTTCTATAAAGCTTTATTATGGACATGAAAACAGTTCTGAATATGTGAGAAAAAGTAATTGTAGTACTATTAGGTGATGCAATTTGTAGCTAGGAAATGACAGGATTGATGCTGGTGTGTTAGAGTAAAACTTTATCTTAAAGTGAGTGAACCTTGTTACATACTAGGAAACAACAACAGTCTTATGGTTATTCTGGGGTTTCAACACTGGAAACATCTAATAGCAGAATTATTCTGAAATAATTGAAAACAATCTCTTTTAAATAAGGAATTGAAGATAGTTGAATATGTAGTGTGAAAGGTTAGGCTGCAGATGACGGTGATGTTGCAAGATAATGACAAGGGTACATTACTTTTGGATTATCAGGAATTAGCAAAATGATGTCTTGGTGTCCTCTGGTAATTTCTGAGTTGTGAACTATCTTGCTCATTTACATACTTTGGCAGATAATGAAATAATGAATGTAAAATTTTGAATTCTGTGCAATCACATTTCTTAAACCAATAAGTTAGAAAGGAAAACCAAGAGATTGCATCCACAAAATCAGGCCTAAATAGGTAGTAGAAAGAATAGAAGGTCTTTATTCTAAATTTTATTGTTAATTCAGAATGGGTAGTATCTAATCACAAATGAGATTATAGTGAATAGAAATCTTAATGTAACAAATGATTATCTTGCCATGTTCTTAAAGTTTCCATTTTAATGAGCTATAGTAACATTCTAAAACATGTAGCAATCTGTGCAGTCATCCATATGTGACATCTGCTGCTTCATGAAGTGCATTTCTAAGGTAAAACTATTGGTGGATTTGTATGTATAGTTAGGAAGGCTTATAAAACATTTTTTAAAATGATAAGCACAAGTATTATGTAGTACGATTTTTTTGTTTCCTGAAAATGTTATCTGCTTTGAAAATTTTAAATCTACAAACACATGGGAAGGTGTTTAGCACAAGCATCAATACATGTTTCAGTCAGAATCTAGCAAGAATGGATTCTTAAAAACTTTTACTCACGTACATATACTTGTGTAATGGATTTAGAGAAATTTGTTTCCTCCTAAAAAATCTTAGCGAAGTTGGGTTAGTACCATTTCTTTCCTTGAAAACAAAAAATCCATGTTTTTTACAAACCAGGGCCCCTTAAAACTAATTTCACATTATGTCTTTTTTTTGTTATTATTATTTTTGAGACACAGTCTCGCTCTATCGCCCAGGCTAGAGTGCAGTGGCATGATCTTGGCTCACTGTAATCTCTGCCTTTCAGGTTCAAACAATTATTGTGCCTCAGCCTTCCCAGTAGCTGGGATTACAGGCAAGTGCTACCACACCTGACTAATTTTTGTGTTTTTAGTAGAGACAATGTTTCACCATGTTGGCCAGGGTGGTCTGGAACTCCTGACCTCAAGTGATCCTCCTGCCTCAGCCTCCCAGAGTTTTCGATTACAGGTGTGAACCATCACGCCTGGCCTCATCTTATGCCTTACCGATTATTTTCAGATTGGCCTTCAGCCATAGCATGTGGGAAACAATATACTGTCAGAGTTTTCCAAGTGCTTATCATGAATTTTTTTTCTTTTTAAAATTTAATGCTTTATTGCTAACTTTTCTGATCTGAAACACTTATTAGGCAGTTCTTCATTTTCAGTTGTAGTCTTTTAAGGTATCTATGTAGAAGGCTGTCATAGAATGCCATCTTCTTTTGTAGGACAGTTGTGTGTGGAAATTGATTTTTTATTTTTTTTTTGAGACCATATTTGTAGTGTGATGTTTAGAAGGAAGTAACCAGAATGGTTTTCATGTGCTTCCTTGCCCTACATTCAGGGTCTGCTTGTGATAGTGTTTAAAATTGAATTCAGTGCTGAGTTCAAGATGGGATTTAACCAGACTTTTACAAAGGTGGTATCTGTAGATTTTGTGGCAGTCAGCAACCCAAGGAGGTGATTAATCATGAGAGACTGGACAGATTTCTTTTAGGTCAAATAAAATTTTACCATTATTGCTGTATAACTCCATTCACCTATCTTTTGAAAATATGTTTACATCTTGGCTTTTACGTATACTTTTTTTTTTAAAAAAGCATATTTCTAACATGTTTTTTATTACATGCTTCACTAGAACAAAATTTTCCCAAGTTATTATTATCCAGTGCATCCTGAAATCTTGGCCTCAAGCAGTCCTCCCACCTCGGCCTCCCAAAGTGCTAGGATTACAGGTGTGAGCCACCGTGCCTGGCCCCAGTTCATGTAATGTATGTGTTAGATTCTTATAATATTACTATTTATTAAGTAAAGTTATATTTCTGATAGCTTAATTACTCCTTATATGCCAGCGTAAACACTATTTGCCTGGCACTACTTTTTAGGTATTCCCCAGACCAGTTTATTAATTTTATTCAAACTTTAGATTCCAGTTCAAGTATAAAACTCAAATTCTGCCAAATTATTAATATTTCAGATATAGTGAGTTTATGTTACTGTCTTTTGCAGTTATACTTAGTCCTATCAATTATTGAATTTCCCTAATGTTAATTTTTTTTTTACCAAGTCAAACTTTAGTAATTCTGCAGTTCTTATGGTGACTTATGATTTCTTACATTGTTACTCTTCAGTCTATTATTAAATCAAATTCCAGGATGGAGTTCCTTAGTCATTACATTAAAACAAATGTATGGAATTCCCCCCTACTTTTGTTCAAGTAGTAGTATTCCATCTGTTTTTAATGCTGTTGTATTTTTAACATAAGGAATTATGTGGTTGAATAAAGGAATTGTATTGGAACACACTTGTGTAACGGAGTTACTTGAAACTAAAAATATATTTCTTATATTGTGGAATTCTAACATGTTTTGCTGTAACTGTAGACCTTAATGTATTCTGTTACCAGATTTTCATATACTAGCAGGTTTTATTTTAGAATACTAAACACTTTAATTTTGAAGAGTATTTGTTTTGAACGTATAATAAATGCACATGGTTAAAAAAAGTTGAAGTATTATAAAAAATCACACAGTTGTTTACTTCTTTTCTATGGAGGCAATCATTGCTAACCAGTTTCTAATGTATCCTTCAGAGATCTTTTTTATGTGGTCAAAGGTATTATTTTACAAGCGTTAATGTCTTAAGATGAATATTTTAGAGTTTGACATCAAAAGACTCATTTATACTACACTACTTGAGATTTTAACAATAAAAGTACTAATCTTACTGAAATCTAAAACAAACATAAAATTTGTAATTCTGGCCTTGGAATATTGATTTAAATGTAAGCCCGTCAGGCCTTTATTGACTTAAGTAATTCTATTTTGTTTGTAGTATGTTATTACCCAGTTAGTGTGTTTATCGCCATAATTTAATGAACCTCTTCCACCTTTAAAAAAATTAACAGTATTAATGACAATGAATTATTGACTTGACAAACATGATTAGCACATCAGAAGATTTTATGACCTGTTTAAGGGTATGGTAACATTCCTATGCCGCTCCTCCACTACATTTTTCAGTTTCTTAGGTAAGTGAAAATAATTCTTTTCTTGAGATCAGGTTAGTTTATATTTGGAGGAAATTACCTTTTTTTAATATTTTCAAATTTTTTTTCCAAAATAATTTGTAACATTTCAAAAGCATTTTCTTTCAAAAATAACATAGGTTCTAATAGATAGTATCTATTTATGTTAATTATATTCTTTAAATTTGCTTATTGAGATTTTTATGCTTTAACTGAGTAATTTAACACCATGGTAATTGGTTGTTGAGGGAACTGTAATAGGAAGTTTTAAGTGAAGTAAAAGGTTTTGCTTTATATTATCCTGTGGCAGAACTCTTACTTGAGTTTTTTGACCAAAATTAAAATGAAAAATTTTTAATGACAGAAAGATTGACTCCCATTAGTAAGTAGCTCTAGAGCTAGAACATTATATTTTGCATTGTATTTTCTAGTGATATGTTTGGATTTCTTTATGACAGGAACCACTGCTCTGAGAATAAAACATGTGAATTTATTCTGCTAATAGCAAAAGTAAACTTTTAGTCCCTCTACTGGCTGTCTTTGTTGTAGCAGAGCTTAGTTTTTTTTGTTTGTTTGTTTTTGTTTTTGTTTTTGTTTTTAATATATCTTATTGTAATTATGATAAAAGCTATTTATAACTTTATGGCCAAGGTGAATATTGACATAAATTCTAAAGGATTGTCTCCCAGCTGAGTGACTTTATAAACATACTTAGGAATAACAATGTAAAATAATTGCTCATAAATGTAAGGATTTGGGAATTATTAAATTGCATAGGCTTGACACCAGATAGTGAGTAACATTATATTGCGGTAATTAAGTTGTAACTCTCTTTTAGACTTTGGAGGTATTAAAACTTTATTTTTTTTAAAACATGACAAAAATCTTACAGTACTGGCAGACAACTAAAACTTTTTTAATTTGCTGGGTAAACAATGTTGACAGAAAAAGATGGCATTATGCAGCGAGGAACAGTGTAAAATAGTATATAAGGAAACTTTCTTGGAGCTACATGTTCACTTTCTGCTATTGATTTAGAGATTCATGCTTAAATAAATTTGTTAATGTCAAACGTTTATATAATAGAGATGGGGATACATTTTTCCTGAAGAAATAATAAAACCTTATGTGTATAAATTACATTCATTTAATCATTATTCTAATTTTTATAGTAACTGATTATTGCTTTTCTTAGTGTGATTCTTGACTAAGCTCTTTAATCTTAGAGAGGAAAGAATCTTGGGCTTGGCAGGGGATAGTTGGTACAGTGAGGATGATTGTATTTTTCTTTTTTCTTTTCTATGTTTGATCTTTATCTGACTTTTCCAAAATTTAAAGTCACTACAGAACTTATTATTTTATCTTGTGTTTGTGTGTATACTCTCTGAAAGTTGAAGTTATATCGTTTTTAAAAGTAAACATTGTTATATATAGTGTTTTGTTTCAGTGTGTTTGTGTTGGGGGAGGATACATTGATTTTATACATAAAGAAATTGATGGCTAAGTAATTACAGAATCACAGGAATCTACCGAGTAAAGGAATAATCTTACTATAGTTATTTTTATTGCAGAAAGAATATATTAAAAACAAAACAATCTGATTGTAACACCATTCCTTGTTGGGTAAATATGGCACAATCCAGGTTGGTATGGAATTATGTCCAAGAGAATTTAGCAGCTGCCAGTAGGACCTCCAGATGGTGCAGAAAGACCATGTGGATTTTAGAATTAGAACATCTTAATAAGGTTCTGGCTTTGCCACTTACCATCTAGGCCACCTTGAGTTATATCATTTAATCTCCCTGAATATTTTACCTCACTAAGGTTTTTTAGGGTCAGATGAGATAAGTGCTTTATTGTTATTATCAAGACAGTATAATAACAGTAATGTTACTGTTATTATGGTAATTTCAGGCCCGTTTAAGGGTAGCCTCTGGAGAGTTATTTTGTGTAAGACTAGTCAAGTTTCAACTAAAAGCTTTGTTTTGTTGTCTAAGAAAAAATAACTTTGGTTTTAGTGTTTGAATTTAGCTTAATTAAATTTAATAACAGACTTTCTGTCAAGTTTTAATATATTTTAACTTGATTTTGTAGATATTATGGGGCTTTAAAAAGTACTACCTTTCGGGTGGATGTCGTCATTTATATGAGTCTGCTACATGGTAGATTATTTTTCTTTAATTAGAAGTATGACTAATTCTCTGTGCTTATACAGGAATAAAAGTGAATGGGTGTCAGACTTTTGGTCAGAAAGTCTGATTTTTTTTTTTTGAGACAGAGTCTCACTCTGTCGCCCAGGCAGGAGTGCGGTGGCACGATCTTGACTCACTGCAACCTCTGCCTCCTGGGTTCAAGGGATTCTCCTGCTTTGGCCTCCTGAGTAGCTGGGCACTGCAGGCATGTGCCACCACACCTGGCTAATTTTTGTATTTTTTGACGGAGACGAGGTTTCATGGTGTTGCCCAGGCTGGTCTTGCCGTCCTGACGTCAAGTGATCTGTGTGCTTTGGCCTCCCAGAGTGCTGGGATTGCAGGCAGGAGCCACCGCGTTTTATGTTTTTGTTTTTGTTTTATGTTAAAATGTAGAAGTGATGTAGAAGACCCTACTACAAGTATTGGATCCATGCTGTGGTTGCATTTAGAGCTTTGCTGATTTGTTTTTGAAAGGCACCAAGTCAACAGAAGCAGTTTAGCTTAAGGGTGGAAGCAAGATAAAATAGTTTCGAAGCTATTAGGACCTCTTGGTTTTTTTATCTCCCGTAGGCAATTTTTGAGCTAAAATACTACTGGTAGAGACAAAGAGAGAGATTTATTGTCATATGTACATATGTTTATTATGTATGAGAGTAGAGATTATGTATCATACAGTTACTACAATACCTGATATATAGTAACCACTCAATAAATCTTTGAATGGCCAGTGTGAATGAGTAGATAGTGGATGACTGAAAGACACAAGCGGGAGATAGTGCTCCTTTTTATACCCTAGTAGCCCAGCAAATTCATGAGTTGTTATGCACTGAGTTTGGGGAGTACATATTTATATTGAGGTAAAGGTAACATACATTTTTTGAATCTTGTTGGAGTAATTGTAAATGGTTCTGTGAACCCAGGCCTATTTGTATTAAGCTATAATCAGTGAGTCAGTGAATAAGTTGAAGTGTTTTGTGCCCAGTGCCTGCTTAGTGGTGTGGAAAGAAATACGACATACTCTTTGCCTTCAGCGTATTCAAACACATGAAAAAATAACAAACAATACAAGATGGTGTATTTTTTTTAAATTGTAAAAAACACAACAAAATTTACTGTCTTAACCATTTTTAAGTGTATAGTTCTGCAGTGTTAGGTATATTCACATTGTGTAAGATGGTGTGTATTTAAATTCATATTTAAATTAAAAATTATTCAAAAAGGTGAGAGGATGTTGTAGGGAAGTGGTATTCAAACTGTGCTCCATGAAACCACTCAAATCTAACTTTATTTATAGAAACATTTTCTTTACCTTCTTATTTATTCAATTTAAAGTGTGAAAACTACCACTATAAGAATATGGAGAGGGAAAGGTGATTACTAAAGGCCGGAGTAATCAGTGAAGGCTTTGTGGAAAATACGAAGATTTTAACTGGGCCTTAGGGAATGAGTATGAGTTGGGTAGCTTTGAGGAGGGAAGAGGAAAAACATTCTACTTTAGGGATAAACAATTAAAGCTAAGAGCTGGGAATGATCATTGCCTGAGAAGACATATTATTAGAATTTATTATATATTTTGGGGGTGAATGGTATGAGAGACAATATAATATAATAATTCCCCAAAATGAGTTCTATTTAACATGAATATTACAGAGAAGGAGGGATAAATTAATTCATGTTTTCTCCCTGCAAGACTCCTGTGACGTTTTAATGCTGCTATGCATTTAGAATCTTCTAGAGATTATATCTAACATATTTTAAGTTTATTTAACCAAAAGAATCTTTCTCCCCCTGGAACCATTTTTTTCTTGGGTACCAGTTAGAAAAGTGCATGTGTCACTTACAAGTTGAATGGTTTGATCAAGACGATCTATTACATCTCCCCCACTCCCACTTTAGGATGATTAGGTTATAATCATATAATTAACTGAATTCTTTCGACAAATGTTATGTATATATTATAATAGGAATTGAGAGTTAGAAAGGTTATAGGACCATAGAATATTATATGCTTATAACTGTTCTACATTTTTGTTGTTCTAAGTATGGTCTGTGGCTGTTAGTGTCTTCTAGCTGCCAGTCTTGTTAGAAATGAAGAATCTTAGTCTTCATCCCAGGTATAATCAGAAACTGCATTTTGTCTTTAAGATCTCCAGGTGACTCATATGCACATTAAAAAATCGTCATACACAGTTCTACATTTAATCCAAGAAAGCTTCATTCAATTCTTGGTACTGTTAGTGGCAGAGAATTTGATACCTTTGATTTCAAATGCAAGGTTTACCCTCTTGAAATTTATATCCTTTGGTCTTAGTTCTGTCAGTCCCTCAATTGGGAGCTATTTGTGTGTCAAAGGCAAGCTTATGTTTGTCTTAGTCCCTTACCAGATATGTCACCTAGAACTGATCATTGTGCTAGTAGAGTGGGCTGGCCAGAGATTTGAATGGAAGCTATTGAAGTTATCTCACCTTCTGTGTAGAGCATTTGAGAGCCGTGCTACTCTGTTCCATTGCTTTTGCTACCACTATTTTTATACTTTTCTCTCCAAGCATTTTCTTTAGGTAACCATTTTTAATTTTAACTTTTCATCTTGTACTGTTAAACTTTTGTCGAGTTTAGAGTAGCCCTACTATTTCCATAGAACTCTTAAAATCTTTCAAACCATTTACCTAGTTATTTGCTTAGACATTTTGATTATATGCATACCTTATGGTAATATTCACCTACTGTCTTGCCTTCCTTTTTAAGAAAGTTTCTCAGGAAATGTTCTTTTTTTATTGTAATTTATAACATCTACAAAAATCAAATTATTAGAATTGAACTACTGGGATCCCTTTTAACAAATTAAATACTCTTAGTTACATAAATATACTCCCTCTAAAAATGAAAGCAATACACAAATTTATAAAGAAGTGAAAAATCCATCTTTTTCTTTACCTAATCCCTCTTTCTCAGGGTTAATCACTGTTTAGTTTATGTGTCCTTCTATATCTTTTCTTAAAACGTACAAACAGGTATATACCACATGTAAAATGAAACTAGAAAGGGAGATCGTACATATGCTGTTCTGAGAATTGACTTTTTACTTTTTAAGCCAAAGTCTAAACCTTTGTATGATCAATGTGTTTTTTGACTTTAGGGAAGAAACCCTTTTTTCTTGGAGCCAGCAATAATTATCACAATTACTGATGGAAGCAAGTTGACTACCACCAGTGGAGTCCAGGATGAGGTAAGTTGTGCTTATGTTACATGGATTATGCAAATGCAGTTGAACAATCCTTTATTTGTGTAGGATATTGAACACCTTTAATAGGTTCTCTTGTTGATTATTTGATGCATTTTAGAGTCATCTGTCTCCTATGGCCCATCTTTGTTTGTAGCAGTGTTCCTATTTTCTTAAATAAGAATCTCTTCTATGACAAATGTTTGAGCATTACCCACACCCCGTTTGTATGTGTATTTATGAGTTATGTGAGGGTGACAGTGTCAGTCTGTATCATAAATAGTAAAATGAATTCCTTTGTTTTTTCAGATTTAAAAAAAGGGAAACAGCATTCTAATAATTTCTCCCTATATTTCAGTGGATTGTCGTTGGCAGTCCAATGACTGTGGAAACTCCTTGGCTAGAGTATAGCAAAGCCGAGAAGAGGTGTTAAGACTAGGAAAAGTAAGGTTTTTGGACATTTTTGTTTTCTCTAAGTCAAATGTATTATTAAAAAAAAATTTTTTTTTTTGAGACAGAGTCTCACTCTGTTGCCCCGGCTAGAGTACAGTGGCACGATCTCGGCTCACTGCAGCCTCCACTTCCCGGGTTCAAGCGATTCTTGTGCCTCAGCCTCCCGAGTAACTGGGATTACAGGCATGAGCCACCATGTCCGGCTAATTTTTGTATTTTTAGTAGAAATGGGGTCTTGCCATGTTGGCCTGGTTGGTCTCGAACTCCTGACCTCAGGATCCACCTGCGTCGACCTCTCAAAGTGTTGGGATTACAGGCATGAGCCACTGCACCCAGCTGTATAAAAAATTTATAGCTAACCTTACCTATTCTGCACCAACATTCGTTATGCAGAGTTGTGTGTGGTGTGGTATAATGAATATAATAGATTTTTTAAATTTTAAGGTGTTTTTACTATAGTATTTGAACTGCTCTTTAACATGGGCTGATAAAGAAAGGTGATTGTTTTGATGGCACTTTATGGTTTGCATGTGCTTTAGTATCTTAATTCCCATGATATTTTTAAGGGTTTAATTAAGCAGGAAAACTATACATTTTAAGTTCAGTAGCTTTTAGAATTATTTTATTTGTGTGACATTGTGGAATATAAATTGGACATGGAGTGAGGGCATGTGGGTCCTACTCTTTGTTTAACTACTTTCTAGCAGTAAACTTTGTACCAGTGACCTAACTTCCTAATCTCTATCCTTCTCCATGAAATAAAGAGAATAACATTTGCCTTACTTCCTAGGGTTATGGGTTATTTGAAGTCTGAAATAATGTATGTGAAAGTACTTAGTAGGCTGTAAAGAAAAGTACATAGTATTGCTCTTTCGTGAGCCATTGGAACCACTAAAGAAACATATTTCTCTGCTCTTATTTGGGGGAAAAGAGCTAAAATTGTTTTATTTGAACAGTTGATATTAAAGTTAATTTAGGATGTAATTCATGGAGATAGAGCTGAAATATTTAGGTAGATTATAATCCATGATTAAATAATTTATAGTCTATATATAATTAGTGGCCTTGGAATGTTCCATAGCTGAACTTGATGGGCTTTTGGGATTTCTTAGATTAGTTGACATGTACAGCTAATTATGGTCCTGCTACTTTCAGAAACAGGTAGACGTGGATTATATAAAAAGCAAGCAATAAAAATGTAAAAATGTCATTTTAGCTGGGCGTGGTGGCTCACACCTCTAATCCCAGCACTTTGGGAGGCTAAGGCGGGCAGATCATGAGGTCAGGAGTTTGAGTCCAGCCTGACCAACATGGTGAAACCCCGTCTCTACCAAAAATACAAAAAAATTAGCTGGGTATGGTGGCGCGCGCTTGTAATCCCATCTACGCAGCAGGCTAAGGCGGGAGAATCACTTGAACCTGGGAGGCGCAGGTTGCAGTGAACTGAGATTGTGCCACTGCACTCCAGCCTGGGCAACAGAGTGAGACTCCGTCTCAAAAAAAAAAAAAGAAGAAAGTCATTTTAAATTTGAAGCTCTTAAATTAATTTTTCTTCTTAATAGGACCCATAATAGTTAACCGTTTCATTCAACTTTACATATTAATAAATTAGAAGTCTTTTGAATGTTTGTTTTATCCTTAATGATTTTGGTTGAGAAGTCATTTCTGTTTTCTGTTGTAAAGTATTCTTATGTGTGAGGTGATCAATTTGAGGTACTGTCTACTGCCTTTGTAGAAATGCCCTTTAGGGGGCATGTATTTTGTTTCCATATGTTTGGATCTGTTTTGTTTGTAAAATTTGTTTTGTGGGGACCTCTTCTAGCTTAAAAATATCTGGAAATATACATGTGTATTGGAATTGCTCACCTTTCTTCCTATGTCTTCCTTGGGAAGGATTTTGAAAAAATAGGGCAATGTGTTTATAATAACCTGAAACTACCTTGCTAGTAAGGTTAGAAAGATTTTCCTGTGGGCAGAGATCATACTTTTTAGTTCTCTTTTATCTTTTACAATTCTAGCATAGTACCGACAACAGAGCCTATATTTTTAAAAAGTATTGATTATAAACATTGGTGTATCGAATCTGGTAGTCACCAAGTTCCAAACTGATTACCATTGCAACTTATTATCTGAGGTGGAAGGTGCATTTGTTTTAAAGCAAAAGTAAATTATTTTGAAGTTGGAAGGAACATAGGCCATTGAGGTTAGGAATGTCTTTGATCCCCTGCACGTTTTCTTAATGTACCAACAAGACTCTCTTGTTGGAGCAAGGAGAAAGTTATCCTAGATTAATTTTTGCTAAATGTTGTGAGATATTGTGAAATAGTGTAGCCTAAATAATTATGTGATTTGTTTTAAGGAGCTTTTCAATTCATAGAAAAGCATAAAGATGCTTTTTGTATTGTTCTGGTGTGTGTGTATTGTGCATGTGCATGAATGCTAGATGTGATCTGTATTCTGGTTCCTAGTAGGGAATAACAATTTTGCCTTTATATCTCTGTCTTTTCACATCTCTCAACCTTTGCCTCTGGCAGAACTTGATTCTTTTTTAGATTTATTCAGTGTGTGAATGTGTCATTAATTTCCACATTAGAGATGTGTGCACTTAATTCTTGGTTGGCTTGTGGCTGCTGTTAGTATGACCTATTACTTGTTATCGAGTTGTATATTCCACCTGTATGATATCCTTTGCTTAAGAGTCATGTCATCCAACATTGTATATTATATCTGTTCTGTTGGTGCTATTTGTCAGGAGTAAATGTTCTTGCTGCTTTAAAATCATCCTTATGTCATCTGAGGAAATACAGAACTCATTTAGTCTTATATTTTACAAATGAGGAAATAGAGATCCAGGGAGTCGGAGTGATTTGCTTAGGTTATAACATTTGTTACTGCCAAAATCTAGATTAGAATTTATCAATTCCAAAGACATTCCAGCACCTCCAGACCAGTGCTTTCTTCCTGATATGGCTACTGCCTTTTTGCTTGATTCTAATTTTGTGTGTTCTTAAAATTTACCTTCTATTTACCTGATTTTTTTATTTGTCTACTTCAGTTTTCTATATAAGTGTCTTTTTGGTATTCTGTTCTTATTCAGTGTTCCATGAAAAACTATTATGACCAGAGCATTTCTAGGCAATGAGGATAACAAAGATAAACAGGACGTATCTGGTTCTTAATATTTAAGTTCACAGTATTATGGGGGAAATCACCTATTAAATGGTTTTATGAATGATAAAATAGGGATACATACTAAGTGCATGGGAGTACTAAAGCAGGGGAAGGGTTAATATTACCTTTAGTGTGTCAAATCTTGTATAATGTGAATTTTTATAGTATAATTTCATTTTTGAATGACTGAATTCAAGGATCTTACGAATGATTTGGCATAGGGTGTGGCTTCTACCTTATATCTGTGAATTTTAGGAAGAAGCTCAGTGTAAAGTTGTTTTGAGCCTAGAAAATAGTTTTTGTAACTGTAGGAAAAATGTGGTGCCTTGTTGTCTCTTGACCTGGCTAAGTATATATAGGCCCAAATGAACCAATTTCTTACACCTTGTTTGTCAGAAAAATGTAGGAATACTGTTCTCTGGGACAGCTTGTCACTTAGCAATGTGTTATGAATTAGGAAAGAAAAGTAATAGCTATATTATGAATGAAAATCTTGAGCTATATATGATCATTTTACATTAATTTATGATTTTAGTTATATCCTTGGGCCTCATTTAATCAAAGTCAGAGCCATTGTCTGAGGTGTCATGAATGTGTTTCTAGTGTAGTATTTTTGGATAACTGTCTAGGATTTTTGATGATTGCTTGGATTGAATTTTATGTGTATATATTTGGCCTTTCTTTTAATGCAACTATTTGATAAAACTGGTTGTTTGCAGCATTTTCACTTATGAGGAGTGTGTTAGATAGGACTTTGAATTCTGAAACATGAGAAAACTATATTACTTATTTCCTTAGTAGTTACCTTTGATGTTGATAAACATACCTGTGTCCAGATACTCAGTAGTGTTTGTCATTTATATAACTGATATATATATATATCAGATGTTTTGGTAGAATCAACAAATTATAATTAGAGTTATTGAAAAGGATTTTCTTCTGATATCTGCAGATAATCCTCTCTAGTACTGCTTTGCAATGGAAAACTATTCTGTACTGTGATTCCAGGAACACATGGCTAACGAATATTGCTCAATAAAGGAGCCCAGAAGAAATCCTGCCAGTACTTTCTTAGCGATGAATGACATTCCAGGATAGTGTAGCAGTTATTTTTCTCTTCCTTGAAAGTGCTAATAGTAGTATTGTCTTTCAAATATTGAGATTTCTATATGCTGATGAGTTCTTCTGCATCTCGTTACCAACGTTATGATTGCCGTGGAGGCTAACATTGAGAGAAGATATTTGCAGCCAAAGTAATCTGTTGGGAAGAGTTTTACTTTCTTATTAGCTGTCCCTGCTTTTTTAAGCCTAACTAGGACAACTACTTTTACAATTTCATGGGATAGATATTCAGAAGGGCATGTCTTCATAAAGAGAATGACTAGTCTCAGCTGTGTATTCAAATGGCTGTAGATTGGGGTCTTCTGTTCCAACTTGTCGGTTCTCAAAAATTGATTCAAAAGTCCACCATTCTTTGACATACGAATCATTCTAGGCAGTGTAAATGGGTTTTTATTCACTAAAATCACTAAAAATATGTGCCAAAGGGCATCAAAACTCTGATTTCATTACATAAAGACTTTTAAACATATATTTAAAATAGTTGGTTTTCCCAAGACACTTAGAATTTTGGAGAACTTTCTCTTTTTTAAAAAGATCTGTAAGGAATTTTGAGGGATGCCATAGTGATGTGATAGAAAATATCAAACATTTTATCTGTGTTTACATGTGTTGAAATTTTCATGTTTATCCTGTAGTAGCCTCTTCAAGGTGATATTACTAGGGACTCAGTAACAATCTGAAGATTAGCTCTAGTCTTACTGATTTGGGATTCAGATGTTCTAAATATATGCATAACACTACTGTATATGTTAGTCTCTGTCAATTCATCTTTCTAAAAACATTTAATAAGAATATATTGAATGTAGATTATTTGTATTTCTTTTTCTACTCATATTTTTGGCCCTGTTCTCTCAACCCCTGAATTTATTACTGCTGGTATGTTGTAGGAATATATACATCTGCAATTATTAGTTTAAAAATATGTAATTATAATAATGCATAAAGAAGTTGATGAAATATTTCAATTTAATATTATAGTAAATTTTCAGCAATTTACATTTGCAGTACTCTTATTGATATGCTTTTCTTCAAGATTGTGTAGTAAGAAAGACTCTTTGAGTACTTCTAGACAAACACAACAATGGAGAAATTTAAAAGAAATGATGGTTGATCATTCTAACAAAGCTGTATGGCTACAGTAACTAATCTGCTTTCTAGAATTCCTTGTTAAGATACATCAAAATAGTTTTTATTCAGAGGGTGAAGCAATTTCACCCTGTGTTTATTAGCCTGTCAGAACCAGTAAGCAATAAGAGATTCTACATATGTAAGGAAAATTTTATTTAGAGATGTTTCTATTATCCAATTCTAGCTCTTATATATATAAACTACTGTGGTATTTAGAACAGTAGTTTTGAAATGGCTGCATCAAAATCACCTGTTGTGTCTTATAAAATACACATGCCTTTGTTCTTATTCTGGAAATTTTGTTTCAGTTGATCTGGGTAAGGACCTGAGAATCTGTATTTTCAGAGTAGCCCATGTGATTCTGATGTACAGTCAAATTTAGAAACTATAGTTTTAGAACACAATCAAACCACAATTTTTTTTCAGCTACACAAAGCATGTGAAAATGAACAACTTTTAACAAAAAAGGTTAGAAAGTTAGAAATGTTTTTGACTTAGAAGGCCATCAAAATATTTTTTTAGGATAAAAATAATTATTGACCTTTAGAATTGTTAAATTTGGGAATGGGTTTCCAAGGGATATGGAACTGGCCTTCTGTGAATATTTTTAATAGGATAATTTCTAATTTGCTTGGTATTTTAGAATAGGTTATTGAATAGCCCCCAAAAATTAACTTCTGTGCTGACTGCAGTCAATCTGCAGTTACTGCTTACAGTGTGCTGTATTGAGGACTCTCCTTAGACCCCATATATGAGGAGAGAGGTCCATGTAATTAGCATTACACACACACACCCACATCCACACCCACATACCCTACCTTACCAGATGAGAGCAGTTTATACAGAATTGTTGATACTTACACTTAATTTTCTAGACGGTTGCTGCAAAAATACCTTTCCAGAATGAATTCTTTAGATGTTGAATTGTGAAAGTATATTTTAAATTAATTCAGCAACGGTTTTCCTTGTGATACATAGTAACTTTGGCTGTGTATAAGAATAGTGGCAGCTCCATACATTTATATTTAGTTCTATATTTATGTTCTAGGTACTGGGGACACACAGATGGAATTAAGCAAGGCTAGAAAACGTATTATCTTTGAAGACAGGCAAGTAAATAAACATTTGTAAATAGATTAAGATAAATCTCATGGCAGAAATAAACAGAAGGTTCTGAGACAGCATAAAGAAAGGAGTAAAGTGTTGAGGGAAGAGTAAGGAATTGAGCCATGACATTTCAGGAAGTGGAAACAGTATGCAAAAGCATGAAGACTTGAAAACAGTGTATCAGGAGATTATAAATTGTGCACCTGGAGTATGGAAAGTATAGGTAGGAAGAGTAGAAGCTTGAAATGTAGGTAGTGAGCAGATAATAGCACCCTAAGGAAACAGGACTTCATTCTGTTAGCATTTGCAGGGAAGGTATTGAAGATTTTAAACAGGTGAGTCACATGATCAGATTTGCATTTTAGTAAGGTTACAGTGCCAGCAAGGTGAAAGATGGACTGGAGGGTGGTAAGATGGGAAGAGTTAGCAAACTACATGTAACAACCTAGAAGATAATGGAGAATGCCAAAACTTAGCTAGTGCTGGACAGGAAGGCAGAATTCTGAGAGATTTGGTAGGTAAGCTAGGCAGGTTTTCAAAGATGATTTGTAAGATAGGAGAAAAAAGGCAAAGTATTTGACAGGAGTCCTGAACCCTAGGGCCCATGCTTGGTCTGAAGAGAGTTTTGTGGATTCCCTGACATCCTATCTACACATTGTCCATCTGTGTGCATGAACATTTTTCTGGGTAAAGAGATCCATACCTTTAATCATATTCTCAAATAAGTAAAAATATACTAGTTTAGTATTATTTTCCACTTTCCGACTTGGGCATCTATGTGGATATTTGGTAGTGTTAACTAAGATGTGGGTGATAAAAAATAAAAGAGAAAGGAAGGTAAAGTAATTGACAGACAAAGTATCATTACCTTTTGGGTAAGGATGTTTTAAGGGAGTTAAAATCTAACATTTAAAACAATTATGTCAAAGATTTTTTTCTTGCCTTTTAACATTATGTTTTAGGAAAATATTTTGTATTTAAAAATTGAAATGAGCAGATTCTGATAGTTAAATTTTTTTTTACTTTGAAGCGGATTTAAATAAGCCTTAAATCAGCTTTTAAAGTTTGTTTGAAATTTAAGGACATATGATATGAACATTTAAAATTGTTATTTCAAGCAAACATTGAAAATTCTACAGAGTGCTAGTTTAAGAGCAGTGTGTGTATGTGCGTTTTACTCTGTGTACTAATGTCAAGTAAGTTAGAGGACACTAGCCTAATTTTTTATTTAATAGATTGGCAGTTTTCTGTTAAACTTAGCCTGTTTGAGTGTTTCATGCTTCTCCACGTTAGATTTCAATTTTGAGAGAATGAAAATGTTGAGTATGTGGTCTTCTGATGTTGCACTCTCCTGTAAATAACCCTTAGGCTGCTAGTCATTTATAAATACCTTGATTATACTTATTTAGCTGTATTTCCATAGTGATTTTATTTAACTTCCACTTTCACTTGTTCTTTTCAGATGTAATACCATAGATATCAAATTTTAGACTTTTATATTAGGAATAACCTTAGTGTAGTTACTACAAAGACATTGAAACTATGGGCTTTACATCAAGGCAAGGCTGCATTTTGTTCTAGACAAGGCTATTTTGGTATATTTTTCCCCACGCTCTGTCTTTTCAGATTGAATTACTGATTTTTCCCCCTTTGTTTTGTTTGTTGTGGTTTTGATGTTTTTTTTCCTTTCAGCTAAAGAAGCAGCCCAGTGGTTTTCAAGAAGTGCCAAAGTGCACTGACTGTCTCATGATGACTGGTGCCTCAGGGAGGGTCATGATTCCTGGATACAGGATCGACCTGATCCTGGATGTCACTTCAAGCAGTCAGATCGTGGGGAAAAGCCTTGTCTAATGGCTAGCCTTCCTCAAAAGTCTGATGCTAGTCATCTCGGAAGGCCTCAGAAAAAGCCTTAAAGGTGAGCAGAGTAGAGTGTAGTTCTCTCTGGGGGCTATGACTATTTGTTGGAGATTCTGATTCAACATAGAATGACAACCCTAACCTGATAAATCCAGGTTCAATTGGTAATTTAACTTTGAGCTTATAAATTGGTTGATGATTATCCGATCCCAACTTTTGAGTTAGTAGAACCACCTTGCTAAGCTTAAGATCTATAATTGAGGGACTTGGTATTTCCTGGGGCTCTTCACAGCTTTAGGTTAGTATCTTGTCTTAGACAGAGATAGCATTGCTATTATAGCTAAGGAACACTTTGGTTACAAAATTGCACATGGTTGTTAAGTATGGATAGTTTTTTTTTTCTTTTTTAATTTAGCTAGCAAGGTATTCTCTTGATTTGTATATTTATTAGATACCAATTATTTATCAGGCAGTTATTTATCAGGGTTTGGAAGGATAAGTTTGCATTTGCTTTGTCTGTTATAATAAACTTTTCTAAAAAACATAGCTACCTTTGAACCAAGTTTGGATTTATGTAGCTCATATTTTATTGCATTCTGTTGAAGAATATTAGTACTACCTGCATCATTTCAATGACATTTTTAGCACCAGAAAAAGATTCTCCAGAGATGTTTTGAGTATTTTGGAAAATGTTTAATTCTAGGCCTCTTTCTCTGTGATTTGAAGCACTTACAGAACTCAGTTATTCATGTAATAACATTGATTGCTAATAACCTTGATTACTAAATTTAAATGCTAAAGCTTGTCCTAAGACTTAACTTTTTTAATTGAACCACCTATATTAGTAAAAAAAAAAAAAAAAAAAAAAAAAAAATACGTTGGGTATGTACCATTCCCATTGATGCATATTTTTAAGTTTAGAAATTATATATGTGACTACTGTATTAATATTATTACGTTAAAAACATATATAAACATAGAACTTTAAAAAGATGAGATGAAAAAATTTATACAAAGGAAATTCTGATCTTTGCTTCTTGTATAACATGGATCATGATTTATACTAGGGGTCAGCAAACATTTTCTTTGAAGGGCCAGATAGTGAACATTTTAGGTTTTTCAGCCTATATGGTGTCTGTTGGAACTACTCCGTTGTTGGAGGACAAAAGCAGCCATAGACAGTATGTTAAATGAATGAGTGTGGCCATGTTCAATAAAATTTTATTTACAAAAATTAGGCTCTGGGCTGGATTTGGTTGGTGGGCTATAGTTTGCTGATCGCTGGTGTATATCCTGTTTTGTAGACTACTGCTCTAGACCTTGGAGTTGTATTATACTACTTTTGTTAGATCCTTTTCACATTAGTTTTAGAGAGTGGACTTTATCTATAGAATTGATTTTTCCTTTATGAAGTGGGTGGAACACCACTAGTAGTCAGAGTGTATTCAGTTAAAGTGAACAGATGCTTATTGAACAGTAGTGAAGTTCAGACACAGGGTTAGATGCTGGCTTATGAGTTTGATATGAGATATACAGTTATGGCATAGTGTAAGATATAAAATTATTAAAGCACAAGCTGATAAGATGGTACAGTTGAGAAAGTGAGGCTGGAGCTGGCTCTAGGAAATGTCTTGAGTTGGATTTTGAAAGGTTAATTCAAGTTTGTGAAGTAGATGGATGCAAAGACATAAAGGTCACTGAAGAGAGTTTGGGAGAACTATATGTGCCTCAGTATTGATAGCTGGCAAAGTGTTCAAGAGAAACAGCAGCAGGAAATGAGACTAGATAGATTGGCGTGGCCCATCACGTATTCTCTGCCGAGGAGCTTGAACTTTGCCTTATAGATGGATGGGAACCATTGAAGATATTTTAGTAGAGGAGAAAGTTATTAGATTTGCATTTTAGAAAGATAGTAGCAGTAGCGTGGACTGTACAAAGAGCAGGGTTTTTTTTGGCACCTTATCTGTTTTCACTTCCTCATAAAAGAGGACATGATTGTAGGTTGAACTATACCAGACATAAAATTAAGAAACAAAGGAATGAACTGGTAACATGCTACAACATGGATGAACCTCAAAAACATTATCCTAGATGCAAAGGACCTCATATAGCATTATTCCATTTATATGGAATGTCCGTAAAGTCGATAAGTGCTTGCCTGGACATGTTTGGGAGACTGACTACAGATGGGCACAGGGATCTTTTTAAGATGTTGGAAATGTTCTGAAATGGCATGATGGTGATGGTTGTACACTGTAAATTTACTAAAAATCATTGAACATATAAAATGGATGAATTTTATGGTAGGTAATCATGCCTCAATAAAGTTGTTAAAAAATTAGAAGGACTTTGCCTTTGCAATTTGTTGGAGTAAAACTTTATTGAAGAAAGTATTTCCATATTGCAGGTTGTCAAGTGATTGCTTTTTCCTCTGAACAAATACTGACCTTATACTACTAGAAGCTAAAACAAAGTTTTGATTTTTTAATCAAAAATTCCTTTTGGATGTACATTGGACATTCCTAAGGATACACGTTTTAACTGTAGAGTGTAACAATAGGAACTAACAATAAAAAATCAGGTTGGTATTACGTTTTATGGAATTCACTTTGACTTTAGTAATTGTTTTTGAGACAGGATCCTGCTTTGTTGCGTAGAATTTCTTCATTTTCCTTTCCTTAATAAATACGATATGAGGAGAACCTTCTTCATTGCTTATATTGGATAATAGTATTAAAGTTAGAAATAGCCTACGGGAAATTTACTTGATTATTTTCTTCAAGGAAATATGCTAAAGAAAACGCTGATATAGGATGCTTTTAAATTTGTAAATTGTTTCCTCATAATCTTAGCAGTTATAGGAAATGAATAAAAAGAAAAAACAATTGGAAAATGGTTAATTTCATTCAATAAATATGTATTTAGGGCCTACCATGTGCCTAGGCACTGTTCTTAGAAACAGATTGTGAAGGACTCTTGCTATATTACTTTCTTTTATTCGTGGCTACCAAAATAATGTATGAGGTTGAGCTTAATCATTTAAAAAAATGTGTAAACTTAAATATTTAACTTTTATTGTTTACAAGGTAATTTCACATCTCCTGTAATTCTCAATTCTGTGACCGTGAGGAAAATGTCTTAGTAAGGCTAATTTCTACCTAAGAAGCAGCGCTAGGACTTGACTGTTTTATCTTTTTGGGTCCATTGCTCTTCACACTCTAGTGCGGGATCAAAAGAAAAAAAAAGCAACAGTATTGTGCTGCATAAGAACAGTCATATAGGCCAGTGAGATAGAATTGAGAGTCTAGCAGTAAAACCCATGCATTTATAGTCAGTCAAATTTTGGCAAGAGTTAAGAGTTTAATGAGAAAATAATAATTTTCTGGCCAGGCGCAGTAGCTCACGCCTGTAATCCTAGACTTTGGGAGGCCGAGGCAGGTGGATTGCCTGAGCTCAGGAGTTCGAGACCAGCCTGGCCAACCTGGTGAAACCCCATCTCTACTAAAAAATACGAAAAATTAGCCAGGTGTGGTGGCATGCGCTTGTAATCCCAGCTACTTGGGAGGCTGAGGCAGGAGAATCGCTTGAACCCGGGAGGTTGCAGTAAGCCAAGATCACGCCATTGCACTCCAGCCTGGGTGATAGAGCGAGACTCCGTCTCAAAAAAAAAAAGGAATAATTTTCTTAGCAAATGGTTTTGAGCCAACTGAATATGCATGTACATGCAAGAGAAGGAAACTTAACCTCTACCTTATATACAAAAATTAGATCAAAATGGGTCAAAGACCCAAATATAAGAGCTAAAACTTAGAAGAAAACATAGGCTTAATTTTCCTGACCTAGGATTAGGCAAGTTTTAGGCATGACATCAGAAGCACAAAGAACAACTAGACGAATTAGACTTCAGAATTTAAAACTTTTGTTTCTAAGGATACTATCAAGAAAGTGAAAAGATAGTGACAGAATGAGAGAAAATATTTGCAGATCATTTATCTGTGAAGGGCATGATATCCAGAATATATAAAGAACTATAACAACATAAAAATAAAAAGACAACCTAATTTAAAAATGGTCAAAGGATTTGATTAGACATTTCTCCAGAGAAGATATACAAATGGCCAGTAAGTACATGAAAAGATGCTCACCATTATTAGTCATGAGGGAAATGCATAATGAGATAGCAGTTTACACCTACTATAATGACATATAATAAAAAAGATGGATAGTAACAAATGTTGGTGAGAACGTAGAGAAACTGTAACCCTTATACTTTGCTAGTGAGGATGTAAAATGATGCAGCTGCTTTGGGAAATAGTTTGGTGGTTCTTCAAAAAGTTAAACGTAGAGTTACCTTGTGGTAACTCCAGTAATTCTATTCTGGGGTATATACCTAAAGAAATGAAAACACGTCTACACAAAAACCTGTAAGTGGACATCGTATTAATGTCATTCATAATAGTCAAAAGGTGGAAACAACCCAAATATCTATTACCTGATGAATGGATAAACAAAATATGATGATATATCCATACAATGGAATATTATTCAGCCTTAAAAAGGAATAAAATTATCTCACATAGTGCAACATGGATGAACCTTGAAAACATGCTAAGTGAAAGCCAGACACAAAAGGCTACTTACTTACTGCAAGTTTCCATTTATATGAAGTATCTAGAATAGGCAAATTCATAGAAACAGAAATAAGTGGTTGCCAGAGGCTTGGGGTAAGGGTAGGATGCTAATGTATATAGAAGGGTTTCCTTTTCAGGTGATCAAAATGTTCTGAAAGTAGACAGTGGTGGTGATTGTACAACTCTGACTTCCTGGTTCAGCCACTCTAAATAACTGAAAAACATGGAAGAACTTGTATCTTTACTCTCATACACTCACACTGTTTTCCTCTCTGGTGCCTATCTTCTTTATTTCCTTTTGCAACAAATTTAGAGATCATTTCTGTTATCTCCTTGACTTCCCTACCTCCTTTTAAATCTATTACAGTCTGACTTTTGATTCTACCTTTGTTAATAAGATCATTAATAATGTCCTTATCTTCCAAATCCAAGTTTGCTTTTTAGGTTTTCTTTCATGATGTTTTGCCAACACTATTGAACACTTTTTTTAAAGCTTCTCTTCTGTGTTTACACTTTCCTGGCTCTGCTTTGGCTTTTTATTTTGTTTTACTTTCCATCCTTGACCTTAGTGTATTTGCCTATCCCTAAGTGTTACTGGTTTAGTCTTAGATTTTCTTACATATTTACTGACATACTCTTGGACAATTTCATTCCCGTGGCTTTGTCCATGTTCATCTGCATAGAAGTGTGTGCATTTGGTCCAAAAGTCTTGGTGACTCAACTTACTCTCAAATAGTTTGTCAAATATTAATAATTATATATTACTGTACTACTCCATTTTCATGCTGCTGGTAAAGACATACCCAAGACTGGGCAATTAATGAAAGCAGTTTAATGGATTTAAAGTTCTACATGGCTGGGAGGGCCTCACAATCCTGGTGGAAGGCAAAGAGGAGCAAGACTTGTCTTACATGGGTGGCAGCAGGCAAAGAGAGAGAGCTTGTGCAGGGAAACTCCTGTTTTTAAAACCATCGGATCTTGTGAGACTTATTCCCTATCACGAGAACAGCATGGCAGAGACCTGCCCCCATGATACAATTACCTCCCATGGGGTTTCTCCCACAAAATGTGGGAATTGTGGGAGTTCCAATTCAAGATGAGATTTGGGTAGGGACACAGCCAAACCGTATCAATCACCATTATTATTGTTGTTATATAAAAGAGAAAGAAAGAAATGTGACAAAATGTAAACTGTCTATGAATCTAGATGAATGGGACCCTGGAGCTCATAGTACAATCACTGCAACTTTTCTGTGAGATTGACATTTTTCAAATAGAGAGATTTTTAGAGAATTTTTTTTTTTTTTTTGAGACGGAGTCTCGCTCTGTCACCCAGGCTGGAGTGCAGTGGTCGGATCTCGGCTCACTGCAAGCTCCCAGGTTTACGCCATTCTCCTGCCTCAGCCTCCCGAGTAGCTGGGACTACAGGTGCCTGCCACCACGCCTGGCTAGTTCTTTTTTTGTATGTTTTAGTAGAGGTGGGGTTTCACCATGTTAGCCAGGATGGTCTCGATCTCCTGACCTTGTGATCCGCCCGTCTCGGCCTCCCAAAGTGCTGGGATTACAGGCTTGAGCCACCGCACCCGGCCTAGAGAATTTTTTTTAAGTGAACAGAGTTCTGTGCCATTTAGTACATCCTTTCCTTTAAAAAAAAAAAAAAAGTCATACTTGTCAGGGTATTAAGCTGCTATAACAGAATGCAGTGGTTCTTTAATTGTGAGTTTCTTATATATTCTAGGATAGGCAGATCTGTTTTGTATACCTTTTTTCCACTGCATCATTTCAGTTTGGATATTCTTGACTTTTGAATTGTTCTTGGAAATAATTAGAAAAAACTAGGGATTGGGATTGTTGGAGGGTGAAACCATAGGGAGAGAAAGGAAGTTGAGGAATTCAGTCTTGCGTCTTAGAACTACGTGTGTGTGCGTGTGTGTGTGTATGTGTGTGTATATATATATGGAAGAACTACATACATATATATATGGAAGGAAGAAACAGAAATGAATCTATAAAGGCCTGAGAGTACTTACGTATTTTCTTGTTATTATCTGTTATGTTATGAATAGGACCTGTGGCTGTATTATATTTGAGAAATAGGATTTAAGAAATACCCACTAAGTTTCACTAAAAATGTTAAAATTACCAAAAATGTTAAAATTTTGTTTGCTTTAAAAAAAGCTTTTATTAAGCTTCTTTTCCATCTACATTATCCAAGCAAATCTGAATAATTGGGACTAGAGTTGGACTAGATGTTGGAGGGACCAACTTTCTATTTATTAAAACACGGGAAGATTTAGCATTAGTTTGGTTAGAATGGGCGCTTTCCTACCCTTAACACACATACAATGCCTCTTTGAGTGCATATTTTCTGCAACAAAGAAAAACAAATTGACAAACATCTAGTTGAGCCTTCAAGGATTCTGAAAAGCTTCTGGCAAGGTATATTTTTTAGAATATTGGTTCAGCTTCTCTATTTGGGACAAAAATAGCTGGTTTAAAAATACAGAAGGCTTTTCCTTGCACATCAAAGATAGAACTGGTTAGTAGTCAGGGAGGTGGAGTGGTTTTGCTCCAAGCTATTGTCTAGGGTTCCAGGTTTCTTCTACTTTGTTGCTCTATCTTTGCTTTTATCTGAATGGTTGATGCTGGTTTCACAGCACATCATACAACTGGATTTCAGCCTGTGGGAAGGAGTAAAGAGTGTAGAAGGCACACAACTTTCTAATATAAGCATGACCTAAAACATAAATGACAATTGCAATGAGAGTCCATCAACTAGAATTTGGCCACACTTAGCTGTAAGGCAGAGTGGAAACTAATCCCTGCTTGGGTGACTGTGAGTCCAGTTAAAATCTGGGGGGTTAAATTAGTAGAAGGAAGAAGGAGAGACTAGATGTGGAGGGGCAGTTATCAGAAATTACAGGGGTGGTAAAGAAAGTAAGCTTGAAAGCTTCTTTGCTTTCAAGTGTAACTGCTTGTTCTAAGCTTATCTTATACATTTTTGCTTCAGACCTGAAATCAGGTCAGGTTCCATGTATTAGGACATGGTATATGGAGACCATAGCATGGGTTTTAGAAAAGGGTGCATTGCCATTGAGTTAATCATCATTTTCAGGCTTTTTCGGTACAGAGCTAGGAAATATGTTTTTCTGAAAGAGAAAATAGGTTAGGTCATGAATCCATACTACTATTTGCATTTCACTTTTAAGGTAGGTACTTAAAATGTTTTTCTGTCATAAAGAAACACATAAGAATGTGTTTCTGTTATAAAGACCAAAGTTTGATTCCTGGTTCTGCAACTTATTAGAGGTATCATTTTTTTTGCTCATTTTGACTTGCAGTTTTCTCATCTTTACAATGGGGATAATAACTACATCTCGTGGTTGTCATATGATTAAATGAGACAAGTGCTCAGAAATTTTTACTGATTTTATTATTCTCTATCACAATACAAAAAGGAGAGACTCCTAATTCTTCTTACAGGGGTTAGAGAAGACAGAGACACTTGTGTCATCAGGGAAGATTGTTTTAAATGGGCTGTGGAGGTTTAGTGAAAAGAAATATCCAGGTAAGGGACCCAGTGGAGGCTGTGATCTGCGTTTGTCAAGGCTGGTGCATAGGATTCTATTTTGACCCTTTTTAAAAAACAATCTTTTTTCTGATAGTATTTATCATAGTGTGTAATGAACTAGTAGTTTGTGTGCTTATTTGCTTACTGTCTGACTGCCTTTATGCCCCACAATGACAAGGAAGGACTATCCTTTCTTTTTGATTACCATTATACCTCCAGTGCCTGCCACATAAAAGTCATACAGTTGATGTTCAGACCCTGAATAAAATTTTGAAGCATTTATAAATATCACAAAAATTTGCATTTGATTATATACATAAATAATTCTGCATTTATTTCATTGTTACCTACTGAGGGTTTCCTACTAGTTGATCTAGTTTCTTCCAAGTCAATAACTTTAATTACTCTGGAGAATTTTGCACGCTTAATAGCATTAGTTCTTTATCAATTTTTATTGAAAGAGTAAACGAATGAATTTGCTGGTGTTCCAGTCTGTTTGGATCAGGTTCTCAGCCACAATGTGGATATACTGGTATGTTATGAAATGTGTGCCAAGTAATTTATTGTTAACAAGAGTTTAAAATACTTCAGGTATCCCTTATAATGAAACCACTTTGGTGTTTCCATTTTGTTATGTTGCCTTAAGAGGGAGAGAGCTGCACATACAGATTATTCTCCCAAGAATTACCTATAGTACTCCCATGGGGGAGAGAGAGAGCTCACCTGTGCGCTTGTGAGCCTCAGCACCTCTGCGCATGCATCTTTTGTGTCTGCGTGGAAAGATTCAGAATGAGAATTCTCACCTGGATCTTTAGGGAAGTATTCTGAGAAAGGGGTCAACATGGTACAGTATAAGACACTAGATCCTAAGTCAAATGGCATTTGCATTCTAGAGCCTTTTCTTGTTTGGCTACGAAATACATGACACTCAAATTTTGCATATGCTTATTTTTGTTGTTGTTATTGTCCCCTTTGTTGAGGTATAATTTATATCTAACAAAACATAGCAATTTCAAGTGTAAAACTTCATGAATTCTGACAAATGTAAGTCATGTATTTAATACTACAATAATAATATAAAATACATGTTACTCCAAAGAAATTTTCTCACGCCCCTTTGTAGTTCCTGTCAGCCTTGACAACTGACCCGCTTTCTGTCACTATAGTTTTATCTTCTCTAGAATTTGGAATTATACAGTGGACACAATTATGCACTGTAAAAGACTATACACTGTATAATATGTGGCTGGCTTCTTTCACTTAGCATAATGCTCTTGAGATTCGTTCTTGTTGCATATGTCAGTAGATTGTTTCTTTTTATTGCTGAGCCATATTCCATTGTATGGCTATGCAACAGTTTGCTTATCCATTCACCAGAGGGAACATTTGGGTTTTTTGGCCATTATGAATAAGCTACTGTGAACATTGGTATACAAGTCTTTTTATAGACCTGTGTTTTATTTCTCTTGAGTGTATACCTACGAGCATAATTGGTGGGTCATATGATAAGTGTATATCTAGCTTTATAAGAAACTGCAAATTGTTTACTAAAGTGTGTGTACTATTTTGTGTTCCCACCAGGAATGTATGAGAGTCCTAGTTACTCTACATCTTTCCAACACTTGAGTTTTTTCAGTTTTTAAAGTTTTATTATCTCTTTTTGGTTTTAGTTTGCATTTCCCAAGTGACTAAATATATTGAAAATCTTTTTATGTGTTTCTTTTCTTCTCTTTTTTTTTTTTTTTTTTTCTGAGACGGAGTCTCACTCTGCCACCCAGGCTGGAGTGCAGTAGCGGGATCTCGGCTCACTACAACCTCCACTTTCCAGGTTTAAGTGATTCTTGTGCCTCAGCCTCCCAAGTAGCTAGGATTACAGGCGCCTGCCACCACACCCCTCTAATTTTTGTATTTTTAATAGAGACAGGGTTTCACCATGTTGGCCAGGCTGGTCTCAAACTCCTGACCTCAGGTGATCCACCCACCTCGGCCTCCCAAAGTGCTGGGATTACAGGTGTGAGTCACGGTGCCCAGCCCCATGTGCTTATTTTCTATCTGTATCTCTTTGGTGAAGTGAGCATCCTGACCTCTTCGCTGTTTTTTATTGGGTAGTCTGTCTTCTTGTTGAGTTACAAGAAGTTTTTACATATTCTGGATAGGATACAAGTTCTTTATTAGATATATGGTTTTCAAATATTTTTTCCCAGTCTCTAGCTGCCTTTTTATATTTTAGAGTGTCTTTTGAAGAGTAAAGTTTTAAATTTATTTTTTCCTTTTAGTTTGTGTTTTCTGTGTCTTTATTTAAGAAATCTTTTCCTAGTCTGAGATACTAAGGATTTTCTCCTGTATTTTCTCCAAGGAGTTTTATAGTTTGTGCCCTTACTTTGAGGGTAATAGTTCATTTAGAATTTCGGTGTATGATGGGAGGAAAGTGTTGAGGTTTATTTTTGACATATGGATAATTAATTGTATCAGCATTTTTATTGGAGAGATTATCCTTTCCTCATTGCTGAAGCATTTTTGTTGAGTCAATTAGCCATGTTTTTGTGTGGCTGTTTCTGGACTTTCTATTCTGTTTTGTTGATACCTGTGTCTTTGGCAATACAACATGGTCTCAACTACTGTGGTTTTATAACGAGTCTTGAAATCATTTAGTTAAGTCTCCAACTTTGTTGTTATCCAAATTGCCTTGTTTGTTCTAGGTCCTTTGAGTTTACATGTAAATTTAGAATCAGGCTTATTAGTTTTTATAAGAAAGCCTACTGCAATTTTGATTAGAATTATATTGTGAATCTATAAATCAGTTTGAGGGAAAATTGATACTTTTTACCTTATTGGCTATTCTGATCCATGAGCATGGCATGTTTTTCAGATTTAAGTGTTTGTTTTTCTCAGCAATATTTGTAGTTTTCAGGTGGGAGTTTATACATATGTTAGGTATTTTATGTATTTTGATGTTATTATTATTATTATTATTTGAGACAAAGTCTCACTCTGTTGCCCAAGCTGGAGTGCAGTGGCGCGATCGGCTCACTGCAAACTCTGCCTCCCGGGTTCACGCCATTCTCCTGCCTCAGCCTCCTGAGTAGCTGGGACTACAGGCGCCCGCCCCCACGCCCGGCTAATTTTTTTTGTATTTTTAGTAGAGACAGGGTTTCACCATGTTAGCCAGGATGGTCTCGATCAACTGACCTTGTGATCCGCCCGCCTTGGCCTCCCAAAGTGCTGAGATTACAGGCATGAGCCCCCGCGCCTGGCCTATTTTGATGTTATTATTAATTGGTCTTTTTACTTTCAACTTCTGATTATTTGTTGTTAGTACATAAACAGTTGATTTTTTTGCATCTTTACCTGGTATCCTGTGACCTTTCTAAATTTTCTTGTTATCTAGTAGCTTTTCTAGATTCCTTGAAGCTTTTCACATACAAAATCATCTTGACTGAATATAGACAGTTACACTTCTTCCTTTCCAAATCTGTCTGTCTCTTATTTCTTTTTCTTGCTTAAATTAAGTACTGGTGGAAGTAGTAAGAATGGACATTGTTGTCTTGTTCTTGAAATCCAGAAGCTTAACATTAATTTGTTAACATTAACATTTAATTTTAAGGAACACTAATTGTTCCTTAAAATTAAAATAAAATACTACCTATGATGAATTAGCATTGTAACAAATACAATACCAATAATAAATTACCTAACCTATATCAGACAGCACAAATAAAGGCAGTTGACTTTGCCAAATTTCTGAGAAAAGAGATAAAGCTATCAAAGCTATGAGATGGTATTATAACTGTTTCACTGACTGTGAAAAACTGTTACTGAGGAATCAAATATCTCTCCAAAACCAACATTTAAAAGATAAGTGTTATATTGGCTGATAGTTTGTAATTGAAATAAGAATATAAAGTATTCCAATAGAAAGTGCAAATGAAATACTCAGAGTCTTTAGTATACCTTGATAATAATAATAATAATTATCATAAATATTTATCATAAATAAAAATACTACTATTATTATTATTATTTGAGACGGATTCTCGCTCTGTCACCCAGGCTGAAGGGCAGTGGTATGATCTTGGCTCACTACAACCTCCACCTCCTGGTGTCAAGCCTCCGCCTCCCGAGTAGCTGGGACTACAGGCATGTGCCACCATGCCTGGCTAATTTTTGTATTTTTAGTAGAGACAGGTTTTCACCATGTTGGCCAGGCTGGTCTTGAACTCCAGACCTCAAGCTATCTGCCCAACTTGGCCTCCCAAAGTGCTGTGATTATAGGCGTGAGCCACTGTGCCCGGTTGAAATTATACTTTTCAAACTAAAGGTGCTAAAAAGGTCAAGATCATTAAGCACACATTATAAAATATGACCCTGACGCTCTGCTTAACTTCTAAGGGCCAAAAGGAATTTAATTAGTAGACTCAGTCTGGGGAAGGCTTAGACTCGAAACTCTATGATACTCAAATGCTATGAAGCTATGATATGGAAGAAGAAAGGGATATGCCGCTGCCTAGATCATTTTATGCTATTGTTGGAAAAAATTTTTATGCACATTTAATGTTAAATTTGGGGAAGCAAAGAAATATATTAAATTGATGATACACCTTAGAATTTAAGTTATAGGTTATAGGTTTGTTGGAGGATTAAATAAGATGATTAAAGCAAGGTAACTCACTGAAACCTTGTCACATTATAAGCATTCAGTAAATGATGAATTATCAATCTCTTGTGTGATTATGGGCAATATTTGGTGTGGTCAAGAGGTCTTTAAGTTTTTTTCTGTCTCCCTACTTCTTTGAGTTATCAAGAAAGAGATTATTTTTTAATGCAACCTAGTTTCATAAATGGGGACATATATAACATATTACAGAAAGTTTCTGTTGATCTTTTTGTGCTTGAGGCATTAAGTGCTCTCAGTTACCTGGAAAAATAATGGCTCTGAAATGATTCAAAGCTTTTCCTTTATAATTTTTAAGATTCCTTGCCAATGTGCTTTAAATGAACCTTCTGACTTATTAATAAAACTCAGTGAGTGGGCACAGTGGCTCTTGCCTGTAATCCCAGCACTTTGGGACACCAAAGAGGGTGGATCACCTGAGGTCAGGAGTTTAAGACCAACCTGGCCAACATAGTGAAACCCTGTCTCTACTTAAAATACAAAAAGTTAGCTGGGCCTGGTGGCAGGTGCCTGTAATCCCAGCTACTTGGGAGGCTGAGGCAGGAGAATCACTTGAACCCAGGAGGCAGAGGTTGCAGTGAGCCAAGATCGCACCACTGCACTTCAGCCTGGGCAACAAGAGCGAAACTCCATCTCAAAAAAACCCCACCTCAATGGTTTATTCTAGTCTAAATGTTTTATGGTAGATTTGGAATAATCTGGGCTATTATTTAACAATTATCTATAGTTATACTTTAGCATTGATAATGTTATTGTACTTTCTTTTTTTCTTTTGAGACCGAGTCTCACTCTGTTGCCCAGGCTGGAGTGCAGTGGCACGATCTCGGCTCACTGTAACCTCTGCCTCCCATGTTCAAGTGATTCTCCAGCATCAGCCTCCCGAGTAGCTGGGATTACAGGCATGTGCCACCATGCCCGGCTAATTTTTATATTTTTAGTACAGACGAGGTTTTGCTGTGTTGGTCAGACTGGTCTCAAACCCTGGCCTCAATTCCCAAAGTGCTGGGATTTAGGCATGAACCACTGTGCCTGGCCATACCGTACAGAAACTCTCTTATGGTGTATGTGTGTATCTATTTGGAACTTAGTTTTGTAGTCTTTTTTTAAAATCATACTTTATTATAGTACGTTGTTATTTTGAACATGTTAATACTATAATAGTTGAGGGAGACAGAACATTGGGACATACCATATTCTGTATTTTTTCCTCTGTATTTGTCTTTGGTATCAGTCCCTGGATTTTTGCTTTTATGAGTCTGTTTCTTTCATTCCTATTATTTTTGTTATCAATCATCCTAGTGCTTTTTAAAATTATTGCATTAGCTTTCTAGTTTGTCTTGGCTGCTTTCAGTCTGTCCTGCATGTTGCAAAATTATTTTAAAGCATACCACTTGAGTGTATTACTCTACTGTTCAAAATGTTGCATTGCCTTCCGTTGTCCACTAGGTTGCTCATTGCCCTTCACAACTTAGCCAGTCACATTATTTATTCATCCATCCGCTTATTCATTCAGCCATATTTATTAGCTTCTTCTATGAACCAGACAGGATGCTAGGTTCTGAGGATAAAATGGTGAGCAAAACAAAAAGGAGCCCTGCCCCATGGGTCCGGAGAAGGCAAACATTAATCAAAATACCACATAGATGAAAGTAAACTTTCAGTCATCATACATTCTACAAGAGGGAGGAATATGTGCTATGAGAGCTTATAATGAATTAGATATGGTCAAGGAGGTCATTGGAGGGCCAAGATCTGAAGAGAGTAGGATTTGTTACTCAAAAAATAGAAAAGAGGATTATACCAGACAGAGGGAATAGCATGTCCAAACGCTTTTTTTTGTGTGTGTGAAGGGAGTATATTTTGAGAATGAAAAACTGAAAGAAGGCTAATGTGGCTTAGACACAGGGGTGTCCAATCTTTTGGCTTCCCTGGGGCACTTTGGAAGGAAGAACAATTGTCTTGGGCCACACATAAAATACACTAACGCTAATAATAGCTGATGAGTTAAACACACACACACACACACACACACACACACACAATCTCATAATGTTTTAAGAAAGTTTACAAATTTGTATTGGGCCGCTTTCAAAGGCGTCCTGGGCTACATGCAGCCTGTGGACCACGGGTTGGACATGCTTGGCTTAGAGCATAAAAGAAGAGGGATCGTAGTACAAGATGGAAAAGAAGGTTGGACTTGACCGTACAAGGGGCTTCCAGGCCATGCTGAGGAATATTATTAATATAAAAGCAATAAGAAGCCATTCAAGGGTTTTATTTAGAAATAGGAGTGGAGGAGAGGGAGATAAAAGTGGTTGTTGGAGCATTGTTGTTTAGTCTTGACAATAGCTTGGTCAAGGAGGTTGGTGATGGTAGAAGAGTTTCAGTTTCAAGAGATATTTAGGTTAAATCAGTAAAACCTGCTGACATATAATACAGTTGGAGGTGTAAGAAACAGGGAGGAGATGGCGTCCTGCAAAAGTGGATAAATAATGATGCCATATTACTGAGTTAGGGAATATTGGAAGAGGACCATTTTGGGTAGAGGAAAATCTTAAGTTCAGTTTTGAACATGTTTAGTTTGACACACCCTTTGAGCCATTCGGGAGGGTGTGTCACTAGGCAGAATATTTGGTGCTGAAAAGAGAGAGAGAGAGAGGCTCAACATACAGTTATTACTATTATTATTTGATTATTGATAGAAATTGAAGCTGACAGTAGTAGGGTTGACGGTTGAGACTATACATTGGGCAAGACCTAAGACTGATTCTTGAGGATTTGCAGCACTTACTAGTTAGGTATTGGAGGTTGTGTCTAGGTTAGGGGTGAGGATGGAAGGGAGGAGCAGCCAGAGGAGAGAAGGAAAACCATGAAAATATTTCAGCATGAAAGCCAAAGGAAGATTCCTTTCAAAAGGCTGGGAAGTAGTTTTGAATGCTGCTTGGAAGCCAGATTTGAAAATGTCCAAGAGATTTAATGACTCAAGGAGAGATCTGCTGCTGTGTAACAAACCATCCCAAAACTCAGTGACTTAAAACAACAGTTTATTATTTCTTAAGAATTTGTTAGTTGGTTACATAAGCCCCAGGCTTATCCAGTACTGGAACATACAAGATGATCTTAATTATATGTCTGGGGCTTTGGTACTGCCTGTTTTCTGGGGGACTTTGCTTCTCATCTGTGTGGCTTCTGTCTCCATCATTTAGTAGCATAATTCAAGCCTTTAAGCATGGTAGCCAGCTTCTATAGAAGTGGAAATAAAGCTGCTAGGCCTAGTAAGACTTAGACTCTGAATACCTTTGAGTACTTGAGAGTACTATGCCATCTACCAGAGTAACCAAGCCAAAACAAAACAAAACCCATTGATAAGTCTAGTGTGAGAGTTGTTTGTGAAAAAAAAAATTAACAGTAGGGAAATCCAGTAATTGATAGGCTAAGTATAACTCCAAAAGACGGATACATTGAGTGAGAGGACTGGGGAATGAAGAAAATTTCCTAATTATTCCTCTGCATTTTCTTTAAGTTTGACCTCACCTGGGCTACTAATTTCCTGAACACTTCCTCTTTCTTTCCTCATGTACTCCTTCTCCCTGGACGTTATTTCTCTATCTCTCTATATTAAAATCCAACCTGTCTTTAGAGGATTAAAGTCTTTCTTAAAAATCTTTCTCTCCTCCTTTGCACTTTATTCTCCGCCAGTTCTGAAGTTTAATTTAGTTTTCAACCCAATATTTATTATTATTATTTCTTGTCTCCTGTGTGTTTGATCATGATCTTCACTCTTCATTGCTCCCTAACTTGCATGAAGTTCTCAGTAAACTTATTATTCTTCACACTTGCTCAGGTGCTACTTCCTCTGAGAAGTCTTCCCTGGTTTATCCCCTAATCATTTATTGTTTAGTACTTTATGCATATTTTTATTGTTGTATATCATAACACATAATTGTTTACTTACATGTCTTGAAAGTAGAAAATTACAATGTCTAATGTGTTGCCTTTCATTAAATAACTCCTGAGTTATAGCTTGATTTCTGATCCCTATTCTTACTTTTTTTTAAAAGGCCCCACATGTTAACAATAAAATATATGTATTTATGATGACCTAATTATTTCTTTGATACTGTGCTGAGTTCATTGGTACTAGGTCACTGCAGTAAACTATAAAGAAAAGTTATGATTTGGTATATGAAGTAAAAAAGTACGAGAAATAATATATGGTCAAGTTTTTTATATCTCTTAATAAAGCAAGAATGAATATATGAGGTTATGTTTTCAGTGGAAGTATGTACATATGTAAATTCTCAGTATGCATCTTATATATTGAGCTGGATGGAGTGTTTGTTATGGTGTGAGCTTATGGAATATGTTTTTCCACCCCTTGCTCAAGGTGTCAGGTAGGCTTTGCAGCTCATGTGTTTGTATTCTCTATGTATGGGCACATACAAAGGCCATAGAGATGAACTGGTTACACACACAGGGAAAGAATAAGACTTCCAGCTCTTGGAGATAAGACTGGTTCTGTGACTCAGGACTTACATTAGCATGGAAGCTTGGTATCTATGTGTGTATGTGTATGTGTGCTGGGGTGGAGGGAGCACAGGGTTTTTTGTTTTTTGTTTTTTTGTTTAGTTTTTGCTTGTTTGTTTTGAGATGGAGTCTCCCTATGTCACTCAGGCAGGAGTGCAGTGGTGCTGTCATGACTCACTGCAACCTCAACCTCCTGGGCTCAAGCTATCCTCCTGCTGCAGCCTCCCAAGTAGCTGGGACTACAGGTGTGCATCACCACACCTGGGTTGTCCATGTGTGTATGTGCATGTGTGTGTATTTGTAGAGATAGGGTCTCACTATGTTGCCCAGGCTAGTCTTGAACTCCTGGCCTCATGCAGTCCTCCACGCCTCAGCCTCCCAAAGTGCTAGGATGACAGGTGTGAACCACCATATTTGGCCAGGAGCACAATTTTTATTGGCAGGACACTGAGAGGTGCTTGTGATCTGATTATAACTCCAGCTTTGCATCTCTTTTACTATGACTGTGTGAGTGGAACCTCATTTATTATTTCATATGACAAATGCTGTGGGGGAAACAAAAGTATCAGATCCTTCTTTCCCTTTTCCAAACTGGTGGGATAGGCTGCGAAGTAAATAGGTCATTAAAACTTAAGTTGGAAGCATGATTATGAGAGTACATATCATTTGAATTACTTTGGTAATAGAACCAGTTGGCAGAACTTCCAAGTTCAAGAAAGGGGAAATCTTTTTCTTTCCTTTTTTCTTTTTGAGATGGAGTCTCATTCTGTCCTTCAGGCTGGAGTGCAGTGGTGCGATCTGGGCTCACTGCAACCTCCACCTCCCAGGTTCAAGCGATTCTCCTGCCTCAGCCTCCCGAGTAGCTGGGTCTACAGGCACGTGCCACCATGCCCGGATAATTTTTTGTATTTTTAGTAGAAATGGAGTTTCACCGTGTTAGCCAGGATGGTCTCGATCTGCTGATCTCGTCATCCGTGACCTTGGGCTCCCAAAGTGCTGGGATTACAGGTGTATCCCAGCTAAGGGGAAATCTTGTGTTGGTACAGATTAGTCCTGACTCATGGTGGGCTCAGGTTTGATCCTCATCCAGCCAATTAGGTTGTATGCTAGGAGACATCTGTTTAGATTACTGAATTGAAGATGTTTTAAAAATAAACTTCTTTTATCTTTTTTTTACTGTTTGTTGGTTTCTATTTTTTACATTCTACAGTTTAAAAAATAAGTAGTAATGTATGAGAATTTTGGTTATCTGAGGTTTTATAATAGCTTTTCTTACAGTGAGCTAGCTAAAATGTAATCTCAAATCTTGTTTTTTGGGCATAATTTATCTACATTAAGTCCTGAAATCGTGCTATGTTTATGGTCAGTGCTCCATGAATAACTAAATAATTAAAATTTAAGTTGCGCTTTAGTCTAATTTTAGCAAAGTCACAAATAATTAGAGTCTGTACCATAATCAAATATAAAACAATCAAAAAGGAAATTGCACTTTTGTAAGTACATAAAATTTGAGCATACCTGGTGATAACTGTCACCTGCCTAATCTGCCATTTGTTTTTCAGACCAATGGAGAAGTAGGTTTTATTCCTTTTCTTTTGGTAAGAAGTTGAGGAAGGACTCAAAGGTGAAGGAGCAGTAAGGCTCTGCAAGGGAAACTAGGAAAAATAGGACAGTCTTCCCAAATTTAAATTGAAGTTGCATTTCCTTTTCTGTTGGCTACCAAGATGTTGACATAAGATATTTGAGTTGGCAATATTACTAAAATTAATCATTTAAAATAACAATATGGAAAACCTCACTTGTATTCAAGCAAAAAATAAACTGAATATAAACAATAATTTTCTCTGCTTATTAGTCCATTAGACTGAAACTTTGCCCAGTATAATTTTATAAGATTCTAATAAAGGCTCACAATATCATGGTTATGGGAAAATTACTATATTATTGAATCACACATGGTTTATTCAGTTCTTAAAATTGCAGTCCTCCCTCCCTAGATGTTCTAGAGTTGATGATATAGCATGGGTTACTTGAGTGTGTTCTCCAAACAGATGTCTCCTAACAATCTTATATTACAGTTCATCTCTGAAAAGGGGATAATAATAGTATCTACCCCATTTGCTTGTTGTAAATATTGTATGTAAAGCTCATGGCATGGTGCTTGGCACATAATAAGTGTTCAGAATATGCTAGCTATTGTTTATTGTTATTGCCTGTGTTTTAAGAAATGGAAGGGAAACGCAAGAGGGAGAAAAATACATTGCCACTCCTTTGTATCAAGAGTAACTAGGGAAAAAGCATAGGGCTATGCATTATAAAAATAACCTACAGTGTTTATAAGATGTATTAATTAGGGACTTAAAAATCACTAGATTGATATAGAAATTAATTTAAATTTTTTTTCTAAAAGTAGTTATTTTTATAATTAAGATTTTCTTTTTTCATTGAATATAATTAGTTTTTTTATATTAACAATTCAACATTTGATTTTTTTTAAATGCAGATTGTATTTCCACTCCTGGTTAGGCAATATAATAACAGTGTTTAAGAGCACAGTGTTTAAGAGCCAGACTTACCTGGGTTTGAATTGTCTCCTCACCACTTACGGTGTACCTTCTGACAAGTCCTGAAGCTCTCTGTTTGTCGTTTGTAAATGAGGATTATAATAGTGCCTATCTCGTATGTTTGTTTTGTGGGTTAAATGGGTTAATATATAAAAAGGGTTTAGAATAACTTGTGGCATCTAATAGTAAACACTATAAAAGTATTATTGTTATTAATAGCTAGGTTTTTTAAAGCATCATTAGTTCAGACACTTCCATTTGAATACTCGTACTAGAGTTTCTTGGGATTAAGTCTCAGAAAACAGCTCTTATGAAACTCTTAATCCCATTCAGTGTTCAGAAATAAAAATCCTATTAAATATCTTGTTAGCTAGTACTGTGATTCTCAGTTTTCTTCTTTCTGTGTGTTGGCTTATCTTTAAATACAGCTCTGAAACAGATTCCTTCAGGAACATGATCCTTCTGTTTAGAACTCTTAAAGTACTGGGTGTATTTTATTATTTATCTTTAAATCCTCAGAGCCTAAACATGCCTGATATTTGGTAGGTACATAAAAAGTGATGAGTGAATGCATGTATAGTTTTCAGGAAGTAGTCTACCTTCTTGCAATGTATTTTAATGGCTGATCAAGAATAACTCTTTGTTAGGGATCCTTACAAATGTCTGAGCTTTGGAGTTAGTAATTACTGTATTTAATCTTTCTCTTGTTGGGTTGAGGCATATAGTAAGTTTTCTTGTCTTTGGATTTGTATAAAATAATGACATTATTGTTAAAGAGGTATAGATAACTACTACTGACTTTTGACAATTATCTTCATATTAATATGTTTCAGTACTTTGGATAAGAATAAGGAATATAAAAGTTTCTGCCGTATTTGCCTTATTCTTTTTTGTTTTGGATTTTTAAAAATTTAATAAATGAAACAGAACATTGCAGATTGATAGTGTGTAGTCTCCTTTGTTCCCCTACTCAGTGTCACTTTCCTCCCTCTTTCCCTTCCCATAATCAACAATTGCAAAGTTGACTTATAGTCATTTAGTCCACGTTTTCTTATTTTTACTACACATATGTAAACTATTCTAAACATTACTTTTAACAATGTGTAGAGATACTATTCTGTGCACCATTTTGCACTTTTTTTCCTTCCATGTAATACTGTTTTTGACACAGAAATAGACTACCACGTGTACGGTCACCTGATACAAGAAAGAGGTAACATTCTTGTGCAGCATAGAAGGGATGGCCTATATCAATTGGATATCCATTTGGGGAAAAAATGTGTCTTTGCCCCTATTTTGGACCATACTGCAAACTCAATTTCAGATGTATTTCAGGTTTGATTTTAAGTGGGAAAATAATAAGCTTTTAGAAGAAAACATGGGAGAGCGTCTTCATTATCTATGAGGAGACAAAAGCACTAACTGTGAAAGGAAAAAATAAGATAAATTCCATTTATCAAAAGATACCACTAAAATAATGGAGGAGGTAACAGAATAGAAGATATTTGCAATACTGTAATGTATCCAATAAAGCAGCGGTCCCCAATCTTTTTGGCACCAGGGACTGGTTTCCTGGAAGACAGTTCTTCCATGGACACAGGTAGGTATGGTTTTGGAATGAAACTGTTCCACCTCAGATTATCAGGCTTTAGATTCTCATATAAGGAGCGCACAACCTAGATTCCTTGCATGTGCAGTTCACAATAGGGTTCATGCTCCTATGAGAATCTAATGCCACTGCTGATCTGACAGGAGGTGGAGCTCAGGCGGTAATGCTTGCTTGCCCACTGCTCACCTCCTGCTGTGCAGCCCCATTCCTAACAGGCCACAGACTTGGGGATCCCTGCAATAAAAGATATCTGGAATAGATTAACAATCCTCCAAATCAATAAGAGAAAGCTATACAACCCAATTAAAAATAATAAGCAGAAGACTTTAATAGTCACTTCACAAAAGAGCACGTTGGAATAACCAATAAGCATATGAAAAGGTATTCCACTTCCATAAACATCAGGAAAATTAAAACCCCACTACACACACACACACACACACACCCCAAAATGGCTAACATGGAAAAGACAGCTAAAACTAAGTGTTGATGAAGGAGACACAGAGCAACTGGTTCTGTCATACATTGCTAGTAGGAGTATAAATTGGTATAACCACTTTGGAAAACTGGCAGTATTTGATGAAAGTAAACGTATTCATATCCAGCAATTCCACAACTAGGTATATACTCAACAGAAATGCATACATATATTTTCCACAAAGACATGTACTGTAATTTCATAGTTATACTATTCATAATATACCCAAACAATTCAAAAGGATAGTTATGGAGTTTGAGACCAGCCTGGTGAGATCCCTTCTCTACAAAATATTAAAAAGTGAGCTGAGTGTGGTGGCACGTGCTGTAGTCCTACCTACTTGGGAGGCTGAGGCAGGAAGATCTCTTGAGTCTAGGAGTTTGAGGGTGCTGTGAACTATGACCATGTGACTGCATTCCAGCCTGGGTGATAGAACAAGAACTTGTCTCTGAAAAATAAAAATAAATAAATTATGGCACACAGATAAACAATTTGGCAATAGGAATGAACGATCTACTATTCTGTGTAGCAGTATAGGTGATTCTTACCTTTACAATGATGAAAGAAGCCATAAACCAAAGAGACAATACTCCATTTTTATAAAGTTCATAATCAGGCAAAACAACTCAGTTGGAGAGAAGCATAAGTTAGTAAAGTTACCTTTCTTGATACAAATTTTAGTTACACAAAGGCATTCAACTTGTGAAAATTTGTTAAGCTGTGCTTTCTGGATATATGTTCTTATATGTATGTATGCTATATTACCCAAAAAACATTGTTTTGAGATCTATCCATGTTGGATGTTAGGAGTTCTAGTGTATTCATTTCACTTGTGTGTGAACAGACTGCAGCTTATTTCTTGATTCCCTTATTGGATTTCTAAATTATTTCTAGTTTTCCTCTGTTTCAAATAATGCTGTAGTCAATTGCTTTTTTTTTTTTTTTTTTTAAACATCTTATACAAATATATGAGAGTTCTAGGAGGTGGCATTGCTGGGTTTTAGGGTATGCTTATGTTTAGCTTTATCAGATACTATCAAATTGTTCTCCAAACAGTAATATAATTATAGGGTCACTAGAAGTGTTGGAGAGTTCCTGTTGTTGTATATTCTTGTCATCGCTTGGTATTGTCAAACTTAAAAAATTTTTTGCTAATCTTATTGGGTGTGAAATGGTATCTCATCAATATTTTAATTCGTGTTATCTTTTAACTAGTGTATTTGATCATCTTTCTACATGTTTATAGGTCATATGGATTTCCTTTTAGGTATCCTTATCTATTGCCCATTTTTTGCTTTTGGGAATTGTCTATTTTTATTGCATATTTTTCTAGGGACTAACTATATTTTTCTTCATTTATGTACAATTTTCCTTGATTCTCAAAGTCCATATATTCAGGAAGACCTCCCCACCCCCTTTGATTTTTAAGACATTACTGGAATTTCACCTGTAAACTTTAAACCTGGAGTAAGTCAATCCTCCTGAGATTTTTCCTTCAGATTTTAATCTTTTTCCTATTTCTGTTTGCCTGCCATTACTCTTTATTCTATTTAATTCATTTAAACTACAGTGGATTTTCCCCCTTTTTTCTTTTTGAGAGGTTGGTGGTGATTTGGGGAGGGAGAAATGAGAAGCAATAGAAAAATAAAAATTTGCCTAAAGTTTATAAAATTGATACAGCTATGTATAAAATGCTTAGAATATGCTTGTGATGCTTGCTGGGTTTTTTTTTATCATATTTGAAATTCAGTCTAGATTCAGCATTGTACAGCCAAAGGCAATTTATTTCATTTTATATTGTCTGTGTTGCAGATGCTCATCATTACATGATTAGTTTGTGTGTGTGTGTGTGTGTGTGTCTGTGTGTGTGTGTGGTCCACGCAGTGCCTGTTTTCCCCCAGATTCTCAAGACAGTTCCATGTATCCATTACTCTGCAAAGCAACTGCATTAACAGTTGAAACTTCACCTAGTACCACTGGTGCTTTGACATTTCTGTGATATTAGAGAGAAAATGACCAAGCACTTGGTAGCTGTGTTTCCCAAATACTTTAAAGGTGGTTGGTTGGTCTGGGGTAATAGGAGATGATGTAAATAGTGCTTGCTTATTTGTCTTCTGTCAGGATGTGGTAATAGCAGTAAGGGCCTGGAGTTCCTGAGCTGTTTACAACTGTCACAGAGCCTGTGAGGCTAGGAAACCTTCGAGAATATCCTGGCCCAGATTTCTTCAGCATTCCTTCTCTGTTGCTTCTGCCTTCTGCCTTACGTGCCAGAGAAAGAGCTCATGACTTCTGTCCAGAGTCACAAAATCTTGGCTGATCTTGATGGAGTCTTGCAGCATATTCTCATGGCATGAATCTTTTGAAGAGAGGTGCCAGTATAACATAGCTTCACTAGGAAAACTCTTCCTAGAATAGAATTGGATTTCTTTTTTTAATGGTTTGATGTAAGTCAATGAAGAAACTTGAGTCTATTTTAGTGTAGAATGACTTCAACCCCCATCAAGTTTGGAAGTCTTCTCTATGTGAGATTTAGAAAGGCTGTACACAATACAATTAGGTCTTGCTTGTGAAGAAATTAGTATAAAAAATGACAATTTAGAAGTGATCATTTTAAAGCATGTTCTGTATGAAAATATACTCCAGTATTTGTAGAAAAAAGCCCTAAACTGAGTCTTGACTTTATTTTTAAAAAATCTGTAAGTGGTAAGGATTTTTGTTTTCCTAAGCACCATATACTTAAGTACCATTATCACACTTAAAAGATTATTAGCAATTCCAGTAATGTAATTTTGAAATTTCCTGATTGTCTCAAAAATCTTTGCTTTTGTCTCTTTTATAACAGTTTTAACTCCTCAGATTCCCTTCCCTTGCTTTTTTATGCCACTGATTTATTGGAGAAACCAGGTCATTTGTCCTGTATAATGTTCCACACTCTGGATTTGACTGATTGCTCCCTTGTGCTGGTGTTTAACTTGATCCTATATCCCCACTATTCCCTGCAAACTGGTAGAACTGAAGGCTTGATTCAATTCAGGTTGAATCTTTTCTTTCTTCCTCTTTTTGAGTAAGAATCCTTTATAGTTGATGTTGTGGTACTGCATCATGTCATGAGAAACATAGTGTCTGGTCATCCTCATTGAGTGATACTGAGATGAATATGTGGATTCTGTTTGTACACTGTTACTCTGTTGGTATTAGAAGGGCCCATTATAGTCATTTAAAACTTTGTAAGATGCTTAAGAATCTCAGAAAAGATTCTAACTTAGCAGGTCTAAGGGAAGAAACATCTATTATTAATAAAACATGCAACACATACAAAACCTCCCATTTACTCAGATATGGTAAGAATCACTACATTTAAAATGTAATTAGAGTGACAAAATTTACTCTTCTACAAATGCTTTAAGATTGTTTATCTTGTATAAAATGAAGCATATTTAAAAATGTTAAGAGCTGTGAAGATGTTTCAGATTGCTGTGGTGTAATAAAAAAGTACTAACTCTGGACACAGGAGGCCAAATCTTGTTTTTGAGGTATATATATTTTTTTACGTTTAGAAAATAATAAGACTGGACACAGTGGCTCACGCCTGTAATCCCAGCACTTTGAGAGGCCGAGGTGTGGGTCACCTGAGATCAGGAGTTTGAGACCAGCCTGGCCAACATGGCAAAACCCTGTCTCTACTAAAAATACAAAAACTAGCTGGGCCAGGTGGTGCGTACCTGTAATCCCAGCTACTCGGGAGGCTGAGGCAGGAGAATCGCTTGAACCCGGGAGGCAGAGGTTGCAATGAGCCAAGATCGTGCCTCTGCACTGCAGCCTGGGAAATAGAGTGAGACTCCACCTAATAAAAAAAAGAAAGAAAGAAAAAAGAAAAGAATAATAACATATCTATCACAGGGTTGTTTTAATGAATAATTGAAATGATTTATTTGGAAGCAATTCAGCACCCAGTAATTAACTGAGTCTAAATCTGAAATTCATTCCAACAATACAGATATTTTTCAGTCTATAGAAAATTAACAGTATCATGTGCTGTTTTAGCTATGTCTGAATAAGCTTTTATATTTGAGCTTGTTTTTCAAGTGATAGGAGAGTTGATGGAGTTTTAACATAAGTGTAGTTAAAGTAGGCTTTTTGAAAAAATAGCCTGTGGAATTCTTATTACTGTTTTTTTCCCCCCTACTTTCAGCTTCATTTACCTCTTAATTCTCCTTTGCCTGGAAGTGAATTGACCAAGGAACCTTTTCGTTGGGATCAGAGACTCTTTGCATTAGTGCTGCGGTTGCCTGGCACCATGTCAGTAGAATCAGAACAGTTGACAGGTGTGCCTTTAGATGACTCTGCAATCACACCAATGTGTGAAGTGACAGGTGGTAAGTTTTTTTGCTGGCAGTAATTCGGTAACTTAAAGCAGATTTTATCTGAATGTTTTAAAAGTGTACAAAAGCAAACATCCATGTTTGTTTTTATTTAACAAGTTAATATTAGGAATTAATAGGCATATATGGTTTTAACAGTACATTTATTGATAATGGTCTATGATCTTCATTTTAATAGAATGTGGTTACTATTGGATATGACAAGGAATGGTAATATTTTTTCTACTTGTATAGAAAATGCTAGTATTTGAAGTTGTTAAAGTAATTTTCTTATCTAGAAAGATTGCCAATGATTTAGAAGTACCGTAGCATTATTTTTTGCAAAAAATGTTTTGAGAATCATCTCTATATTTGATGGGATATGCTTAAGTGCAATTTTTCCCAGAGGCAAAGAGATTGATAGATGAAAGGAAACAGATAGTGAGGTCTTATCCAGCTTCTGTTTCACTTATACATCAGATTAGATAGGTACTATGCTAAATGAACAGCAAGGGAAATTGTGAAATACATATGTAATCAACTCAGAACTCATTTAATGTAGAATTAGCTAACAGGTGGATTAATTTCATATAGGTATGTATTGCGTGCCTACTGTGTACCAAGTATTGTTCCATGCTTTTGGCTTTCAGTAGTCAGTAAGACAGACATGGCATTTTTGCTTTCATGGAGCATTTCAGTTCTCACCTAAAAATTTTATTAAAGTAATTTTAATATCAAATTCCATATTTGATATTGCAAGTCTAGCATTCCACTGTTTTACTTACGATTAGGGCCTGTGACATAGTCTGCAGACACAGTTGGTGCTCTAATGAGATTCATCATAGCCAGCTACATAAGAGAAAATATAAGTTCTAATTAATATTTTAGGTGCATTTTTTCTAAAATTCTATGGGTTTTGGAAATCTGCAAAATTCACAGACAAAAAGGGATTAACCTTACACAGGTGTGTGAAATAGATAAGTTAGAAAACTGTTATTCATGTCATTAAATGCTTTCATTTTATAGAAATGCTTTTTGTGAACTTTTGTAATGCCTTCACAATTTAATTAACAAAGGGCAAAAAAGGCATATATGTAATTTTTTTTAAGGGACAACCTGTCATCTAAATTTGAAAATTAACTAACAGTTCTCTTTACATAGATAATATTTTTCGGTGACAGTTGTATTTTTTTCTGTGGCAGGGTGCACATTTATATTCATGAAATTTCAGTTTCCAGCTTTGAACTGGCACCCTTGTTAAAAATTCTGATTAAAAAAAATTTTTTTTTAAACTGGGGATTTTACTTAACAGATTCTGAAAGGCTTGGAGGCTATAAGATTCTCACATTGGAAATTCCTTACTGTGAATTACTTAATTTGAACTTAGAATTACGATGAACTTTTGGGACTTAAATATACTATAACTTTGTCACTAGGATCAGGAATATTCACAGTGTGAAGTGAAGTGAGTGGTATAATCAAAGAGTCTGAAAAGAACCATGAGATATCATGTAGCAGTTATATCCTTGCCTTTAGGCAGTAATATATTAAAGCTACTTTGCTTATTCTTTCAAAGGAACATCTCTAGAGGAGAAGTTCCAAAGTCATCCTTGGTGATATCTTTCAATGATGCAGAAATCTTAGACAAGAAGTTAGGAAGTCTTCTCTAAATACACATTCTAAATCCTTCCTGATGTGATAGTTTATTTGCCCCTTTTCATGCTCTTACTAGCAATAAGGTAAGCCGCTCAAATGTCACTCACCTTTTCATATCTCTGAATAATGTGTTTTCTTTCTTTTTTAAAGGATGTTCACTAAAGAAAGTTTTGGGGAACACCAGAAAAGTAGAAAGAACAAAAAAGATAATACCCACTGGTATTGCACTATCCAAATATGTAATCACTGCTAACAATTCCTGTGCATTTTTAAAACTTGAGGTTGGCTGGGCGCGGTGGCTCACGCCTGTAACCCCAACACTTTGGGAGGCCAAGGCAGGCGGATTACCTGAGGTCAGGAGTTTGAGACCAGCCTGGCCAACATGGTGAAACCCCATCTCTAATAAAATACAAAAATTAGCTGGGCATGGTGGCGCATGCCTGTAATCCCAGCTTTTTGGGTGGCTGAGGCAGGAGAATTGCTTGAGCCCGGGAGGTGGAAGTTGCAGTGAGTCGAGATCGTACCACTGCGCTCCAGCCTGGCTGATAGAGCCAGACTCTGTCTCAAAAAAAAAAAAAATTTTTTTAAGTAGTTGTTCATGTGTGTATTTGTGTACATTTATTTTTCCCATTATAGAGTAATTCATGTTCACTAAGGAAATATTGGAAAAAATTCACCTGTATTGCCAAAATAATAATATATTTCTTTCTATGTATTTTTTTAATTACGTAATTATAGTCATTGTAAGCATTTTTATTTTGATACCAGGTAAAGGTAACTCTATACCAAATAACTGTTACTAGGTGTTCGGAGTACAGCAGGAACAATAGAAAGCTTACATCTTTGTACTGAGTGACAGATAATAATCATGTAAAATAAATAAATGATATTTTGTACTAGTACTACCTACTAGTATTGTAGTACATAGTAGGGTGCTACCTACTTTGAAGACAAAACAGAGTAAGGGAATAGAGTCTAACTTGAGGCAGAGAAGGAATATTCTAAGTTTTCTTCTGAGGAGGTAACATTTGAGCAGAGACCTGAATAATGGAGTTAATTACACATATATCTAGGCGAGGGAAATGGCAAGGAAAGGGACATGCTCTCTGTATATTTGGAAGCGACAGGAAGGCTGGCATGGCTGGAGCTTACATAGGGAGGCATAGAATAGTAGCTAGGTTTAGAGAGGTAGGCAGGGGCCAAATATTGAATGGCTCTTTAGGCTACAATAAATGTTTTTTTTATTTTCCAAGTATGATGGGAAGCCTTTTGAAGGCTTTTTATAGGTGGTGACATCTGATTTCTATTTCTGAAATATCACTTCACCTGTTAGATGAGAATATAGAGTGGCAAGAATGAAAGCAGGAAGACTAGTAGTAGTACTTTGTTCTAGCTTTGGAGGTGGTGAGAGGTGGCTTAACGTAAAAGAGAACCAAAGATGAGGACAATAAGGGAAGAAGCAATCAAGGATGGTTCCCAGATGATTCAGTTGTTCTGAACCACTAGAGATGGATGGCTGTGCCAAGGACTGAGATGGTACACTAGGGAGAAGCAGGTTTGGGGGAGGTGCAAGGACGATAATAAATTTTTAAATGTGTAATAGACATGTTGTTGAATATATCAAGAATTTTTAAAGTATTTTATAAAAATTATTTATAGATATTTCTAGATTAAATACATTTAACTTTCTTAGCCTCTGTAAGGACTATTGACCAACTTAGAAATATTCATTTGCTTCTTCTCTATTTGACAAAGATGCTAATACTACCTTTAGACTCACTATATTTAGTTTGGCTTTTTTGTGGACTCCACATAACCCAAAGTGAGACAGCTTCTTGACTTGAAGGTGTATGCTAATATAACTTTTTTCACAAATACAAGTAGTGATCCTAGAAACTTTATGCATTAGCGCAAAGTGTTGTATATTCCAAAGAGTAAGTTTTGACATAGACAATAAGTTCGCTTGAGGAACATCACGTAGGATATAGGCTCACTTTGTAAAGAAAGCAAAATTTGCTATTTCTCTTTAACTTTTAAGATAATTGATTTTAATTTGCCAAATGACTCATTTTATTCTTTTTCTCCAATTTTTGTAAAATGTACTGATTAGTAATTTTATTTCATGTTAAGATTGATTTGCTTCTGTTTTCTTAATAATTGATGACACAACTTAGGAGAGCAGAGATAATTGTCATAGTTTATATACTTTTGCTTTTTAATGACATCTTAGGAATATGCTTAAATTTCATTAAATAAGATACTCAGCTTTTATGTAAACTTCTAATATTTTGCATGTAAAGATGGTTAACCTTTTTGTGGATTGCTTTTTGTATATACTTAAATTGACTTAGAAAAAAGATTTAAATTTACCAATTCTTTCAGATAAGTATGACTTCATATAAATGCTCTATTTTAAGTATGATTTCAAATTAACAGAGGATTTCCAAGGGACAAAGGATATCCAGAATAGTTTCTGATACCCTGTAAGGATTTGAATTGTAGCTGTATCACTATGCTAACTTGGAAAAGTTAGTTAACCTCTCTATGCTTTAGTTTTCTCATTTGTAAAATGGGGAAAATAACCCATACAATTGTTGCTAGGATTAAAGAAATTAATATCATAAAATGATTGGAACAGTGCCAGGCACATAGATACTTAGTAATTGGTAGATATTTGTTAAGGTTACAATCATCATTATTTTATACAGTTGTTACATGATACTTATTTTTTCTAAGTAAAGCTGACTTTGAGGATTTGAATCACCATTGTCTATAATGTTCTCTTTTCTGAGTAGCCTTTAACAAATCACCTTAAATATAAGTTGATATGAGTAATTTGATGTGTCAAATGTAATGATGTAGCTTGTGTTCTGAAATAATTGGTTGAATGTGTAAAAGAGTAGGGCTTCATATTGAGCTTATTACAAATAATACTGCAAAATATTTGGCCAAAGATTGAGTTTTAGCTGTCAAGGTTTTTAGGTTTTTAGTGTTGGTCTGAATCAGAACTGTATAATAGAAATCTGATTCAAGTTTCATATGTAATTAAAAATTTCATAGTAGCCACCTTAAAAATTAAAAATAGATGAAATTAATTGTAATACTATATTTTACTTAAATCAATATCCATAATATTACTTCAGTATGAGATTGATATTTTAAAATTACTGAGATTTTTTTTTATACTAAGTCAACAAAATCAGGTGTATATTTTACACTTACTATACATTTCAATTCAGACTAGCTATATTTCAAGTTCTCAATAGCTACATGTGTCTAGTATATAAAGTATTGTATAGCTAAGGTCTAGATATTTTTGTTGAAAATTCCTCTTTAAAAAATCTTTTCACTCGTATCTTTTAAAAAAATCACTAGTATTTAATGCTTCTGAACCAAAAGTAGTATAGGTTAAAATGTGCAAAAAGGGAATTCACGTAAGATAGGTAATTCCCAAGTATGTAAGCTAAGTGAAATTCAGAAAAGCACACACTACCATCTGTATATTAAAACGCAAATATTTAAAATACTTAAAAACTGCCAATGAACTAGTTAAGTAGTTATTACATATCTACTATGTGCCCAGTAAATCTTAGTGATAATACTTTTGTTAAGCAGGAATAAGATTTTGGGGAGACAGTTACTAGATGTGTGTGTGTATATGTGTTAAAAATAAATTATATTGCATAACAATTGGAGATAGTGTGTTTTTTGTATATGTTTTTAAAAACATAAAATATGTGACTTGTTTTCATTGTGTGTTGTTCAGACCAAGAATTCTATGTTCCAAATACCTATAATTAGAAGAAAATACATACTCTCACAAAATGGGATTGTTGGTTGGTTGGAAATAAGGATTTTTTGTGCACTTTCATAAGATAATGAAATTAGTCAACTTCTACCATTGAACTTTTGTTAATTAGTACTGTCAGAAACCCCACAGTTGTTTTTTTCTTGCTAAAGATAGGAATTCTTGCAACTAACTAGTTTACTATATTCTTCTCCTTCTTTTTTTTTTTTTCTTTTAAATCTCAGGCCGTTCGTATTCTGTGTGTTCTCCAAGAATGCTTAATCAGTGTCTGGAGTCCTTGGTGCAGAAAGTACAAAGTGGGGTGGTAATAAACTTTGAAAAAGCAGGACCAGATCCTTCCCCCGTAGAAGGTATTATTGCACTTTTGTTTTAGACATTCAAAACTTGCTTTATTGTTTATTCAACTAGAACTGAAAACTTACTGTGATTTGGCCTTAAGATTGGCAAGACCAAATTATTAAGACAGGCTGTTGGTAAAGAGGGAAGATTAAATAGGAAAGTCAAGGTAAACTAATGGTGGTCTAGTAGCATCACCTTTTTGTATTAATGATTGTTTATTGCCTGACATTTTGATGAGTCAAAAGCCTTTTAAAGTATTTATAGATAAGCAAATATATAATTTCTTTGTAGTATTATACAATTGCCTGTCAACATATATATGCTTCTCCTATGCTGTTTAATTCCCAAAGTGTTCAATCCTAGATGTTTAACTCCTTAGCTACTTTTGGACCAAGGATCAAACTGATTGAAACTAAATGGTGTATGTGGGTCAAAAATGAGGAACCAGGCTTTGTTAAGCTTGATTCTTCTAACTCTAGCTGAGTCCCACATGGCTTTTTCTTAGCTTCTGTATCATGAACTATTTCCAATAGCCAGTGGATATAAGGAGTGATAGTACAACCAATGGATGGTTTATAGCTGAGACCCTCTGCATTGTATGTTACCTATTTCAAGATTTAGAGAGTCATGGCTGGGCGTGGTGGCTCACACCTCTAATCCCAGCACTTTGGGAGGCCGAGGCGGGTGGATCACCTGAGGTTTGGAGTTTGAGACCAGCCTGACCAACATGGAGACACCCCGTGTCTACTAAAAATACAAAATTAGCCAGGTGAGGCGTGGTGGCGCATGCCTGTAATCCCAGCTATTTGGGAGGCTGAGGCAGGAGAATTGCTTCAACTCGAGGCGGAGGCCGGGAGGCTGAGGTTGCGGTGAGCGAAGATGGCACCATTGCACTCCAGCCTGGGCAATAAGAGCGAAACTCTGTCTCAAAACACACACGCACACGCGCGCGCGCGCACACACACACACACACACACAAAGATTTAGAGAGTCATTTAATGATAATTGGCAGAGGTGGTCCACTAAAGTAGGTACCTGGGAAAAGAGAAAGATCATAGAGATGAATGAAAGAATGGGGGCACTGAGAGAGTACTGTAGGGAAGGAATGGGTGATAACAATAAGTTGTGTCATGTCTTCTTTAGCAAAAGCAGACTTAAAAAAAAATTTAATTGAATTGTTACAATGTATTTATTTTTAAATTATTTTAATGCTTTGTTTAGAGTTTGGTACTATTAAATGTTCACTAAATTGTTGAAGATAGTTGGTGTTTTGCTGAAGTTATTTTAGATTAAAGGTAGGTGCTTTGGTCTAGATTTGCTTATTACGTTTTTTTAAGGCTTCAGTTAAAATGATTTCTAAAAAATAGTCAATTTGCAATACTTATTTATTCTAGTATTTATTGTGCGCCTGGCACTGTTTTTGACATTTGGGATATGATGATAAAGGTGGCAAATTGGGTGCTTGCTCTTATCATCTGATGAAGAAAACATGTCATTCATCAAACAGATATTCACTGTAAAGCATGTTTTATGTGTTCCAGTTGGGAAAGCAAAGGATGCTGCGGACCTCCTTTGAACTGGCCAACTCATAGTTGGAATTTGTACTTATTGTCTAATGAATTACAATCTAGTCTAAATATTAAGCAGACATAGTGTTCTGCCATTTAAGAAAAATAGGAAAACCTAGAAAAGAACACATATTAGGAATTTTTTATTAAGTAATAATGGATATAATTTAACTTTTTGTGCTTATCCCCCACTTACGATACATGCTTTCTTTGTCTTAATTTCTTTGCTATAGATGGGCAGCCAGATATATCAAGGCCTTTTGGATCTCAGCCTTGGCATAGCTGTCACAAACTCATATATGTCAGACCAAATCCTAAAACTGGGGTTCCTATAGGTCATTGGCCTGTTCCAGAGTCTTTTTGGCCAGATCAAAATTCGCCAACACTAGTAAGTACCAGAGAGACTGTAACTATGTAACAGTAACCATTCAGCTGCCTTTCCTATTAGTTTTAAATTCTGTTGTGAAAGCTGTGATTAATTTATGGGGATTAGACAGATGTTCAAAGTGCTATGATACCCTGTTACTTGCTTTAGTGTGCTGTATTGTTTATTATGAAGTAATAGAAAACAGAAAGGCATCTCCTTCCTTTAGAATCTAATACTATGCTCACGTTTTTTATTCTTGGCTTCTGGGTACAAAATTTCCTCTTTGAACTCTAAATGAGGATTTGTCTCTGGGACACAATTTAGGATTTAAATGAAAGTTTAGAAAATAATTTTAATAGTTTGCCTGCAATTTTTTAGGACTTAGTCTTAACTTCATATTGATGTGTATGGTTTTAGTTATATACAGTGTTGCAGATTGGAGGTTTAAGCTAGAACAGATTTTCTGATTTTGTTTACCTGAATTATTTTTAGGAACAATGAAGTTTGCTCAGTGATCATGGTGAATTATCAGTATTCATTATATAATTCTTAAAATAACAGGGTACATTTATACAGATTAATATCCATTTAGTTGTGTTAGTGTACTCTTTTCTTTCCATATTTTTTTTTCCAAGTATCTGAGGGCATTAAGGGATATTTTATGGGAGAGCATGGCAGTGGTTCTCCTTGATTTTACCCTTAGAAAATAAAAATTGTATTTCAGAGATCATTAAGCAGTCTTTAGTAATGTTTCATACAACAAAACCTTTTTGAAACCTTTTGTACTTCAAACCTGTATCAGCTCTTCAGGATAATTTTTATTTTGAATTTATAAAGTGATATTTCCTTTATTCATTAGGGATTTAATAAAGTAGTGCATGAAGTTAAGGTTTTCTAAATTTCATTGAAGTATCTTCTTCATACCTTCTCTTTTTTCTGATAGAACCATCATAGTTTTTTAGTCTGGCTTTATGGAGAAACTTTCAATTTCTTTGGTCATTTTACTTTCTCTTCTGGAGGTCTTTCAACTCTTACAGAACAGATACCTTATTTGTATGAAATACTGTCATGTTGGTTATTTATTCTATTGTATTTATTTAACACGTACAGGAGAACATACAGTACCTGAGTCGTAATGGAAAGAAATCCAAAACCAGTATCACAACCCTTATCTATTAATGCCGCTCTAGCAGTCTATCACAAATTCTTACAAGCCATAGAGGGTGGGTAGGACTTCAATTGGAGAAGGAAGTAGTATGAGAAAAAAATATGGAGGTGAAAAAGAACAAGGTATGTTTAGAGGAGTAACAAGTAGCTGAGTATGGGTGGATCATAACATGTATATAGGACATTGAGAGTACTATTAAACTAACCAAATTTTTTATGACTTTAAATGCAGGGTTAAGGAATATTAGCTTTTTAACAGTGGAATTCAAAGAATAGTTGAAGATGTTTTTAACAGACATCTTTAGAAAAATTGATTTGGTAGTGGTTATATGCAGAAAAATTAGAAGGGGGAGATGAGCTGAAAGGCAGGTAGGTTACCTAGAGGGCTATTGATATGGTTCATGTAAGAGATTTTAAGTGGTTGAATTATGATGATGGAAGACAGAATAATAAATAATATTGGAAAGAAGTGGCAAACTTTAGTAACTGAAGGATATTAGGGGAAGTGAAATTTTTATAAATTGTAATATTGAAGAAATATTGCTAGTGAAGTTAAGTGTAATTTACAAGATGTGAATTTGAATCACAGCACTACTAGTTACTAACTAGTGCCTTTGGTTATCTTTTGTAAGCTTCAATTTCCCATCTGTTAAGTGGCTTATAGCTCCATCTTATTGGGTTGTTTTGGGGATTAAACAAAATCATATATGCAAAATTTTCTTTGCCAAGTTCTAGAGGATCTTTCCCTCCACTTTCCATCTTGGATCTCAGTACTTTTATTCACAGAATAAGTGTGTTTCGTGGACTGATTGAATAAACTGTGTATCAGGTTCATGCTAGGCACAGGAGCACAAGATGAGTAAAACATAGTGCTTCCCCTCTTGAACATTACGTGTCTATGGGCAGGTCAGACATGTACACATCATAGAATACAGTGTGCCAACTGTCATAGAGTGGTGGGGCAGAGCCAGAGGAGGTGGGCCTGACAGCCTGGTGTGTTTTTGGAGTACAGAGTGGGAAGGGGTATGAGGGAAAAAGTCTTTTAGAGGTTGTTACATGCCAACTCATTCTTCTAAACTTTGTTTGCAATACACAAGGGAGAAAATAAGTACTTGGCATGGCAGAAGCATGGAGTCTGTATGGTGTGGTGTGGGAAGGCAGGGACCAGATCATTGAAGATCTTTGTATGTGATATTGAGAGTCTAGACACTATTTTTAGGTGTTTGGCTGTTACTTTTACTGAATAATTTTAGATAGGGAAGTTATATGATCCTATTTATATTTCACTGCCATAGGATTGATCAGAGGGGGGCTGATTAGAGACTAAACAAAGCAAAAGGCAGTCGTACTAGTCTAATCTGAGAAATGATGAAGGCCCAAATTAAAGTGGTAAGAAATAGAAGATACATTTCTCAAGAGATGAGAGTTTAGTATTAACAGAAGGCAGCAACTAGGACTAACTACCTACCATGTTTATGTGTTCTGGTAAGTGCCTTAGAATTTGTGTTATCGGTTTATCCAGGTCTTTGTGACAGTTAAATATGGAGGATGATGGGAAGATATCAAGAATAATGACTGGGTATTTAGAACAGGTTTTGTAGCTTGGGGGAGAAATAACAAATTGTACATATTGTGTCTGAGGGACCTGTGGAAGATTCAGGTTATGTCCAGTAGGTAGTTAGATACAGCAGAGAAATGAGAGCCATCTGACCCCCCAACACAGTAGATTTGTGAACCACCAGGGTATAAGCAGTAACTGAGCCAGTAGCTATGAAATTTGAAATTACTTCCTCATAGCTCATTTTGTTCACAAAATCTCACAATTGGTGAGATTTTTAGAAAGAGGACTATTAAGAGGTAGATGGGAGGTAACGTGCCTTTTTTAAAAAAGTATTTCTTTTTTATACCTCTAGAACAGGGTGTATATCCTATAGAGTTTACCAAAATAATTGCTGGAATAGGGAAGGAAGCATTAGAAGTTCTATTTATGGTTGTTTTTCTCCTATTTTAATACCATTTTGGCATATATTTTGTTATGCACATCTACATTTATAATTTATATAATTAGAAATATATAATGTATATTCAAAAACCGATCAATATCTATGATTACGTTGGAAGTCACTACTCTCTATAAGTAAATTGCTACAAATGAAGACTTGTGACAGTTTCCATATACATTTCTCATTTTTTGGATGTAAAAATTAATGAATACTCAATTACTAAATTTTGCATAAGACCTAAAACTGTTTTCATTTCTACAGATTTTCAAGTGTTTGTCTTTTTCTTTTGAATATTAGCAATAACTTTAGCATTACATTTTCAAGTGTTTTCTTTCAGCTTAATGTTGCTTTTAACAGTAAATCAAACTCTTATTAGCAAGATGGAGGAACTGAGTAAATTTTGATAATGAGGGATACTTAGTTTTGTTTCTGGAATTTCATGTAAATAGTAATTACAAGACTTTCCCCTTTAGCCACCTCGTACATCTCATCCTGTAGTGAAGTTTTCCTGTACAGACTGTGAACCAATGGTTATTGATAAACTTCCTTTTGACAAATATGAGTTGGAACCTTCACCACTGACTCAATTTATCCTGGAAAGGAAATCTCCTCAAACTTGTTGGCAGGTGAGCTGAACAACTTACAGTGACCCCAAAATTTAAATGAGGTGTTTCTTAAAAAGCTGAATTGAATCAGTAGTTTATATAACATTCTTTAAAGGTTATTAAAGTTTTAATTGCTCCTTTCTAACAGGTGTACGTGAGCAATAGTGCAAAATATAGTGAACTTGGTCATCCTTTTGGTTACTTGAAAGCCAGTACAGCACTGAACTGTGTCAACTTATTTGTGATGCCTTACAATTATCCAGTCCTTCTTCCCCTCTTAGGTAAGTCATTCTTGTCACATTCTCCTTGGCTTAGCATGTAAAGGTTCTCCTAAAGAGCATTTCCTTATAGATTTTCTTGTCTTTTGGAAATCAATGAAAATATTTCGAATATTCTAAAATATTGAACATCTTGAAGAAAAGATAACAACCTGTTTGTGTTTATAGTAAATTAAAAGATGATACTGTAACACTTTTTAGTCTGCAATTTAATGAAGTTTTTTTTTTTTTTTTTTTTTAGCTTTTTGGGGATAGAGTCTTGCTCTGTCGCCCAGGCTGGAGTGCAGTGGCGTATTCTTGGCTCGCTGCAACCTCCGTCTCCCAGGTTCAAGCGATTCTCCTGCCTCTGCCTCTCTCCCAAGTAGCTGGGACTATAGGCATATACCACCATGCCCAGCTAAGTTTTTTATTTTTAGTAGAGGCAGGGTTTCACCATGTTGACCAGGCTGGTCTTGAACTCCTGACCTCAGGTGATCTGCCCGCCTTGGCCTCCCAAAGTTCTGGGATTACAGGCATGGGCCACTGTGCCCGGCCAAAGGTATTACATTTTAAATTTTTTAATTAAATATTCTAACTTTTCTGCAAGTTAGATTTCTAACAGAATTGGTAATGTAGGCTTTCCGTTTGAAATGAGACATTTTGTAGAAGCATAGTATAGTTAACAAGATCTGAGTGCATTTTCTAAGAATTTATCTATACTTAAATTTTCATTTGGCAAATATTTTTTAAATAAAGGAGTTTGTTCCAAAATAATATGATAAAAGCCTAAAGTTAGTTTCTAGGTACCATCTAGCTATCATTTTTGAGAAGTGCTGTTGGAGAAAACTTACGCTCCATGAAATCACTTTAAATTTAAAAGTTACAGTCAAAATATTAGTAGATATATTTTATAGAAAACATTATGCATGCTTTGTTTCTGTCTTCAAATCTGCTTTGTGTCTAGGTCTAGGGAGAGCATAGATTTTCCTTGTGTATTTTCTGTTTCTAACTTAATTCCTACGTGTACTTTTAGACCATAATTGGCATCTTTTCATTTTATAGAAAATGACAAAACCATAAATCTTACTGCCTTTCATGTTAAAAAAAAGTCTGATGTTACTCTCTCAAAAATAACAAGGCAGACTTTAAAAAGGAAGCGTCTTTGACTTGACTTCTATGTGTGAAAATAATGAGTAGTGATAGTTTGTTCACATTATACATTTCTAGATGACTTGTTTAAAGTGCATAAAGCAAAACCAACATTGAAGTGGAGACAGTCATTTGAAAGTTATTTGAAGACAATGCCTCCCTACTATCTCGGGGTAAGAATATTATTTAAAAGAACTTGTTGGCCGGGCGCAGTGGCTCACGCCTGTAATCCCAGCACTTTGGGAGGCCGAGGCGGGCGGATCTTGAGGTCAGGAGATCAAGACCAGCCTGGCTGACATGGTGAAACCCGTCTCTACTAAAAATACAAAAATTAGCTGGGCGTGGTGGCGGGCGCCTGTAATCCCAGCTACTCGGGAGGCTGAGGCAGGAGAATCGCTCGAAACCGGAAGGCAGAGGTTGCAATGAGCCAAGATTGTGCCGCTGCACTCCAGCCTGGGCAACAAGAGCGAAACTCCATCTCCAAAAAAAAAAAAAAAAGAAGAACTTGTTAATTATATTATGCTTATGGTTTATTGTGGGTATTGTAAACTTTTATTTATTGCTTTTGTAGATTAAATGACATGAAAATTGAGTATACAAATGACCACTATAGATGTAAAGGTAAAGAGAGGTTTCAGTGATTTGCAGAGTAGTGATGATGATCATGATCACGAGAACATTTATGTACTGCTTACTCAGGCCAGGTACTGTCCTAAGCAACATCAGTAATTTATACAGTTACCCTATGAGGTAGAAATGATTATTGGTTCTGTTACACAGATGAGGAAACTAAAGCATTAAAAATTAAATAATTTGCACAAGGCTACATAGCTAACATGTGAGGGGATGAGGGGCCTGAAATTCAGTCTGGCTTAGATTTAGGCTTTTAACCTCGAGTGTTGTACTACCTTTTTAAATTATAGTTTTATGATTATAGTTGTCTCTCAGTATCTGTGAAGGATTGGCTCCAGGATCACCTATGGACACCAAAAGTCACAGATGCTCAAGTCCCTCATATAAAATGGCGTAGTATTTGCATATAACCTACACACATTCTTTTGTATACTTTAAACCATTTCTAGGTTACTTAATATGTATGTACTTATTATACTATAGTGATTAAGGAATAATGTCAAGGAAAAAAGAGTCTGTATATGTTCAGTACAGATGCAACATTCCATTTTTTTTTTTCCTAACGTTTTCAGTCTGTGGTTGGTTGAATTCACAGAATACGGAATCCACAGATATGTGGGGCCTACTATATTTCTTTTTAAGGGTGCACAATAGTTTTTGTTGTATTATTTCCCAAATCTCTAGAAACACCTTGTAAGGTGGATAAGTGTATATTCTCATAGAACCATATGCTTTAGAGGAGTTCATTACTTCAAAACTAGTGTATCATAGTAGGTAAAACCAATAACATGCATTTTATTAAATATATGATTTAGTTTGTGAAAGGTAACCTTTTAACAAAAGTACTTAAAAATCACTTATGTATTACTTCTGTTTTTGATGCAGGAATATTATAGCATTTGGCTATAAATAATCTTTCTAAATCATCCCTAATATAATTAGGAGATTAATTTCTTGAGCTTTGAAAATCATGACATTTTATAGTTCTAAGAGATAAGTTGTATTGAATGTGTCTAGCACACCGTGCCTGGCAAGTAGAAGGCCAAAAAAGAACAAACACTTTGAATAGGAACTGTTACATATGTTGACTCATTTATGTTTCGTAGCAACCCTGAGGATTTAGCCATGCCAGATAGGTGTTAAATATCAGGGCTGGGATTTGATTTCAGTTTGACACCAGTGCTTATACACTCTAATGTGTCAATGGTTATCATCCTTTTTCTGGCTCTATCCCATTCACATATGCTAGACACTCTTGGTAGTGATATTTTTTGTCATACAAAGTAGTTCTCAGTCTCTCCTTACAATTGAAAGGTAACTTTCAGTTACCACATCCATAATAAATATTAGATTGTTTTTTCCTCCTGCTTATGTTTCCTTCAGAGCTTGTTTTTTTCAGCTCAGCATATTATAATAATAGTAATGATTAATACTTTGTACCCAATGGTTTTATAAAATGCTTTATGTGTATTAACTCATTTAATCCCATGACAACCCTGTAAGGGGTAGGTATTGTTATTATCCTCATTTTACAAATGAGAAACTAAGCCACAGAGAGCTTATTTATAATCTGATCTAGAATCATGTAACTAGTGAGTGGTTGAGCAGCTAATTACTCAAAGTGGAAATCTTGCATTTTCCTTGAGTGTTTTTCACTTACTACCCAGAGCTACCTCTATAATGTGTCTTTTGTCCATTTCTTCCAGTATCTCCTAGTATCTCCCAGTGGTACCAAGGAAGTCCAGTATTTTATCCTTCTTGTCTTGGGGAGTTGTTATGGCCTCTAAATCCTTTTTAACTACTTCAGATGGCCTTTCATCCCACTGACAAACATTTTACTGAAACATAAATATGACTGTGTTACTTCCTTATTGAGGAGAAGAAGGGGAAATAATTTTTTGGAGAAAATTTTAAGACAGACTATACATGGAACCATAAGTTTTTAATAAGCTTAATATTGAATGATGTTTTCTTTTTTCCTATAGCCCTTGAAGAAAGCTGTTAGGATGATGGGAGCACCTAACCTAATAGCAGACAGTATGGAATATGGACTTAGTTACAGTGTCATTTCATACCTCAAAAAACTGAGTCAACAGGTAATATCAAGAAATAGAGTGAGCCGTTAAGTATTTTGAATGGTTTGGGCTAAGATAGTTAAACAGGTTAAAGCTGGTTCTTGATGGTTCTAATGGAATTCCATTATATTAATATATTACATTTTAGAGCCATATATTACATAATTCTGTCTCACGCCCATGGTGTGCTATGGTTTGAAATGTTAATTTGAAAATTGTATAATAGGCTGGGCACTATCTCAAAAAAAAAAAAAGAAAAAAGAAAATTGTATAATAATTCCTAATTTAAGAAAATGGCTTCGTGAGTGTGGTCCTAGACTTCCTATATGTGAACATTATTTATCTTTTGAGAAATTTAGATTAGAAAGTCATTTTTCCTTAAAAAAGAAAAAAAAAAAACTTCTTTATGTTTTGAAACCTGCAGATTTTTCTTTCAGAATGGGAGTTTCTTTGAAATGTTTGTAGAAAACACTGAAGTTTGTCATTCTGGCCAAAAATCACATTAATAAATACTATAGTAGTCAAGCAGTATATAGTTTAACTGACTGAAATTGTTAATGTCCTATGAAATACTTTATTTTTCCAATACTTCTGACTCACTACCTTAACTACAAATCAAAAAGCAGTTTGGGAGGAGTCAAAACATTGCTTCTTGCTTTCCAGGGAAGAACTGCATAATTATTTGCCATATTGATGTGCTAATAAAAATGTCTTATGTAACGATGATTTTTAAAAAATAATTTTCTATCACTCCTGAATTGGAAATACACATTTCATTTAGTGTGCATTTACATTTCATGGTTTAAGTATAATAGGTATTAATAAATAAAATAATAAGTTGAAAGTGTGTTTGTCCTGTTCCAAAAGTTTAGAGTTGTAATGATTTAAAATCATAAGACGTTGTTGTTTACTATGTTTAATTTGCCCAATACTTGACATAAACTATGCTACTTGAGTTTTTAACTTCTTATATACTTAAAAAATACATATTTAATTTATAGAAGATCATAACCATTAGTATCTGATTTATTAATTTAGATTTTATCAAGATAATTCTTATTTTTACTTTAGGCCAAAATAGAATCTGATCGAGTCATTGGATCTGTAGGCAAAAAAGTAGTACAGGAAACTGGAATAAAAGTCCGGAGCCGATCACATGGTTTATCAATGGCGTATAGGAAAGATTTTCAACAACTCCTCCAGGGAATTTCAGAGGATGTCCCTCACAGACTGCTAGACCTTAATATGAAGGAATACACTGGATTCCAAGTTGCTTTGCTGAATAAGGTAATAATCATATGAATTTAGTACTACTGTAGTTCTGTTCTGTTACTGGATAAATCACATTTTCTGCTAATTCTGACGTTCATTTTATCCAGACTTTAAAGAGTACTTCTGTACCCTTGCAGAATAATGATCATTATACTGTCACTGCTAGAATTAAAACAGTGTACATGGTGTGTGAATGAATGGATAGATTGATGAAGAGTAAACTAACTTGTTTATTTTATAGATGAGAAAACAGAGGTTTAGAAATTGCTTTAAGTTGCAATAGTGGATGGTAGAATTCACTATAGTTTTGTACTTAAACTGATGATCCTATTAGGCCCACAGCATGGTCCAAAAATGCTTTGTGAGTACTCATGGTTACAGATATCTTTATCCCAGCAGCCTTTTTGTAGAAATGGGCAAGCTGATTCTAAAATTTATATGGAAATGTAAAGGTCCTAGAATAGCTAAAACAATTCTAGAAGAATAAAGTTGGAAGACTTATATCATCTGATTTTAAAACTTACTGTAAAACTTACTACAGTGATCCATGCAGTGTGGTGCTATCATAAGGATAAACATAGAGATTAGTGGAACAGAATTGAGTCTAGATGTAGGCCCTCACACACACAGTAAATTCTTAACAAAGATAGAAAAATAAGTTAGTGGGTAAGAAGACAGTCTTTTAAACAAATGGAACAATTGGATATCCATATGCAAAATAATGAATTTGACCATTACCTCATATTATTTGAAGTGGTCATGATCTTAAATGTAAGAACTAAAACTATAAACTTATAGAAGAAAACATAGGAAAAAATCTTCATGATGTTGACTTAGCAAAGATTTCTAAAAGCACATACCAAAAATGTTGATAAATTGAATTTCATTAAAATAAAAAAACTTTGCTCTTTAAAAGAAACATGAAAAATGAAGTGGCAAGCTACAGCTTGGGAGAAAAGCACATATCAAATGAAGGACTTGTATCAAAATATATAAAGAACTCATAACTCAAAAAGACAAACATGGGCAAAATACTTGAACAGACATTTCACCAAAGAAAATAAGCAAATACAAATAAGAACTCAGCCTTATCAGCCATTAGGGAAATGCAGATTAAAACCATAACGAGATACTACTTCGTAACTGCTAGAATGACAGATTTAAAAGACAAAAAATACAGGTATTGATGAGAATGTGGAGCAACCCTCCTAACATTACTGATACAAAATAGTTGGTATTTTCCTAAGAAGGTAAACATAAATTTGCTGTACAATCAGTCATCTACTTGTAGGCTTAGTATGCGAATTCATAGCAGCATTTTTCATAATAACCAAAAACTTGAAACAGTCCAAGTGCCTATCAACTGGTGAATAGATAAAGAAGATGTGGTGTGTCCATATAATAGACTACTTGGAATAAAAAGGAACAAACTACTGATACATGAATAATGTCAATGAATCTCAAAAACATCACGCTAATTGAAAGAAGCCAAGTAAAAAAGATTGGACACTGCAAAATTCCATTTATAAAATGGAGCATAGAAAGAAAGCAAATCATGTGGTTGCCTGGGGACAAGAATAGTGATTGACTGCAAGTGGGTACAAGGAGCTTTTGGGGATGGCAGAAATGGATTATGATGATGGTTTCACAACTATGAATTTGCTAATACACATCAAACTATATACTTAAAATAGGTGATTTTATGGTACATAAATCACACATTAAAGCTGTTTTCTTAAAAAACTTCGGTTTTTAAAATTTGGAAATTGGTTTTTACTTAAATGAGTTTACTTCTTTTATCCAGAATATATAATAAAATCTTTAGAGTTAGATGGTGAATTGAGATTGTTTGGTTGATCTCACTACCAAATATTCATCTTTTGGCCCTGAACCAGTACATTAAGATTATATCATATGTCTTTATTTTATTTTTTTAAGTTAACTAGTTTATATATCTTATTTCCAAACCTATGCTGCAGGTTAGAGATTTTAGTCTCTTTTAATTCTATGTTTGACAATAAATTTGTCCTTGAATGTTGTTTAATAGGATTTGAAGCCACAGACATTTAGAAATGCTTATGACATACCAAGACGAAATCTTTTGGATCACTTAACAAGAATGAGATCTAATCTTTTGAAGAGCACTCGCAGATTTCTTAAAGGACAGGATGAAGGTTAGATCATAGTTTAATACTGGTATTTTTAATGTTTTTTTTCTTTATAGTCTGAAAAAGCATAGCATGGTGATGTAAATTTCAAAGAATTATTATAGTAGTATAACATTCTTATTGTAAGTTCAAATGAAGTAAAAGGTGAATCATCCCTGACTCTCTACCTTTCTTCCTACCATCACTGTTGCCCCAAATTCTCTTCCCTAGAGGTAACAACCTTTCTTAACAGTTTAGTTTCCTTTTCTAGCTTTTCTCATGCATTCATGTGTGCATGCACACACACACGCGTGCACCAGTTGTCAAACTGTATACTTAAAATAAGTGATTTTTCTTATCTCAGTCATTTTCTTGAGATATACCAGTATCTGATGGTTTAACTCCGGATGGCCAGTTTCATGACATGTTCTGATAATTCCTTCACCTTTATCCATGGCACCTACTATAAATCAAGTCAGATGAGACTTTAAACCTTTGCCACCTCTGATTTAAGCGTTCTAACAATAATTTTATATAAAAAGGGTTAGCTATGTGGCTTCTCTTTTCCATACTGTACTTCCGTTTTCTACAAATTCTACTATAATTAAATTCTGTTTATTTGGAATAGCGTAGAAGAGAAGAGATACACCTTTCACGGTAAGATCACACATACTTTTTTTTTTTTTTTTTGAGTCAGACAGAGCCTTGCTCTGTCGCCCAGGCTGGAGTGCAGTGGTGTGATCTCGGCTCACTGCAACCTCCGCCTCCTGGGTGGGTTCAAGCGATTCTCCTCCTTAGCCTCCCTAATAACTGCGATTACAGGCACGTGCCACCATGCCCTGCTAATTTTTGTATTTTTAGTAGAGATGGGGTTTTGCCATGTTGGCCAGGCTGGTCTCAAACTCCTAACCTCAAGTGATCCGCCTGCCTCAGCCTCCCAAAGTGCTTGGATTACAGGCATGAGCCACTACGCCCGGCCACACATACTTTCTGTGTACTGAAATTAATGGCAATTTTTGTTTTGTTTAGATGATGAAATCAGTGTTTTAAATTTTATTTTAAAATATTTTGTCGCAGTGGTTATAATTGCACCAAACGAATTTAGAATATGTTGGTAAAGAAGACTGTCTAGAATAACACTAGGTAGCATTCATATATAAGGAAACATTATTTGAGAACTAATTGGAGTATAGTCTTAGTGAGGTTAACTTTTGTTGCTGTTGTGTTCTTTTTGAAAGATCAAGTGCACAGTGTTCCTATAGCACAAATGGGGAACTACCAGGAATACCTCAAGCAAGTACCTTCTCCACTAAGAGAACTTGATCCTGATCAGCCGCGAAGGTTGCATACATTTGGCAACCCCTTTAAGCTGGATAAGAAGGTAATTTTGAAATGTTCTGTTATGTAATTTGTTTGTGGTAGGCATTGTCAGTTTTATAGTTCTTAATTTAACTAAAGTAAGCTGAAGCTATTTTCCTGGTAGAGTATCTAATAAATGTCAACATAATTAGAATATAGTTACTTTCATTGGAATTGACACTGGTTGTGCCATTTAAACATTGTTTGTAAATTCAAGAAAATTGTATTCTTTTTTGCTAAAGGGTATGATGATAGATGAAGCAGATGAATTTGTGGCTGGACCTCAAAATAAACATAAACGACCTGGAGAACCAAATATGCAAGGGATCCCTAAAAGACGTCGGTGTATGTCTCCACTACTAAGAGGCAGACAGCAGAATCCTGTTGTAAACAATCATATCGGGGGAAAAGGACCACCTGCACCTACAACTCAAGCACAGCCAGATCTTATTAAACCTCTTCCTCTTCATAAAAGTAAGAATTGTTTTTTTCTTAAACATTATTTGCTGCCTTTTGGTTCCTTTTCAAGGAAGATATTTTTGTTATAGATTATAGAAGGAAATTGATTAGTAGTACAATGAGTGAATGAATGTGTAGAGAAGATATTTGTTTAAATGAGCATATGATCATTTTTGTATGTCTTAATGAACATTTGAACATTTCTTATATTTATGATGCTTTATTAGCTATAATGTTCTAACATATCATTTGCAAATCTTTCAAAATAATACTTTTGAAAGGAGCATTATCACTATCCACAGAAAGATGGTTTTCAATTTCAGTTGAAGTCAACTAATTATTAAATATGTATGCTGTTTTGGATAATGCTGTGCTTTGAGGTATGTACCACTGAAGATAGGAGTGATCTCTGCCCTCATTTATAATCAGCAAGGAAGATCAGTCATTGAACAGATACTAGAAGTATGTTGAATATTACAGAAAAGATGTCAAGTATATTGTGGAAGCATTTGGCAAGAGGATTTAAGTCAATGAAATCAAGGCACTTTACTGAGGAAGTTAATGCTGAAGCCAAAAGCTGTGCATTTGCTTATACTAGAGCAATAGTATGTGCAGTGGCATAAAGAGAAAGGCATCAAGGGAATTTAAAGAATTCCAGTATAGCAAGGGTGTTGGGCATGAGGTAATGTGAGAACTGAAAGACAGAAGCCAGATGATGGAAGGCCTTGGAAGCTGTTTTCAACTTTATTCTAAAGGACAGTGAGAATCCACTGAAAGGTTTTAAAATGAAGGTGACCTAATCTGATTAGCATTTTATGAAGACCAGGTTGACTGTAATGTGTGTGGAATATTATCAGAGAGGAGCAAGAATGAATGTAGGGAAACCCTAATGAATTAATGGACTTATCACTTATAGATAGTGGTCATACTTACAGCATATTAACTGAAGAGAAACAAAATATTTTATGACTGCTGATGGAAGTATCCAATACTGCCTTTGAAGTTGTCTTACCAAAAAAACCCCAAAAACCAAAGTTGAACATCAATGTAATCAAACCAATTTATAGGAAATACAGGGGGCAGAGAAACATGTGGGATACAATTAGTAAAATCCAGATTGTAGAAAACTCTGTAGGACAAAGAATCTGTTGGTTTTTTCCCAGAAAAATACATAGTAAAAGAGGTACAGCAGGATTTTACAGATGCAAATGTAGTTTAAGAGATACATAAGCCAGCTGCAATGTATAGGCCTTAACTACTCAGAATCAAACAAAATCAAACTTTTCCACAAACAGAAAACATGTTGGAGAGTATGGACACAGACTGTATATTTGATGTTGTTAAATAATTGTGCATGCACAGAAATCAGTTAGGAAACCTGGGGAACAGATGCTGGTGACCTGACAGAGGGGTTTGAAGAAGAATATGTATTTGAGAAATACTTGGACACACCACTAAAGGATTTTTGGATGTTGGGACCAGAGCAGGGTGGGAGGAGTCAGGCATCTGTCTTGAGAGACACTGGGTGGGTGGAAGAATAAATAATAAATGAGTTTAGTTTAGAAGTGCATATTAGGTCATCAAGTGGAGATCCTAAGTTAGAAGATGAATATTGAGTTTAGGACTCAGGAGAAGAGGATTGGGCTAGAGGGGTAGTATGAGAGGCAGATTACTGCCCATTGCACTGAATAAAATCTCACCAAGGCAAACACAAGAAAAAAAGCTCAGAACAGAACCTCGAAAGTGCCAAAGTTAAGAAAGCAGAAAAGGAGATTGAGAAGGAAGAATTTTAGAGATAGGAGAAAATAGGGAAGAATTTAATGTCATGGAAGCTAAAGGGCAAGATAATTGAGTGGGTAGTTGTCCCAAATACTTAAAAAACAAACAAAACAATAACAACAACAAAAACAGTTCAATCAAGAGAAATAGAAAAATTCTGTGGTCTTTGGTGATCTTAGCAAGAGCAATTTCTGTGGAGTAAAGGGGCAGAGCCTAATAAGGGGTTATGGGAGGAGTGAGAGGTGAGAAAATGGAAACAATGAGTATGAGTATAAACAGCTAGTTAAGTTTAGTTGTAAAAGGAAGATGGGAAAAGAGCATGGTACCTGGAAGAGTTCACGGGATTTTGAAAATGGTGATTTTTCTTTGTTTTTAAGATCAGAGACGCTTGAGCATGTTTCAGTGCTGGTGATGGAACCAGTAAATAGGGAGAAGTTGAAAATGAAAATGAGAAAAGGCATACTCAGCACAAAATTACTGAGAACGCAAGAGGGAATGGTCTAGAGCACAGAAGAAAGAATGCTCCCTCAGTTGATGCAGAATGTGGGGGAAGCATGGTGGCGAGGGTGTAATTTAGTTAAGAGGGAGGTAAAGGAAGTCTCTTAATCATGGCTTTGCTTTTCTTTTGAGCTCTGTGAGGTAGAAGGTGAAGTATACTGCTGAGACGGAAGGGGATATTGGGAAAGTCAGGGGTTTGAAGAGAGTGAGGGAGCTTAACAATCTCTGTGGGAGAGAGAAAAGGTTGTGATAAGATTGCTAGACAGTGCCTAGGACCCAAGTAGAGATGGTGATTGTGACCACTCTGTAGAGCTGCACCCTATTTCTTCAGCAGTGCTCATGATTCCAAATGCAAGTCTGGGGCAAGCAGATAGAGTGAGTCAAGAGATGGGATTTTGCTTGGCAGATGTTATGGGAAGACAGTAGAACAAGAGAAATTAAGACATTAGTAAAAGTGATGTATCATCGGATATAAGCCCTTTACAGAATTGGCTGCTTAGAAGGGATATGGTTAATAGGAGAAAGAAAGTAGAGGAATTGCTAGAGTCAAAGTCTGGCTGAGTTAAGGAGCAGTAGCAGGAGTACTTTGAAGACGAGGGTGATACTCCTCCATCTCTGAATTTGTCTGGATGTGAAAGGCGAAGGTGTAAATGTAAGTTCTTTAGAGAGAAGCTGGGGAACGGGGAGGCCAGGTTCTTACCAGATGATCTGCTTAAACATTGAAGTCCACAGCACTTCTCAGACTTGAATATGCATGTGAATCACCTGGGAGGTCTAGTTAAACTACAGATTCTCATTTACTCAGTCTGAGGCAGATGAGCATTTCTAGCAAGCTCTCTGTTGGTGTTGCTGCTGCTTGTCCACACACCACATTTCGAGTAGTAGTAAGGACCAAGAATGAAGTGACAAGGGCTCTGGGGGTGGAATGTGCATGGCAGATGCACTTGATAGCAATAACTGAAGCATACCCTGAGAATGACCCTGCGTGCAGACACACCTGCATGCGGTTGGGAGTTCTGAGCTAGGGAATAGGGTGGCTAACCCAAAGATCCATTCCCTATCTATGAGGAACATCTGAGCCCCTAGCCCATTGTGAAGTGAATGCAGGCCAGACAGGGGATTGAGGCCCTTTGTTTTGGGTTAAATGAAGGTTGCCAGGTGGAGGTTGTTAGGGGGAAGAGTGCTAAGTGAAAATACAATATAAACTGCATACTTTTTGCAAGCAGTTGCCTTTTTTTTGTCTAGCCTGCTGCCACTGGGCCGTGCAGTTATCCTGTCCAGCCCACTGCCATTGGACTGTATGTAAGGTGGTTCTCCTGCCTAGCTTGCCACCACTGGGCTCGCTCCCCTTTATGTAAGCCCCCAACAAAACCCCTTGTCTTGTTTACTGGCTCTAGATCTCTTCTTTGCCTTCTTGAACTTGGTGCCTTCCCCACTGGAGTTGATAGGAGCTCAGCACAACAGAAGGAAGGCTGTAACTGAGTGCCAGAGACAACAGTGTCTTACAGGCTTGTGCCCTGGACGTTGGCATAAGATAGTGATAAGGAGAGACAGTGTGAGTGGCATGGTTGAGTCTCACAAGAGTACAAGGGAGTAATTTTGCAATAGCACTAGGAAGTGAAGGATTCAGTGACTACATGTCCTTTTATGCCTATGGAGAGTGTGCAAGAGAAAGCAATTTCTACTTTTGGTCTGGAAAGGAGAGCAGTCTGCATACAGGAGAGCTGGGTTTCAGTTAAAGCATAAGTTGTACAGAATATTCAGTAAAGGGGAGTTTGCAAATCATGGAATCAAATTTAGGAAAGAGTCAGGAATTTGAGGGATTTGTGGAAATGAGTGTATAGGGGAATATGAGTAAATTGAGTTAATAGTTTGGACAGGAAATGAGGACAGTAGAGATGAAATCAGCTGGTATCCTGGAGGTTGGTAAGCAATCAGAGAACTTAAAATTCTTAAAATTCAGCTGCTTTCAGTGGGGCAAGTCTAATAATCTGGTGTTAAGAGGAAGGCTTGCGAGCTTTCAATTTTAGTAGTCTAATGAACTGAAGTGGGCACCAGGTTGCTCTGCACTGTTGAATAAATGATGACTAGATTCTGTAGTTAGAAGGGTATACTGTAAAACATTACCTGTTTGGTGGTATGTTCCCTGCAGAATTTGGAACTTAAAGGCAGAAGTATAAGTAGAAAGTAAAAACTACCCAGTATTTACTTTTACCTCTAAATGATACCAGATGTATAAGGCATATTGAGTTAGGGCTCTCTAAGGTAGAGATAGATGACCGTGATAATTTTGATCATAGATATTTCATTGAAGTATCAACCTACTTGTTTCAATAAAATTGCCATAGAATAAACCAGAAAGCTAAACTACTTGAAATTGACTTTATTTTTTCCTCTAAGGGCAAAAATTGTAAATATTTTGTAAATACTGTGTATGTGTCACATTGAAATCTACCGTATCTTTGGCAATGCTTAAGAACTATATCACATTATTTGTTAACTTGCATTAGTCAAGGAAATCAGTTGTGACTTGCTGTAATAATGTTCTTTTGTAGCTTTATTTACTGTATGCTTTGAGACTGGGCCTCATAATTTTTTCCCCATATCTTTGTTTTTAGTTTCAGAGACCACTAATGATTCAATAATACATGATGTGGTTGAAAATCATGTTGCAGACCAACTTTCATCAGACATTACACCAAATGCTATGGATACTGAATTTTCAACATCTTCTCCAGCTGGTTTACTGGAACGGCCAACCAATCATATGGAGGCTCTTGGTCATGACCATTTAGGAACCAATGACCTCACTGTTGGTGGATTTTTAGAAAATCATGAGGAGCCAAGAGATAAAGAACAATGTGCTGAAGAGAACATACCAGCATCTTCACTCAACAAAGGAAAGAAATTGATGCATTGCAGAAGCCATGAAGAGGTCAATACCGAATTAAAAGCACAAATAATGAAAGAGATCCGAAAGCCAGGAAGAAGTATGTATAATAAGAGACGAACATCAGATCTGATTTCTGTATGTGCTCAAAAAAGCAAAAAAAAAAAAAAGAAAAAAAGGTCAAGTAACTGTAGTAAAAGAATAGATATGATTCTAGATCTGTCTTGAACAACATCTCAGTTAAGATTCTTTATTCATCTGACCAACACTGAATATCTTCTATTTCCAAGGTACTAGGTATGGTAGGCAGCAGGGACTAAGAGCAGAGCAACACTGTACAGATAAATTACATATAGTTCCTACCATGACAGGAACCCATAATCTTGAATATTCTTCTGACCAACAATGGAATTTAATATAGCAGCTAGCTCACAAACGATATACTGAAAATTAAATTACTTCATGTCTGTAAAGTTCTTGTCGTAGTGCCTACCACTATGTTTAATAGTTAAACTATGATAGTGATATTATAGGATATGTTTAGGCCGAAAAACTAAAGTTACGAAAGCTATCTGGTATATGAACACAAAAGAACTTCATGGGAAAAAGTTCAGTATTATTGGCATTCATTTAGAGGATGTTAACACATCACTTGCCCTGGGGTAGTACAGTGACCTGGGTGGTCCAGAAATGGGTACAAATCAATCCTTGGAGTTTAGATGTTTATAGCCCTTGCAGAGTTTCATATGAAAACTTTAAACTGGAATAACACTCTTAACATGTTTGGTTTTTACTCCCACTTCCCACTTACCCCATGTTAGCTGTTAGAATTTTAAACTGTAAGGATGGAGTTTTGTAAAGGCCACTTGTTCTTATTTTTTAGTGATACTACCAAAAAGCTATTTACTCATCCTTTTAAGCTTTATGTTTGATAACTTAATAGGAACTTTTACTTACAAAGCAGTGTTTGATTAGTTGTTTTATCTTTGTTGCTATGTACTTTTACATATATGTTAAAATATAAAATCTCTAATGAGTGGTGAAATTTTTATGTAGAATGTTTTTGTCTCAGTATATCTTAATATAATAAACTGCAAAAGAAGAATATTGAATAAGAATACAAATGAAAGGCACTTAATTTTTCTTTTTGCTTCTTTTGCTTTAAGAATATGAAAGAATCTTCACTTTACTGAAGCATGTGCAAGGCAGCTTACAAACAAGACTAATATTTTTACAAAATGTCATTAAAGAAGCATCAAGGTAAATAAATTATTGCATATAATGAAATGGTGATTAAATGAGTCCGCAGTTTATACAGGCAGTATTTTAACAGTATCTGTTTTGCACTTGTGTTGTTTATAAATGTATATGGCATACCAACATATAAATTCTTACTCTTTTTTAGTTTATTGAAAGAAGTTCACTTAGAAAACAGCCACACACACATTCTTCAGGAATTATGGACCTTTTCTCCCTGCAAATTACTAGATACTTGGAGAATTCTTGTTTATTCTTCTCTGTAGCTTTTTGATATCTTTACATTCATATTTTGCAACCTTTAATTTTTCTCCTTTATGCATTAATATTGGTGACTAAAAAGAACATATTTGAATGTCATTTATTTTTACATGGGAAAGCATAATTAAGGGGACCAGAACTGGACAAATGGGCCTTATTCTGATTGTTTCAGTAGCCCAGGATCATTAGTACATTGGCCCTCTGTATCCCTGGGTTCCACATTCACTGGATTCAAGCAACCACAGATTGAAAGTATTTGGAGGTGGGGAAATGGATGGTTGTGTCTGTATTGAATATGTACAGGCTTTTTTTTTCTTGTCATTCTCTAAATAATTCAGTCTAATTCATATACTATTTACACTGTGTTAGTATTATAAATAATCTGGAGATTATTTAGAGCATATGGGAGAATGTACACAGGTTACATGTAAATATTGGGCCATTTTATACAAGCGACTTGAGCATTCATGGATTTTGGTGTTCATAGGGAGGCCTAGAATCGATCCTCCATGGATACAGAGGGATCACTGTATAAAGAAGGTGGATAAAGGTTATAAATGGTAATTAAGAAGTGCAATTAACTGGAAAACATAGTTGCATGAGTTTAAAAACATTTTTTATTTTCCCTTCAATATTTTGGGGATTTTAGTATTATAAGAAAACTTGGGGCTTATCTTATTTGACCTTCTAAATGTAAACACACTTACACCTTGTCCCCCTGTCTCTTCTTTGCTACACATGAAGATTTTAGATAAAGTTGGTTTTTGTTTCTAGTTTTCTTTTCTTTTCATACTTTTGGAGTGGCTAGAGCATAGGCCAGTTTGCAGGATCAAGATAAGGCTATAACTTTTCATATACTTTTGAGTATTTAACCTATTACGCTCTTTATGGTAACATTCTGTCAGCTAAAACCTCATTAGGAATTTATATTCCCGGTATCTGTACTTCACTTCTGCCACCTTTTAGGGAATTGTGTAGTATTACAGTGGCTATTTATATTAGCTTCCAACTAGCAAGGAAGTAGGAATAAAATGTCCAGTGTCTTGGGATATTCTTAAAACCATCGGCAATTATGTAGACACAATTTTAGTCTGCCCATATTTGTTACTGAAAATCTTTAAAAGTTGTTACTTGAACTTTAACTGCTTGCTATACTCTGTATTATAGATGTCTATCCTTGATTTGCTAGCTTTCAAATTATAATAGAATACCATGGTTTTTAAATGCTACTGCCCAATTTTCATTTCTTCTTCCATTTTGTGGGAGTTTATATTCATACTTTGTTCACATTCCTTTCAACATTCAACTTACAAAGAGCATGAGAAGAAGCTATTGAAGTATTTGCTTTGGGAGCCCAGATTTCACCAGAGTGTTTGCAGCCCTTGAATATATTTTGAATATATTAGTTTTTTGATTTTTTTGTTTGTTTTTTTCCTTTTTCTTTTCAGTTGTGGAAGGAACAACCTCTTTCCCATTGTTTAGGTATAGAGTGTTTTAGGGACAAACTAAAATACTGTACTGGTATAATAATTTGCTAATCTTTCAACATATTTTCTATTGTCATAGTATTGATTTTTCTATTTTCATTTCACTTTGAAAAATCTTCCCAAAGCAATTTTCTCCCCTTTTTTAAAAAAATTATACTGATATATACTATTCATTAAAAAGTAATTGAGAGTACTATTTATTTTTTCATACAGGTTTAAAAAACGAATGCTAATAGAACAACTGGAGAACTTCTTGGATGAAATTCATCGAAGAGCCAATCAGATCAACCATATTAATAGCAATTAAAAGAAAATAGAATGTGGCCACTTATTTCACTATCTTCTTCAAATACAAAGTAAATACAAGACTGTTGTGATCTTGCATTCATTTTCTGACATGCATTGTTGGCTATTTGAAATACTAAAAGCAAATCTACAGATCCTTTTTCCATCATTTTACAGTGACCTTTTCTTCATTTTGGTTTATTTTTGTAATGTGAAAAGTATCACTCTAAAAAACATTTTTATTTAACAAACTAAAAATATTCCTCCAAATCTCTTGCTTGTCATTGACTCTTGCGTGTCAATTTCCCTCAGGTTCTATTTTCTTAAACCAACCTTTAAAATTGTCACCTCTGTTAAGGTTGAACTTTGCCAAAAAAAATTAAAAAGAAGTTACTTTGTAATTTTTGGGGAAAAAAGCACATACATTAAAACTAGGTAATGTTTTGTATATACAGTTATTTTGGATATATTATTGTAAGTTGTACAAATGTATTTTGAAGAATATTTAAGAAAAGCACTTTTGTTATTCCATCAATAAATGCTCTATTTTACTCTTGTGTGGTTTAGGAAATAATCACATTTAAAGTAATCATTTAAAAACGTCCTAAGATAATGGAATTTTAAAGGCCTTGCTTTTTAGCATTGGAAAAATACACCACTTGAAGTTCATGTTTGTTAAGCCTAACTGTAATTACATGTTACATAATCTGCATTGCCTTTTTACTATATGTTTGTAGTTTTTGTTGGCCATGCCAACATACTCCCATTTCTGCCTAGATTATGGGAATGACTTTGTCTGGGGCAGATAGATACTTTAAAAGCTATTTAAAAAGCAGACAACTTTGGATATTATTGGTTTCCTTCAACACCTTTTCGTTTCTCACTAGGATTGTGGGTGGCACAAAGTTGAAGCTGGTAGGGAGTGGTAGGTTTGGAGTGTACTACATACTCTGAAATATCTAGCCTTTAGCAGCTTTATGCCATGCTTGCAAAAGCCCACAACAAATTGGAGGCCTCTTTGTTCTGCTCTGCTGTTCTCACACTTAAACTCTGTTTTATTTATAAGCTAAATGGAAAGGAAACACCTTTAAGATGACTTTCCTCATTTTGCATCCCCCCCTGAGTTTCACAGGATAAGGAAAACCACAGTATTCATTCTCCACCCTCAATTCAATATGGCCTAGAATATCCTTACTGAGGAAGCGATCTTATGGCCTGACTCACTCACCATTCATAGATCACTGCTGTGCCTTTTAGTGGTTTGGGGGTAACTGGTAGAAAAGAAGGTCAAAATAGATTTGGATTAAGAGTAGGCAAAATAAACTTATAAAATTTAAAAACTGAAGTATTTTTAGGTTTATGATATTGAAAACCACATACCCTTAGCTTTTTACACTTTATCAGAACATTTTTTAAATTTCAAGGGTATAGCAAAATTATAACTTTATGAAGAAAAGCATCGATGAAAGTGGAGAACATGCATTTAGTCTAGGGGATTTGAAACTCTCCCGATACTGAAGACAAACCCTGTCAAGAAAAAGAATTTAATATTATATAGTATTTTCATATGCAGTTCTTTAAGCTTTGTTTACGTCTATAAAAATACTTTTAAGTAATGCAAGATAACATTTACTAGGTGGAATTGTTAAGGTAATTGCCTGTAGTCACATTGCTAAATTCAATGAGAGTTACACAAAATCCAGAATATATTGTCTGTTCCTAAATTATATGTATTTAGATTCTGGGATTAGTAGGAGGGATTAGAAGTCATTCAGATAAAAATTCATACTTAACAAGAGTATCTAGGAAAGAGATTCAGCCTATCCCAGTATTTAGCAGCTTTCCTTATAAGAAAGTTTTATTTTCTTTTTCACAGATTGCTCATGACCTTTAATACATTTTTCTGAATGAACCCTGGAGGGAGGTGAAAAGTAGCAGTTTTGTTCATCTCTTCTTTTTGTCCTTTATCTCTCTGCCACTGTTCTCACCTCATCCTAAAACCTGGTCAGGAGAGTTTGAAACCTATTAGAACCAAAGGTTAATATCCCATCTTCCTCAGACTTTTTTCATTTAAAAACAAAAAACTATGGGTATATTAAATTAGTGAAAATACTTATTGTAGAATTACTGTCGGAAGGGGATTACATCTAGGGGGAACATCATGTCTTTTAGGCCCTTTATGTCACTGAATGACTTATGGCTTGACAAATGATATTCTTGGAAAGTTTAATCTTGAGGATTTCAAATCTTTTTTTTTTAAATGTCTCCCATGTTTCCCATTTGCTGATTGATTCATTAGTTGGTCTTAGTAAGATTTGTCAGTTTGGAATAATGAAGGCTGAGACTCATTTCTAAACTCTTCCATAACCATCACCAGAAAAGCAGCCACTGTGTTGTGTGATGTGAGCTAATGCCTCCCAGATAGAGGTAAATAAAGTCACAAGAGCTATTAGAATTCCGGTGGATTGTGGAACTGGTTTTGGATTATCCTTATATTTTCATTCTGATTACTGAGGCAGTTCTGAAAACGCCTACCATTGAAATAGTGGTGTGTCTTTTCCTTGTTTAAGGATTTTACATCATTTTTATGCACTTGAATTCCAAAATCAGAATCTCTCTTTTACCTATCAACCTTTATTGGCTATTGGCTTTTGGCAATGACCTTTCTGTTCAAATGTAGTCCTGTCTCTTTGTTTCTTTAGGGAGTAGAACCTGTCCTTTTTTTGATCTTTCATTTTTTTGATGTGTCCTTTCTGAGAGAAGGCTCTCTGCTGCCTGTTCTGGGTGATAAGTGATATTTTCATCTAATCATTATGGGGTTGGAATGATCATGGTGAAATACTAGGAAGATATATTCTGTTGATGGACTTTTTCTCCCCAAATAATCCCAAATAGATTATTTTCTAGTGAATGGTTTATATCTTTCTCGTCACAAAAATGTTCCTTTGATTTCTAGCACGAGGTACAGCAGGATGCAAATGATTCTCAGATAAAATGATGTTGACAGTATTTCCTTAACAATTTATGTAAAACTATGCATAATTTTCATTATCCTAACTTCTGACATTTTTTCTCCATAAATAAAAATAATGCCTGATGTTTAGTTAAAGTAGATCCACCTTTGCTTGATTTTATTAGTCTTGTTCTATCCTATTTCTTTTTAATACACTGTTTAGACTTGCCAACAACTCTTAACTGAGAATCTCTTTTCCTTCCTAGGCTAAGTAATTGTGAGTGGGGGAGGAAGAACATTAAGAGAAATAATCTAAAGACTGTTCAATGTTGTCGAAGCCTAAGGATATTTGTGTGTCCTTCTGATGTACTGAGGCTTTCCCGGTACCACACCATCTTTGGATTACCATAAGGTTATGTAGTAGGACTTAAAAGTACTAGGGCAAACATTTGATTTTTGAGAAAGATCAACAGAACAGTATAGAAATCCAGGTGCATTCATTAGAATACTAGGATCACAAGAGGACTACTCTGGTATACTCTAGTGACCTGAAAAAAAAAACTCTAAAATGATAAGAAAGCTAGGGGACAAAGGGGAAAAAAGGGAAAGATTTATAATTTATTTTGCTTTCATAATTTTTCCAAGTATCTTCAGAAGTAGAAATCTATAGCATTTAAAAAAAATCTACATTAACTATATATGAGCTGAGAGAATGAGAAGGTAAAAAACATGGAGGATAAGTTTCTTTGTACTTATGAAATAGTTCCCTTTCTTAGGATACAAGACAGCAACTGGGAAGCTTCTGAAGCACCATAAAAACAGCTAGAAAGAATGCTTATTTTTGAGGGGATAGTGGACAAATGAGCCCTTGTTGCTAGAGAGACACTGATAAATAATTTATCTGAATCCTGTCAAAAAACACTGTAATACCTGTGTTAGGTTCTCTCAGGAAATAGATGAATGGCCGATCTGCTTTAAAAGTAGGAATCCGAGACCTTTTCAATAACAGCAGAGCTGCAGGAAAGAAGAATCCCATTGCATTTTCTGTGCATTTTTAAGAAAATAACTATTGGTTATGAAGTAAGTTTTATACCATTTTTTAAAAGAAATCAAAGCATCCTAATGGCATTTCATTGTTTACTGTTGTGATGGGGGTGCAAATGGGAAAATTAAAAGATGCCATCTAGCCAATCCTGTCTCCTGTTTTGAACACATTCCATGGAATAAATTCCTTATTGAAGGTAACTTTCAGAATGATTTTTATAGGATGGGTATCTCCTCTTCCCCATCATTTTTCAAAAACTTTTTATTTTCTTTAGTGTTCCTTTTTAAAAAATGCTATACCACACCTGAACTTGGGGGTTATGGAAAGATTCAGAAGTGTGAAGATTCAACTAGGTAAATTTAAGAAAGGTAGATATGGGTGAGCAGTGTGACTGGGTATTCTCTGTTTGAACATACCTGTGGCTCCAGATGCCTTGGTGCCTTCCTCTAAAACTTCAATCTTGGCCTTGTGAATTGCTTCAGAAACATAAAAGCCATCTTGGCCTAACCGCAGAAAATGATAGAAATGTGAATTGCTCATTAACATTTTTCTAACACATTTAGAACACATTCTTTAAAAATGTACTTACAAAATTTATAGTATCCAATGCTGCTTACTGTGTAGCTAGGGAAAGAGTGGAAAATTCTTGTTTTTGTTTTTACTGGAGGCTCAGGTAGCTGTTTGGAAAATTCTTAAGGTTCAATATGTTACCAAACTTTCAAAACTTTTAATTTGTTAAATATATGTAATCTCTCCCAAAATAATATTCAGAGCACTGCCCCATTTTTTTTTTTGGTGGTTCATTTTCAGAAATGATTTCTAGTTAATACTACAATCCCTCCTTCAGCCAGTATTTCCAAAACTTCAGTGATCATAAGAATCACCCGGCTATGTGTTAAAATGCAGATTCTGTAGCCCAGGAATCATTTTCACCAAGCTTCAGAGATCATTTCCCTTGAATGTCTTTTTGGACTGCATTTTAAGAGCCACTTTAAAATGACAAAGTCACAGGATTTTATCACAGGCTTTATTGAGGCACAATTCAGAGTAATATGAATGTGTCTAGTGTTGCATGACTGCATTCTGTATACTTAGGTGTATCAGTTATGCAATTAATATGCCTCATGGGCTAGAATCTACAAAGCAGAGCGGTTAGTATAAATGTTCTATGTGCTAAGTTTCACAGATTATAAGTTTAGCAAATAGGACTAAGTGATAATTTAGAGGAATTGGCTGATTTTTGTAAGCTAATCATTAACCATTTTAAAACAGCTCCAAAGACGAAAGGATACTTGATGACACAGTAAAAAATGAAAGATTTAGAACCAAAAGAAACTTAAGAAATCATTCAGTCCAATCCTTTCATTTTAGAGTGAGCTGTTAACTCATCTGAGATCACACACCTGAAAAGCAGAGTTGAGAATATTGTGTTTGAAAGCCCACTCCCATCCCACCCCTCCACTCCACTCAAACATTCCCACCTTTCAGAAAGTGTATGCTAGTCAACTCCAACATGCCACTGGGAGGTATCTGTGGCATGAATGTTAAAATAATCAGTTTGATGAACACATACGTGAGGGAGCTTTGTTTCATCTTAGACTTAACGCTTAAATTGGTTTGTGTTTGTTACACACATACGGGAGATAGCCCATGAATGCCATGAGAGAATAAAACCAGACCAAAGTAAAGAATATGCGGCATTCCATCCATCTTGTAAGTAAGGTGTGCACAGAATGTTGTGAGTTGGCTATATTCACTGTAAGGAACAGGTATTTTCCAGCATCAGTGAAGGGGATAGGAAGGGCCAGAGGAAGTAAAAATCAATAGAAACATTCACTAGTGTCACTTGTCCTAAAACCAGTGAAGAATTTGATTTATTTTAGCAGTTGGTATTTTTCTGTAGGGTCTTTAAGAAACAAATTTCACTATCATTAATAATTATCCCCTCTTACTAGCTAATTAAGCAAACTGAAATGCAGTGCCAAAGTTACAAAGAGAGCTTTAGGGTTAAAGAATGGTTATTTTATGAGAGTCATGAGAGGGTTTTACTAATTTCCATGACTTCATTACCATATAGGATGGTGTCTGAACATTTTAAATGAATGTTGGTGAAATAAGCAGAGATTCACTACAAAACCCCTTATCAGCTAACATGTCTCTGTGTTAGTCTGGGCACCTTGGCAGTGTGAAAAATGGGACCAGTTGATGTGGATGAGTCTGGTTAGATGGTCCAGGCTATTTCAGTATTTTGAAACTGCAACTGAAGAGTTTCATTTAAATGGTTTCTCTCCATCAGACTATAAGAGTGGTCCAATAATTGACATATGTTTGCACAGCCATAAACCAAGGTCCATAGCCTATGCATGCCATGCCCCAGCATCAGCATCTTTTAAATATTATCTCTGGTAAGAGTTGACATTTCAAAAGACCAACATATGTGATAAAAATGAGAATTTGGGAGTCATCTGTGGTTTTGCATTTTTCCTCCTGCTTGATCTTATATTACAGATTCCTATTATTTTTTATTGAGTACCTTTTGAAATATTTCACAACTAATGAACCTAGAAGAAGTCAAGCACAAAGGGATTCTCCTGGTCTTTTTCTACTCCCCTGAAGTGTTGACAGCTGCTTAATGCCATTGAGGGGCATACACCCTGTTTTCCCAAAAGTTGTTCTCAAGATTGTTTACAGGTGGCATTCTATAAAAGGGTTCCATGATTAATTATATGTGTGAGATACTAAACAGTTTTGCACTCGTGTTTTCAATAGGGGACTTCTTAGAGCTGCTAATCTGCTAACTTTTATAGTGGATCTCTACGGGACAATTATAATACGTGGTGTTAAACCATGGAACCACCCACACCATTCTCTGTCCCAGATTTACAGGATTAGCATTTTGGGAACATACTTTGGGAAACTGTAGCCCACCATAAACCCCCTTGCTCCTACAATACATTCTGTATACAAAGCAAAGGGGTGATACTCTTCCTACCCTCCTTGCTGGCATACTCTCCACTCTTCTTCTGTAACATCTTCTAGGGTGTTTATCTTCCTTTTTAGACTATTAGCTCCTAGAAAGCGTAAATGATGTCTTAATCATTTTAAATATTTCTTTGCCCAACTTACATTAAGAATACTTGGTACATAAATGTGTTTAGTAAATGCTGGATGAATTAATAATAGACACCCCTTACCACTATACAAATGGCCTTAATGTTCTTTAACCTTGTTAAACTTGTAAGGAAATGCCGATTGGTGTTTGTAGAACCATAAAGGCATGGCATAGGATGGGTCATCTGCAAGTCTCAGCCAAATGATTGTTTCAGTGCTTTGTTGGTGGAGACCATTATTCTTTGTGTGTGGCTGGTCATACTCAAAAGTTTAAAAGGTGTGGCTGGTCATACTTAAAAAGTATGACCATCATGTTATGAAGGTCATACTTTGTAACATGATGTTGTATAAACATTGTGTCCCTACATTTAATCCTCAGCTTCTCATAAATCAGGATAAACGTATCATTTGCTGTTTTGTCTTTACAATTATTATTTTCTGTAGGCAGAGTTAGTGGCTTTTAAAACGTTATTGCCAGAACTTGTTTCTAGTTTATCTTTTTCATCTTGTCACTTAGTTGCTAACACTAAGTGTTGGGGAGAGGAGGAGAGAGAGAGAGACAGACATAGTACCCGGCCCAGGATAGAGAGAGAGAGTGCTAAGAAGAATCTGAAATGGCCTTTGAAATTAGGCTATGGTTAGTTGCTTTCTCCATTTGTCTTCTCTAGCCCACTCCGCACCTCTTTCTATTGCAATTCTGACCAGACATCTGGTGTGGCATGAATTAACTTATGTAACTTCCATACTCAACCAAACAACTCTGGTATTTTGTTCATTTAAGTCATAGTAACAGAGAACTTGTACTTCTTACCGAGCAGAGATTGAAAACTACCTACTTACAAAAGCCAAGAAGAAGACAGTTTCTTCAGAGTTTCAAGTTTGTGCACAAGGAGTATTTTGTGGACTAGGAGGCATGGGTCTATATCAAAGCCTGCTGATCCTAAAGCCAGTGGGATTGCTTAAGAAGAGTATCTTTAGCTGGCATCTTCAGTGTGAGTGAAACGGGAATTACTCTTAAAAGCTGCATAACATCTAGTATCAAGGAGACTGGGGGGAAATTACACTCTGGTTTCAGTTGGGCCTTGAAATAATATTTAATGAGTCCTTCAGGCAGCAAAAAAAATATTTGATGCCAAGAAGGAAGAGATGAGTGACTTGTAAATGGGGAAAGAGAACTTGAGTAAAATGATTCTGGGACCGAAAGGCCAAATGTCTGCTGTGGTTGTTGCAGTTCCATCAATAGCACAAAACTGCTTGGTAATCCCTTGTAAACTGGAAGAAGAGAGGCCAGCATTTTCTGATCACTTACTCTCCGGCAAGGTCTCTGCTGATGCCATACTTTATGTAAATGATTTTGTTTCTACAATTAAGGTGTGTGGTGAGTGGTAGCTACCCCCATTTTAAGAATGAGGAAACTATTTCTTGGAGAGATTTGGTGGCCCTGTCTCTAGAATATTAAGATGAAAGCCAATTTGGGCAGAGAAGTGGTTAGTCTCTTGATTATGTTTAAAGAAGGACATTAAGAAGCAATACTTTGGTTGGCAATCTTTTTCTATAAAGGTCCAGATATTAAATATTTTAGCCACTGCAGGCCATATGGTGTCTGAGATCTCAACTACTCAATTTTGCTGTTGTAGCAGGAAAGCAGCCATAGATGATTTATGAATGAATGAGAGTGGCTATGTTTTAATTAAACTTTAGAAAAGTAGGTGGTAGGCCATTGTTTGCTGACCCCTGCTTTAGAGGAACAAAACTTCACGAGAGAAAATTACCAGGCTGGCACGTTTTGTCAGTAGGAAATGTGCCATCACTTGGCACATGATAATTGCTTGATAATTATTAAATAAGCCAGATCTGCCTGCCTACCTTTCTGCTGGTTTGAGCAAATATAAGTAGATTTGAATTGCATTAAAAAAAAAAAAAAGAGGTTTGGTATCAAAAGGTACTTTTAAAACCAAGTTACTTATTAGATCTTGCCAGAGGAGTTTGTGGACCTTGGAAGTCTTCACCAATAGGGGAGCTACATGATGTGTGTTAAGATCAGTCCTGTTTGAGAACACAGGGTTGATGGCACATTAGAATGTACTTTTAGGACATAAAAGGGAGAGCTTTAGGAGTTATGAAGAGACAGTCAGTAAGCCCTAGTGATTCACTGAATATAGTGATGTAGAAGGAAAGGTCAAGAATGGTCTTAAAGTTTTGATCTCTGATTTTCAAAATCACCACCAACAACAGGGATGCCATGACTGAGCTCTGGAGTTGCAAGAAGACACTGGTTAGATTTTGCACATTATCAAACATAGAATTCTCTTAAGTTCTTCATCCCTTGCTCTTTCCTTGCCCTCTGATCTTTTCTCTTCAGTATTCCTCCTTTCCCTGAAATGTCAGATTATGCCTGTGTCAGTAAGGAAAGTTTCTGTTTGAGTCATTTGACCAAGTCAACAATATTTACTTGGTATCCCACTGTGTGCCCAGCATCGTTGTGGACACTATGCCCAAACTTGACTATTGCTTTGCTTATCTCTTCGCGTGTTCAGGCAATGAGTACAGAGCTGGTAGATTTTAAACTCTCTAGAATAGATTCTCACTCCTGTGTTTTATTTGATAAGTAACTCTGTCAATCTGGTCACATCTAAAGCCCAAACCAAGACTTCTTTTGTGGGTCAAAATCTCAATTTTCCTGTGATTGCTTAAGAAGGAAGATTCTGAGCCAAAATTTAGAAAAGTCCACATTATGATGTTCTAGAATTCAAAATAGTGATTTTCAAGCTCTTCAGGTAAGGGAAATGTCAAGGCCAATGGAAATACCAGCTACAGTATCATCTTTGCACAGATAATTTAATATCCAGAGTAGAAACAAACCTGAGCCTCTGAGTTGGCAATAGTTTAGTTAATGGTGTCTTGAGAGGATTGTAGAACATAGGTTCTGGCATTCACTCCCTGTTTATATTTTATATAAATTCCCTATCATAAGCAAACAGCATGTATTGATTGGTAGTAGCAATTCAACTATGTGCAAAGAAATTCAACATGGTTGGTGGAAAGGAGAACATTTTAAGGCAAGGTTGTAAGAGCCTGGGTAATTTGAAGAAAGGAAATTGGACAGATGAGGGAAGGTTTCAAGAATAGCTTATTAGAAGAGGACAGAGAAGGTATAGGGAAGGAGAGAGGAAAAGGGTGTAGAAACAAAGGGTGCCTGTGAAGCTGATGGAACAGCAGGAGGTCATAATGAAGAATCTATTGCTGCAGCAATGCCTTGGGTCCACTCCTAGTCATGACGGTTAGAGGGAGGGTCTCTTTATTGTGTATTGTGGACATTGACCCCATGGTGAAGGTGGTATCTGAAAACCGTGATTAAGGCCTGAAGAAACATCCCTTCCTCACAAGATCTAACCCAAATTTGACTGTTAGTAGAAGCAACACATTTTTATATCAAACAGGGCACCTTTCTTAATCTTTTACATAATGTTGACTCTGATTGTTTACCACTGAAGGCTCTATGGAAACGAGAATCCCTTAATCAAAGTATGATAAAACTGCCCCAAACACAAGGCTAGAAAGTTTGGAAGAAGAACCATTTTTACCTGAAATTCCTTTTAAGTTAGCTTTGAGTGGATCGAAAAGATCAGTGACTCCCCAAGAATTTAAAATGCTTTTTAAGTTGAATTGATTTTGGATCCTAAACCTGAAAAGCAAAAACAAACCATCAACTTTCGAAATTCTCACTCAATATGCTTTCGTGCACACCACATGAAGTCCGAAGTCCCTAACTTGGAAGTCAGGCTGGCTCCACCAGATTTATTTCCAGCTTCATCTTCCATGGTGCCTTCCCATAAGCCCTAATCTGACCACACAGAGCTCTTCCCCACCTCTGTATTCTTGTTCCTGCTGTTCATTCTAAGTCTTCCCATTGACTTTGATTATCTTTTAGTTATTACCCATTTTTCAGTTGTTACCTCCTCCTCCTTTTCTTCAGCTATTTTGTGACCTTTGGTTCTTAAAGCCCCATTAACACCTTGTTTTGCTCTTATGATATATAGAACATTCTGCTTCCTATTAGCGTCATTTATGATATTGTAAACTACCTGAGAAGAGTGGCTATCCCAATTCATTTTTTAAACACTTTTTTTTTTTGAGATGGGGATCTCCCTATGCTGCCAGGCTAGACTTGAACTTTTGGCCTCAAGTGATCCACCTGCCTTAGCTTCCCGAGTAGCTGGGACTACAGGTGTGCCCCACTGTGCCAGGCTCCAATTCATTATTATTTCTTAATAAGAATTAATATTTAATGAGTGCTTACATTATGCTAGATACTATAAGAGCTTTATGTGGATTATCTCATTTCATCTTCATATAACTATGTTATTATTATCCTCATTTTACAGATGGGAAAATCAAGACTTAAAGAGTTTAAGAAACTTGCCCAAGATGACATAATGAGTATGTGATGGACCTCGATTCAAATCAAGCCTGTGTGTGTGCAGAGTCCATGCTCTAATCACCTACATTTTGCTACCTCCCATCTCGTGTGGCATCTCACTTATAGTAGGTGCAGAAAAGAGGCTGTTGACTAATTGCCTTATTGACAATTAATAGAGTATTTTATTTAATAGAGTGTTTATACTGGATAAAATATATTTTCATATTTGCTGTGTGCAGTTTATGCCTTTGGAGCACAGTAGGAAAAGAATGGAACTTAAAGCCTTGGTTTTCCTAGTAAACCCTTTGAGCATAAAGAATCAGCACACCAATTTTATATTTCCCCAGGAACAAGGCATTTAAAGGTTTACTGTTGAAAAATCCTTTAAAAGAGCTGCTGATATTATTTTTCTTTGAAAATATAAAAGATCAAAGTGAAAATTAGATGGTCTTTTTCTATAAATAATACAGAACTTGTAGGAGAGTAAAAATATTGAATAAGACCATTTAATATCAAAGGTCTTCATTGCTATACAAGACAGTGTGACTCATACTTTAACCAAAAATATCATACTTTCTCATAAAGGTATATTTTGAATCTTCAGAATAGTTTCCAAAAAAGAAATATACTTTCTCCAAATATGCTGACATTTCTCAAAAAAATTTTTGGACCATCTCTTATGAAATTTTCTTAAATACTGAAAACACATCCTTTTTGAAACCTCCAGTTGCTGAAACAGTGGTTATGAGCATGAACTTCGGAATCCAATGTCTGAGTTTGAATCCTGGATCAAGTAACTACCTGCATAACTAGTAACCTCCGCGGGAAGTTACTTTACTTCTGTTTGTCTCAGTCCTCATTTGTGAAATGACCCTAATTGTAATGCGTGTTTGTAGGGTTGTAAAGATTAAATGAATGAATCCTTGTAAAGTGCTTGGAACAATCCCCAGCACAGCCCATGCACTTACTGTTACCATTGTGATTTTTAAATTATTTTTCAATTATATTGAGAAAGAGTTAATTAAGGGCTATTTGAAACTAAATGTGATTTTTGGTGGGTGATACATTTTTTGTAAACTAAAAACAGCAGTAAAAGTGAGGTATGACTATAAAAGCTTAGAGTGATTGTCTTGTATGGCTATGAAGGCAGATCCAGAAGAAATGCTACAAAAATAACTTGATTAAAAAAATACCCTTTACCAATACCAGACAAGGATATTACAAGAAAGACAAATTACAGACCAATATACCTTATGAATATAGATGCAAAATCTTCAACAAAATATTAGCAAATTGAATCCAACACCATATAAATCTCACCATGACAAAGTGGGATTTATCCCAGGAATGCAAGGTGGGTTCAATATATGAAAACCAATTAATATACTATACCATATTGATAGAATAAAGGACAAAGGCCACACCACCATCTCAATAGATGCAGAAAAAGCATTTGACAAAGTCCAACACCCTTTCATGATTAAAAACAAACAAACAAACATCAAACATACAACAAACTTTGGATAGAAGGTAACTTCCTTAAATTGATGAAGGGCATCTACAAAATCCCCACAGCTAGTATCACACTTTACAGTAAAAGACTGAAAGGTTTCCCCCTAAGATCAGGAACAAGACAAGAATGTCCACTCTGACCCCTTCTATTTCACATGCTACTGGAGGGTGAGTAGGACAATTACATGAGAAAAAGAAACAGAAGGCATCCAGGTTAGAAAGAAAGAAGTAAATCTATCTCTGTTCACAGATGACTTGGTCCTATACATAGAAAACCCTAAAGAATCCACACACACACACACAAAAAACCTATTAGAGCTAATAAATGAGTTCACTGAAGTGCAGCATACAAGTTTAAGATACAAAAATCAATTGTGTTTGTATACACTATAGAACAATCTGAAAATAAGTAAAAATTCAAAGGAGTCAAATACTTAGAATAAATTTAATAAAAGAAGTGCAAGACTTGCATATGGAAAACTACAAAACATTGTTGAAAGAAAGAAAAACTTAAAGGAAAGATATTCTGAGTTCATGGCTCAGAACACTTAATATTGTTAGAAAGTAATACTCGCCAAATTGATCTATAGATTCAACACAATCCCTGTCTAAATCCTTCCTGCCTTTTTGGCAGAAATTGACAAGCTGATCCTAAAATGTGTATGAAAATGCAAGGGGCCCAGAATAGCTAAAACACTCTTGAAAAAGAAGAAAGTTGAAAGACTCACACTCCCGATTTCTAAAGTCACTACAAAGCTACAGTAATGAATACTGTGTGGAACTGGCAAACAAACATCTATGACTATAGGATAGAATTGAAAGTCCAGAAATAAACTTACACATTTATGGGCAATTGATTTTGAAAAAGATGCCAAGAAAATTCAGTGGAGGAAAGAAAAATCATTTTGACAAATGATTTTGGGACAAAGGGATAGATACACAAAAAAGAATGAAGTGGAATCCCTACCTCATATGATATACAATGATTAATTCAAAATGGATTAAAGACCTACATATAAGAGCTAAGCCTATAAAGTTCTTAGAAAATAACATAAATCTAAATTTTTGTGACCCTAACTAGACAATGGTGTCCATTCAAAAGAATATGGCATCAAAAGCACAAGAAACAAAAGGAAACATAGATTAATTGAGCTTCATCCAAATTAACAACTTTTGTGCTTCAAAGGACAGCATTGAGAAGTGAAAAGAAAAACCACAGAATGACAGAAAATATTTACAAATCGTAAATCTGTTAAGGTACTAGTATCCAGAATAAAGAACTATTACAACTCAATAATAAAAAGACAACCAATTTAAATATGAGTAAATCATCTGAAATAGACATTTCTACAAAAAAGACATTTCTCCAAGTATGTGAAAAGATGCTCTACCTCATTAGTCATTAGGGAAATGCAAATGAAGTGCACAATGAGATACTACTTCACACCAACTAGAATGACTAAAATAAAAAGATGGTCATTAAGAAGTGTTGACAAGGATGTGGAGAAACTGGATTCCACACACATTGCTGGTAGGAATGTAAAATGGTGCAGTGACTTGGAAAACAGTCTGGTAGTTCTTCAAAAGGTAAAATGGAGGGTTACCACATGACCTAGTAATTGCATTCTCAGGTGTATATCCAAGATAATTGAAAATATATATACACACAAAAAAATGTGCACTTGATTGTTTCTAGTTGCCAACAAGTTAAAACAAGTCAAAATGTGTCTAGGCACCCAAATATCTATAAATTGATGAATAGGTAAACAAAATGTAGTATATCAATACAATGGAATATTATTCAGTCATAAAAAGGAAGATAGTATTGATTCATGCTACTATGAACCTTGAAAATATTATGCAAAGAAGCCAGACACAAAAGGCCACATATAGTATAATTTCACTTACATGAAATTCTGGAATAGGCAAATCTATTGAGAGCAAGTAGATCAGAAGTTGCTGGGAGGTGGGGAGGGGAGTTGGGAGTGACTGCTAATGGATATGGGGTTTCTTTTTGAGGTGATGAAAAGGTTCTGGAATTAGTAGTGATGGTTGCACAACTTTGTGAATATACTAAAAACCTCTGAATTGTGTACTTATAAGGGTGAATTTTTTAATATGTGAATTATATCTTGATTTTTTAAAAAAGAAACACTCCTAGAAAAGCATAAACCACACACCACGATAATCAGCAGCTCCTGGGAGGAAGGGCAAAACTCATTTTGAGTATGTGGGATCTGGTGGATTTTAAGAAGATATATATTATGTCTAATATCAAAACACTGTTCAGCCTTCTATGTTGACCTAATAATCAAATGTTTTATTCATTACATACATATTTGACATTATTAGTCTTTCTTGTGGGACATCACATGATTGTGGTTATAAATAACCCTTAACACATTCTTGGTTTTCTTGATTATTTCTTTAGTATGCTAAGCATCCCTCATGAAGATTAACAGTCCCTATGCACTTTTTTATTTATTTATACATAAAAGGTTACTTTGGAAGCTAGACACCATAATTCATCCAGAATCTACCAGTGCACTGCTTGGTGATGTGTAACCTGAAAGCACATCTCATAGTCACACAATTTTGCATTGCTACCCACAGTGTGCAAAATTTTTTGCTCTTGTTAAACAAAAAATGCCTGCTGACTGTAGAGCAGGTCATACTAAAAGAAGAATGAGTGATTTGAGAGAATGAGAGGTAAATTCCTGGCTAAAAGCTGACTTTGTGTCTTTCATGATCCAAAGCTTATACCTAAATCTAGACCTAAGACAGTTTTTACTTTTTCTGTTTTGTTCCCCAAAGGATTTAAAGCTAGCTTAAAAACAAACAAACAAACAAACAAAAACTTGGTTAGTTTTACTTGTGAAATAACTTAATTTTCCTAAAAACCTCTATCCTTCTTGGACAGCAGTCTTGGTAGTCTTAAGGAGATTTTTTTAAAAAATTATCAGAATGAGGTTAAGTGCTAACTAATAGTTGTGTTACTAAGATTTCTGCCTTGCCTTGCCTTCCCTGCCTGCCAGCGTTTTTCAGGATCACTGCTTAAGGGTTTGAGACTTCTAAAAGCAGAATCAGGACAGTGGAGAGTTCTCAGTGGAGCTGGGCATTTCCCTGGGGTCTCTTCCAGGGAAGAGCTGCTCCAAGATGAGGCCCACCATCTGTCTCTTAAACCCAAAAAGGTTGTGGCAATATCCGCAGCAGCCTCCTTTTTCTCTCTACTTTTGACATGGAACGTTGCTCTTCCTTCCCTTGCCAAGTTTCTCTCAAATATAATAGGAAGATTAGGGTTGCTTCTGCTCCCTCCCTGAGAGATCTGTTGAAATATTCAGTCTTTGTGTTTTGGTTTGGGTTCCAAATATTTCGTTTTGAGAGATACACTTTACCTTAGAGTTAAGTGCACCTTCTGCCCTGGGCTATGCCAGATCTCACTTTAGACCTTGGCCCTTAACTTGCTGGGTCTCTCTTTGTATGTTTTCCTTCTAGTGCATAGATTTATTTTTAACTCCTTGAGGGAGTACTGCCGAGGACTTTGCCTTTGCCTACTGGAAGCCCAGGCAGTGGAGAGAGGCCAAGGCAGCTAGTGGCTACTGGACAACATTCCTTGCTTAATGCTGGTCAAAAAATGGTTATAAATGTACTCTGATTTCAAATATATCACAGAAGCTCATCATTTAAAGAAGCCCTAAGAGGAATCTTTTTGTAAAGTTATGAGTTTTGCTAATATATTTTGTTTTGAAAAAGCAAAATAGAATGCTGCCACTTCACTTTTTGATTTGTATTTGTACCTATTGGGTCTTCTTAAAGGAGAGTTCACCTCCATTTAGAAAGAATGAGAACCTTCTGCATAGAGACTTAAAGTGTCATATTTTTATGTCTTAATTTGGCATCTGATCAGAATTTTATCTGTACTTGCTCAGTTACATAAGTCATCTTATCTCTTTGGTTTTGGAAAAATGGCAGTTGTATACTCTTACGATGGGATAAGATTTGGGGAACATTCCTACAAGGGAACCATGAGCATTTCCTCTCCAAAAACTGGTTGTGGCCTAGGGCTGGATCAGGGGTCCTCGGGGGGCTCCAGTCCAGCCCAGTGAAGGCAGAATATCTTGTCCTGGGAAGACTCTGGGAAGTTAGTTCATTTCAGTCTGTGCCGTGAGCTAGCCAGCGGTGGCTCTGAAATGGACTCAAACTCCAGGGCTGGCTCTGAAATGGACTCAAACTCCAGGGTCACTTCCTCTTGGCCTAACTTCTGGGGGTACACATTAAACAAGTCATCCCAGTGGCTAAGCACAGACCCTAGAGGCAGACCACCTGTATGCAAATCTACGCTCTTCTGACTGCTGACTGCACAGCACCTGTGAGGGGGACTCAGCTGCTCACCTGGGCAGGAACACATCCATCCTGGCTCTCCTCAGGCTGGTGGTCCAGAGGTGGATGGTGCTGGCTGTGAGGTGTGGCTCAGTGTGGCTCAGGGGGATGTCTTTGTCACGGGGCACCACCAGGAACAGACTCACTGCACTTCCCAGGTAAGGCAGCTCCAGCACCCCCACCTGATGTCCTGCGGTGTCTTGGAACTGACCTGAGGGTACAGTGGATCAGAGGTCAGCTCTGTCCCACGAGCCAGGAGAACGAACCAGTGCCAGACCCTGAGAGAGGCTGGCTCAGAGGACTGGAAACAATAAAACGGAGCATCCACCCCACCCTCAGGAGGCAGTTTCAGGCCAAAGACTGTTGGGTGATATGGTCGTTTTATAAAAATCCTAGACCTAGAGTCTTTAAGATACCCTCACAGGACCAGAGCCAAAGGCTCTGTAGGGCTGGGTATGGGGGGATGATGGCACATGCAGAACCACATAGAGTAGTGCCACCTTATCCTTGGCAGATATGCTCCAAGAACCGCAGTAGAGGCCTGAACCTGTGGATGGTAATGAGCCCTGCATATACTACGTCTTCTCGATCTGATAACCAAGATGGCTACTAAGTGACTAATCAGCGTACTGTAGACAGATGCTGGACAAAGGGATGATTCCTATCTCAGGTGGAACAGAGAAGGACATCAGGAGATTTCACCAGACTATTCAGAAGGGCGTGCAATTTAAAACTTGAGAATTATTTGTGAAATTTTCCATTTAATATTTTCTGATGCGGATAACTGAAACTTCAAAAAGCAAAATCATGGATAAGGGTACAGGGTACTACTGTACCCGGCCTTAAAGGAACAGCCAATTCAATCCGGGCCTATTGTGCCTGCCAGGGTGGCAGTTTGGTCCAAATTCTACTAGTGCAGAAGGAAATGTCAAGCATGAAACTGAGTTTCTCTTCCACATCTGTGTCTTTTCACTGTCCTGTCAGAGCACACTGTCCAACGCTCCTCTCTAAAGTCTCCGGGCACCCTAGTCTTTCCTTCCGCCATGTGCGCCCAGTCCAGCAGATGGACCCTGCAGAAACACATCCCGATCCCTTAGGAGCAGGGACCTGGCCTCCTCTCTCCTGCCCTCCGGCCCGGGCTTCCTCTCCCTTTAGACAAACCAGCAGGGGCAGAGCTCACCGTAGTTGACCTCGGCCATTTGGTGCATCATGGGGACCTGAAGGACGAGGCCGTGGGCACAGGTGAAAGGCAGGATCTGTGTGTCTGTGGAGGAGAATCTCTTCCGCCAAGTGCCTTGGAAGGACATGGTGCTCACAAGCACAAGCTGAGCAAATGCTGCACCAACTTGCTCCCACGGCCAGCCACCAGGGCCCTCACTGGGGCCCTCACCTGCAAGCAGGAAAGCAAGGGGGCCGTGGGTTAAATGTGCACTGAAACTGAACCGAACCCAGTGCATGTGTGGACAAGGAGTTAAATGCTAAAGTTAAATGCAGAGTTAAAACGTGAAAATGAAGGTCTTTTTGCTTAAGGTGGTTTCTCTTCATCTTACAATATCTTTTCAATTTACTTAAGAATATTTAATTCCCTGTCTCAGCTCCTTGTGCTGTCAAGGACCCAAGGCACCAGGAGCTGCTCTCAACTTTTGGGGACTGTTGAGTGATATGGTCATTTTATAAAAATCCTAGACCTAGATAGAGTCTTTAAGATACCCTCACAGGGCCAGAGTCAGAGGCTCTGTAGGGCTGGATATGAGGGTGACAATGTTACCCCCTGCTGGGGGATGAGGGTGTGGAGAGGGAAATGGAAGTGAGAACTCAGAAGTCCTGACACCTGCATGACCACTCAGGGGAGGTGGGGGCAGTGAGGCATCTCTGGAGTTGAGTTGGTGGCATATTTATTAAAATCTGTTAATTGCAAATCGATATGTGTTTATAACCAGCTGTTGCTGAAGACCCTGCTTTTTATTCTTTTCTGAACAGGTTGGGATGCTGCTACTGGTTCTGTTTGGGGCCATTTCCTAGGAATTATTAGACATTCCCTCCCCAGGCAGACCCTTGGAAGGAGTATGTGCTGTGATGGGAGATCCTGCACAATGTCGCCCCCAGTCCCCACCCTGCCCTGCTGCTGAGCTGAATCTCTCACTGAGCCTTTGCTTAGACAACAATATTCAAGGTATGGTCTTTGGAGGGCTGCAGTTAAAATTTCATGCAGTGCCAGAAAGAGGAGAAGGCAGACCACCCCTAAGGGGATAGTTTTTGTCCCAGCTGTTTATTTGTTTAATAAGCACACACTTTATGCTAAGCTCTGTTCTAAGTGCTTTAGCAAATCCTCACCGACTCCTCCTAACAGTTCTATTGTTATTCCCTATTTCACAGGTGAGGGAACTGAGGCTCAGAGAAGTTGAGCAAGGTCACATACTTATGAGAGGTGAAGCCACCATCCACCCAGTTAGCCAATGCAATGTGGATTGCATTGAAATAGAACCCCAGCAGCTCCATGGAAAGCTTGGATTTGAACCCAAGCAGCCTGGCTCTGGACTCTGTGCTCTGAGCAACTGAGCCAACTGTCCCTTTTTCTTAGAGGACAATCAGCCTGCATTGGGAGCTGCTTCTCTGGCCTTATGCCCTGGCAGCACAAGGATCTGAGCAGGGAATTAAACATATTTAAGTAAATTGAAAAGACATGGTAAAATATGAGAGCGAGAGAGAGAACTTTATCACAAATGATGTTAATTTTTGCATTTAATTCTGCCATCCTTGTCCATACACTCACCGTTTTCCATTCAGTCACAGTATACATATCACTTCCTATTCTGCTTTTTTTTTTTTTTTTTTTTTGAGGCGAACTCTTGCTCTGTTGCCCAAGCTGGAGTGCAGTGACAGTCTTGGCTCACTGCCACCTCTGCCTCCCGGGTTCAAGTGATTCTCCTGCCTCAGCCTCCCCGAGTAGCTGGGATTACAGGAACATGACACCATGCCCGGCTAATTTTTTGTTTTTTTAGTAGAGATGGAGTTTCATCATGTTGGCCAGGCTGGTCTCGAACTCCTGACCTTGTGATCTGCCTGCCTTGGCCTCCCAATCCTATTCTGCTTTTTAATCAACACTGGGTCTTGAATGTTCTTCACATTGCTGTGAAACTTTTGAAATGATCAAGGATGCTGGAGCCAGACTACCTGGGTTAGAATTCTGGCCTGTGGACCCTGGGCAGGAGGCTGAGCTTTCTGTGCCTCAGTTTCTCCAATTATAGAATGGGGAGAGTAATAGCGCCTACCCCTTAGGATTATTGTGAGGGTGAACTGAGATAATCAACTTGGAGCAGTGCTAACTAAATAAACTAAACACTCGGTAAGCATTCATTATTTTAATTATCTTTTGTAATAATTACAACTGCATAACATGCAGGTGCTGTGCTACACTGATTCACCCCTCATTGCAGGGCAGCGAGGCTGTTTGTAAGTCTCTTTATTCAATAACGCTGAGCTAAACATCTTATTGTGTGTAACTTTTTCTTAAATTATTTCCTTAATCTACATTCCCAGGAAACCCTTTTTTTGGCTCCTGTTGCATTTTGCTGTCACAGGTAGTTTATTATAGATGACAGCAGAGCTCAGTGGGTGAACAGTTGCATGGGACAAAGCCTGTGGGGTCCTCTGAGTTGGGAGGCTCTGAAGAGCACACTTCTTTGTTCTTGTGTGTTCTTGTGGCTCATGTGTGTGTATATGTGTGCCCATGTGTATATTTGTGTGGGGGAGGGTCAGAGCAGGAAAAGTGGCAGAAAGGGACTCAGTGTCCCCTTGTCATTCAAGGGTAGGGTCTTCTAAGAGGACAAACTTCTGCTGTAATTGAAGATGGCCTGAGCACCATGGCCTCTGACAAGTGATGGGTGAGACTCTTTCTCTGCAGCCCTCTGACTTAGCCTTATTGAAATGGACAGTTTTCTTTTACCTGCAGTCTGTCTGGAAGCCCCTTCGCTAGTCTGGATGGCGGTGCTGTTGGGCTCACCGAGGTCGGCTGGTTCCAGGCTGCTGTTGGCCCACCAGGAGACCTGCTCCACAAAGCAGGGGGACAGCGGTGTTCCCACTTGCACAAAAAGGCTGCAGGCCAGCTCCATCTCGGCGCCTTGGCTGGAGGTGGGTATTGTGGCATAAACAGCATGCAAGAAATCTTTCACCCTTTGGTCTGTGAAAAACAAGTTGGGATAAGTTGACAATGGTGAGTGTGAGTAAGGAGTTAGCACAACCTCCAGCGCACATTGTATTGAGATGGAACCCCAGCAACTCCACCCTTGCTCATAAAATTCATCTACCACACAAAGCCAGTTTGAAAAAGTCATAGCTAATGTGCTCAGGAATCAGCCTGGATCCACCAATTAAAAGTTGGGAAGAAACCATGCTAGAATCTGAAAGAAATCAGGCTGCAATGAAGTCAAATAGAAAAATACTACCAACATCCTTCAGATGAATAGAGGTTGTTCTTCCTTAATTTCCTGCCTTAGGAAGGTTGATGTGTGCTGGAGTAGATTTTCTAGGGCTGGGAAAACAGCAGGTCCACCATGCAGGGTGATGGGGTTTCAAACACAACATCAGGAAATTTATGTGCAATGTCACAGTGACAATGATGGTAGGTGGCCAGGATGTTGTACTGTCAATATGTCTTGTTCAGGGCTTTAAATCCATTCCCACAACTGCGTGTCATGAGCCTGAGTAACATTTGGATTCAGCCTTGTGTAGAACTATGCTTTCAATTTGAGAAATACAGAGGAAAGGTAAGAACTCCTCCCATCCCCCCTTTCCCTAAGACCCAGCAGACAGCTTGTGTTTTTAATGTCAGTGAGAGGCTGCAAGAATGTCGAGGAAATAATAAGCATTTGAGAGAGTCGATAGCTTCCACCTTCATGGATGGCAGCTGGACTTCTATTTATTTACTGTTTATACAGGAGATTGCTTCCTTCTCTCCATGATCAATAGTGGATTTTGTTTTCATGTTATTATTCACAAGCTGCAGCTTCCGTCCTCCCCCAGGCATCCCTTAGGCTGGAACGAGGGCTCTTGCCTGCTGGTGAGTCCAGACACAGTTGCATACCCCAAGCTTCACATTCCTGACACATGCAAGCTGAGTGTTTCCAGAAGTGAAGCCCCCTTGCTTAGGCTACTTCTACTCCCTTTTAGGCACAGCCCTGCAGTTATCTACAAACCCTCCCTGTGAGACAAAATGCTGGGTATATTTTCCTCCACTACCTGGCTCCAGCTGGTTTTCACTGGGTTGAAACTCTCACTCAGTTGGGGTCTGTCCCCTCTGACACCCTTCATGTTGCAGAAGCCAAGCCAGGAGGCAGCAGCAGACCCCCGAGTTTCCTGGCTAATGTTCTCTGGAGGCACAGGAACCCAGAGTCTACCCTTGCCAGGGCCCCTAGCCACGAGGCTGCAGAGGACATTAGTAGGCAGACATCACTTGTCCACAATATGTTCACTACCAAAGCTGCTTCTGAGAATCCACAATTGCAAAAGATTGACTCAGAATCTTTATCTCATGAATCAGCCTAACTTAAGTGCTTGTATTTGAGTGTAGTAAGAAAAAAAATGGATAAAAACATACTTATAATCAGATTTTACTCTATCGAGGAAGGTCACATGTATTTCTAAGATCACATTCCTAGGAATATTGACTGTCTGCAGAGAAGAACTGAAACACTTCCCTGGTCCATAGTGTGATGTGACCTGAGGAATGGTCACAGAACTCTCCTCTCCATCTTTCCACCCTCTCTGGGCCAGGGGACCACCACATTCTTTTAGTCAGAAATATTACAATAGCAGAGTAAGTTGACTTGAAGTGAATTTTTGTGTGAAATCTTTTCTCTGCCCTAGCCTAGTTTGTCCATGCATATTTGCACACAGGAAGAACATTTTTAGACCCACCAGAATATGCAATGACAGGGTGAAAAATGCTGGAGGTTAACTGTGTTTATAGACATTGTGCTAAACACTCAACACTCCTGATCACACTGAATGCTTTTGACAGTCCTGTGAATTGAGGGCTATTATTATCCCTATTTTATAGATGAGAGAGCAGAGGCCCAGACAGATTAATAAAGGTGCTCAGTGTCACCCAGGTATAGGTGGTGGGGCCTTACTGTCCTGCCCACCCACAGGGTGAGGAATGGGTGGGCTGGGACGACCCTGCCTAGGACAGCTTCATTCCACTTGGAATGAACGCGAGGCCACAGAGCTCATAGCCTCTTTTTTTTTTTTTTTTTTTTTCTGTCTTTGCTGAATTCCTAGCTCCTAGTCTAGGAAGGAAAAAGTATGTGCGTGAGTGTCTGTTTTAGCTGGAGCTGGTAGATTGGTTCTGAGGTCAAGCATTGAGCTGAGGCACTGAGCGTAGGCAGAGGTGAAGCTGATCTGGCATTCGAAAGACTCATGCTGCTGCCGGCAGAGCTGCTCTAAAATACATAATCCATAGAAATAAGCTAGCAGATCTGGCACTGGCTAGAAGTCACAGATTTATAAAAGCAGGTTGGTCAAAAGCATGGGCTCTGAAGCCAGACAGCCTGGGCTTGAGTCCCAACTCTCCCGCTTATTGACTCTGTGACCTTCAGCACGTTGCTTCAACTCTCCGTGCCTATTTGCCCATCTCTAAAATTGGGATGATAATAAAATTATCCTCAACAGAGCTGTTGTGACAATTAATTCAATTAATGTTTGTAAGTGCCTCCAGCGCTGCCTGGGAAAGCACGATGCTAGGGTGTGTCAAATGAAACTGAAACATTGCCACGAAACCTGTTAGGTTAAAAGGAAACCTTAAAATTCAAGGGTCACCACCATTCCAAAGTCTGAATGCCTTCTGTCACAGACCTGTCCAGTGATCACTATTCCCCACTTGCACGCCATAGGGAGCTGAACTCCCTATCTCCCAGATAGCCTGAGTAGCAGAGTGAGCTGGAGAGAGTGAGTGTGAGTGTGAGCAGGAGGGTGAGCTGGAGAGAGTGAGTGTGAG
>NW_012103565.1:1187766-1284286 GCF_000951045.1 Mandrillus leucophaeus
TGAGCAGGAGGGTGAGCTGGAGAGAGTGAGTGTGAGTGTGAGCAGGAGGGTGAACTGGAGAGTGTGAGTATGAGCAGGAGGGTGAGCTGGAGAGCGTGAGTGTGAGTATGAGCAGGAGGGTGAGCTGGAGAGCGTGAGTGTGAGCAGAAGGGTGAGTGAGTGTGCATGTGGGCAGGCCTCTTACCATGGACAGTGTACCCCAGGGCATCTGCCAGCTGCTGGCCAGTGCTCCCTTCTGCTCCGAACTGCAGGATCTCCAAGGGAAGGGACACACCAGCAGGAGAGATGACGAAGTTCGTCTCGTTTCTACACGCAGCCACGCTCTGGTAGAGGCGAAGTGCAAATTCGGTCTTCAGCAATGTCATTCCTTCACGGAGGTGGCCATTTGCTTGGAGGAAGCAAGAGTGAAGGAGGAAGAGGGTGACCAGGAAAGGTGGCATGGAGGCTGGGAGGGTTTCTGCAATTCAGAGGGAAGAGATGCAGGGTAGGCTGGAAACTGGTGATGAAAGAGGACTGTATCCCACAGAGGACTGGGACCCCCAGCTCTCTTTTTAGGGGCTGGGGATGGCTGAGGGAGACATGCATTGAGCTGTCTTGGTTACCCACCCTGAGGCCCACCCGCCTGGGCTGCAGAGCTGCACCCTCTTGTTTCAGCATTAGAAATACTCACTGTGGTCCTTTGGAAGCCAAACTGTGGGTCTGAAGAATCTGCTTCGGCCACTTACTGGATGTGTGACTTTGGCAAAGCCCTGGTCAGATCAGAAGCAAAGCATTGTGTTGGGAAAAGAAATGTAAGAGGTAATCCTACTCATTGTTCTTGGTATTTAGCCAGCTTATAGCTGTGCCGTGTCTATCAGGAATAATAATAAATAATTATCTACTATGTTAAAAATGACTTTGTACATTTGCAGTTAATCATCCCAACAATGTGACTAGTATCTGTTATTATATTTCATCTATAAAGGGATGATTGAATCTTTGAGGCTCAGTGACTCATTTATATGGGGAAAGAAACAGGGCTGTGACTCAAATCCTGCTCTTCTATGAGTAGTATATACAATTTTGAGAATACCAATGTGCATTAAAATGTTGATACGTGAACTAATTGTACCTCGAATATCAGAATTCTTGTGATGCCAATTTGTCTCTAAAAAAGAATATTTTCACAAAGATAGTTCCTACCACAGAAATGTACTCTTCCAAGGAAGAGAGATCATTAGCTAGAAAATAATGCAAGAAGAAAAAGGCAAAGCAAAAAAATGTTTTCGATGACCATGCCACACATCCAGCCAGCAGCAATTTTTGCTGTTATCTAACTGTGGTATCATACCAGACTGATGTAAGAAGAGGTCCAGAGTCACTTCCTGGATTCACCAGTGAGCAGCTTACCCTGCAGCTCACATTCACACTCACTTCTCCAGCTCACCCTGCTGTAGAAGTTTGCAAGCAAGGCCACTGAGCGTGATGGTGCCTATTTTAGGTAAAGGTCCAAGATAGAAAACATCCTCTTTTTTCCAACCCTTCCTCCCTGCAGCCAAGTACAAATGCAGTGCTTGGATGACCTTGGAACACAGGTCTCTCTCTCTCTCTCTCTCTCTCTCTCTCTGTGTGTGTGTGTGTATGTGTGTGTGTGTGTGTGTTTGTGTCCCAGCCCAGGATCATTTGCAAAACTCTTAAGCCCCAGGGTTATTGCAGCTTTTATAACCTCCCACCTCCCACAAGAACACTCTCAGCAATCAGACCTTGATGCCCCTGGGCTCCCCATGAACAAATCCCTGTCATGGCTCACCTCGAATGAGCCACTTACTCACGGACTTTTGTATCACTGTTGCACCTTTCCTTGCTCAATTCTGTTCTTGTGGGTCTCCAGCATTCATGTGCTCCCCTTTTAAAAAAGTGGAGCAGAATCTGCTTTGAATCACAAGACAGCGCAGAGAGGAAGCTGGCGATTGCCGTCTCTGCCGGCGATGTCTCTACCACTCGGTCCAAATTCCTGGAGCCTGGAGGTCCTGCAGAGAGCCAGGAGAAGCAGCCCAGCCCAGGGCAGCAAAGCCCAGATCAGAAACAGAGCAGGGCCATGGGGGGAGCCAGCCACACCCGTCAAGCCTTCTTAGGCTTGTGACCTGGTTGTACCAGCAAGGAACCCCTCATCCAGCCCTTTGTCACATTGAGGAATTCCACTGATAACTTTGCTTATTGGGCTTTTGCTGGGTACCAGGTACCTAATGCTTCCCCCCTCCTCTTGTGAAGAAAACAATAAATCAGTCATTGGGCACGACTTAATTCAGCAAATGAAAAGAAATTCTGCAAAAGAGAAAACAACGCAAGATATGGCACAGTCAGTTTGGAGCAAGGTGACTTGCCTCATTTATTATTAATAAAAGTGAATGCACTAATTTATATATATAACTTGAGCTATTAATAATCTGGTTCCTCTCAGATACAACAGTTAGTAAGTCCAATAACTAATTTGAGAAAGAGACCATGTTGTCAATGAGTAGACAGATATTTTTGAAAAATATGAGCAGGTTCTGTCAAAAGCCTGTCCTTGTGATCAATTCAGAATTACATACATTTCTATTAAGGACTTAGGCCTTGTATTAAGTTCAAAATAGATGGTAGCTTATATCTGGTTACAGATTACAGAAGAACTAAATGCAATTCTTAATAATTATGTCTCAGGCATCTGTAAGTGTTAATATTTGAAAGTCAATGGACTGTTTTCACTTGACAACTACCCATACCCCTGTAATCAGTGGGTAATTCACTTTAAGGAGTTTTATTACTGACACCCAAACCTGGGATTGTTTACATGTCTTAGGATAGTTACAATTCTATAACTGCATCACATAAAATATCCCCAAATCTTTACTTTAGATTCAGTGCCTTGGACTCTAAGCCATAGTATGAAAGGAGAATAAACAGGTTTAACTTATTCTATAGCACCCAGAGAGGGCATGTCATTCATCCATCTGTCCATCCATCCATTCATCCATTCATCCATCAATCCATCTGTCCATCCGACTGTCCATCCATCCATCTGTCCATGCATGCATGCATGCATCCATCCATCCATCTATCCATCCATCCACCTATCCATCCATCCAACAAATATATCTTGATCACCTGCTTGGTCACAAATCACTGTGCTTCTAGGTTCTGGGCATATGGCAGTGAACCAGTTACCCGGACTCAGCTCCTACGGGACTTAGAGTCTTGCTCACTGCCTGCGTATTTTAGATGTTGATGGTGATGGAGCCGCAGTAACTTGTGAGGACTGCCTTGTCACATTGGGAGCTCCCTGTAGCAGGAATTGTGGGGGAAACAGCTGATTCACTATTTGCCAGTGGTAGCAGTGGAGAGAAGCTTATAAAAAGATTTCCCAGATTAAAAAAAACATTGTTTGTGTAACTTCTACAAACATTTCTTTCTAACTCTATGAATATACCATTCTAACTTGCTTTTAAGAAGCATCCTTCAGAAAAATGCTAGGGAAATTTAACATACAGGATATATTTTCTATATAGGCTAAACATTTTAAAGTGTGAATGAATGAAAGATGAACTGCAAGTGATTTTTCTTCCATGTACTCGGCATTGAACCTGGGTAAGTCACTGTGGCCTCTGACCATTTAAGCAGAGATTATCATGTTTATTTCTATCTTGCTGGGATGGATGTTCATTATACTGCTAAGTGAGGCTCCATTCTTGGAGACATTTATTTGTAATTTTAACAACATACCTAGGGAGCATTATTGAGCACTTACTGTGTTCCAGCTACTCTATTAGACCCTGTCCATTCACAATTGCAATGAATCCTCACAGCAATCCTATGAGGAATGTATTATCATTCGTATTTTGCAGATGAAGAAACTAAGTCTGAAGAGCTTAAGATCTTGCCTCAGGTCCCACCAGGTCAAGTTGGGGTTGAACCTAGGGCCACCTTGACGCTAAGGCATATGCCCTTCATCACAGTCTTGGTGCTGTCAGGAGCCAAGGGATGGGGTCTCCTAAAATTCCTCTTGGCTTTAGGATTCTAAGTCTTTCCATGGCCAGCCCAGACTCTTTCGCTCGTAATGTGTGTTCACTTTGCCCGCATTTACCAGGAATGCTGTGGTGAATCACCTGTAGGTAGACTGCTATGAGGCCCAGCACTTTTAACAATTATGGTTTAACATTTTTCACTAGCCGATTCTTATAAACAAATCACTTTCAAATCCAAAGGCCTACCAAACTAATGTGATGGATAGAAACATTGCATTTCAATTCAGTTAGGACATAATTAATAGGTAAGCATCTCCTTTGTGTTTATATGGGCTGCCTGTCTGGGGTTGTACAGAGGGAGTCCCATTTGTAGCCCTGACCTTGAGGATTTTGCCATGAAGAGAGAGCACACCCACTGAAGACATGGGCACTGCTAAAAGAAGTCTCAGGGAACAGCTAGAGCAAGCCAGAGGGCAACGCAAGGTAGCCCAGCACATGGTGCTGCAGAGCCAGATGAAATTAGCAAGTCCTTCATGGGAAATGGTGCAGGTGAGCCTCCACCTGTCCTTCCAGGAAGGCAAAGGCAAAGCACTGCTGCTGGGCTTCCTGCTGTCCTGGCTGATAGCTGCAACATGGCCCTCAAGTTCTTCATAGCTATGCAGTGCTTAGACTCAAAATGAACCTGGGCTTCTCTACTCTTTGATACCTTTCAGAATGGTGTGCCGAAAAGAGCACAGAGGGCTGGTTTCAAACTAACTGCAGACCTTGGGCAAGTCACTGAATTGCTCTGAGCTTTAGTTGCCTCTTCCGCAAAGTGGGTGTATGATACCTCTCTCTCACTGTGAAGATGACAGCGAACAGCCTTAGCATGGCACCTGATAAGCAGGAAAGGCTGAAAGCATCAGCTTCTTTGGACTATGTCCCCATCTCTCATCTCACTTAAGAAACTGCCATCGAGGTCCTTTCATGCTCACATAAGAAGGAGCTTGGGAATCGTCATGTAACCGGCTGGACTATGAATCTATGCTGTTGTATCCGGAAATATGTTTTTTTAAAATTAATTTTATTTATTTTTTTTGAGATGGGGTTTTGCTCTGTCTCTGAGGCTGCAGTGCAGTGGCACGACCTCGGCTCACTGCAACCTCTGCCTCCCCAGTTCAAGCAATTCTCCTGCCTCCGCCTCCTGAGTAACTGGGATTATAGGGGGCTGCCACCATGCCTGGCTAATATTGTATTTTTAGTAGAGATGGGATTTCGCCATGTTGGCCAGGCTGGTCTCGAACTCCTGGCCTCAAGTGATATGCCTGCTTCCATCTCCCAAAGTGCTGGGATTACAAGCGTGAGCCACCGCATCCAGCCGGAAGTATGTTTTTAAATGTCCTGCAAGAAATAGATTGGAAACTTTAACAAAGGTCTCTAAACTTGAATTCAGAGCTAGTTTTTAATCTAACTTTGGAGAAAGTAAGTTGTTTAATAATTTACTTTGTTATTATGTTAACATAAGTTGTTGCTGTCTCAGGTGCAGAGGGTTGAGTTAATCCTCCTCCTCAGTTCATGCCACATAGTTCCATGCAAGCACCCCTCTCTTGCTTGTCATTTTGTTTCCTCTTAGGAATATGCTTTGAAAAAGATACATTGTTGTTTTATGTGCATGCATTTTACATTTACATACCTGCTTTTATGTTATGTATTTTGTTATGTTCCCTAATGTTTTTCAGTAAACGCTACGTTTTTTAAGATGTAGCCGTGTGGTGCTATGCATGCATCTGATCCTGGCTTCCAGCTTCTGGGCGATACTCGATAGTGTGCAACTGCCGCATTTTCTTTATCTGCTCTCTCAGTGATGAACATCCAGGTCGCCTTTAACTCCTCGCCAGTGCAGACAGCCCTTGGACAGCTCTTGTGGACTGTGCGGGAATTTCCTTAGGATGTTTACCCAGGAAGAGAATTTGGAGGTTATACACTATTCATATCTTTAATTTTACTACGTAGCTCCACACCACGCTCTGGAACATCTACATCCTTCTACACCCCGCCAAAGCCCAGCATCTCTGCCAAGTATTTCCCATCACTTTTATTTTTCAACTTTAATAGATGCAAAGTTGTATCTGATTCTGTTAATTTGGATTTGGCAGGTTACCAATGATTTTGAGCATCTCATAATATGCTTGTTACTTTTCTGTGTTTCCTCTTCTGAAATTACCTATTTATGCCCTTTATCCATTTTTCTATATTGTGGTTGTTGTTTTCTTCTTGATTTGTAGTCCATATAGAGTATACATCCCTTGCCAATTATAGATATTGCAAATATTTTCTCCCCTTTTGGCCATCGTGTATTTACTCTCTTCATGATGTCTTTTGTTGAAGAGAAATCCTTAATTTTCATGTATTTCTATTAATATTGTTCTTTCCCACTGATGTGTAGTATCCCTTCTCTTGTAAGTTAGATCCCCGTATGCACATGGGGATGCTCTGAGTTCTCTACTCTGTTCCATCGTCAATTTCTCTTTACCAAATTGTTTTCATAACTATGGCTTTAAAATATGTCCTTTTTTTATTTTTTTGGAGATGGAATCTTGCTCTGTCACCCAGCTTGGAATTCAGTGGCATGATCTCGGCTCACTGCAACCTCCGCCTCTTGGGTTCAAGCAATTCTCCTGCCTCAGCTTCCCAAATAGCTGGGATTACAGGTGCCCGCCACCATGCCCAGCTAATTTTTTGTATTTTTAGTAGAGACGGGGTTTCACCATGTTGGCCAGGCTGGTCTTGAACTCCCAACCTCAGGTGATCCACCTGCCTCGGCCTCCCAAAGTGCTGGGATTACAGGCATGAGCCACCGTGCCTGGCCAAAAAATGTCTTATTATATAATAGACAAGTTCCCCTTTTACTATTCTTTTTAAAAGTTGATTTAGCTTTCAAAAACATTTATTGATTCTCCAAATCAATTTTAAAGTAAGTTTATTAAGTGCCTCAAAAAAATCCAACTAAAATGGGATTATCATGGCATTTAATCTATTGATTAATCTGGAAAATTTTAACAACTTAATAAGTTATCCCATCCAAGACTATGGAATGTCTTTCCATTTATTAAAATCATCTCCTTTCATAGATTGCTTTAATAAAATTTTAAAGTTTTAAAAATAGAGATCTTGTGTATATTCTTGACTAAATTTCCATGCTTCGTGCTCTTATTGCCATGTTCTTTTTATTATTAATAGACTGTTTTAAGAGCAGTGCTAGGTTTCCAGAAAAATTGAGTAGAAAGCATGGAGTTCCCATAAACCCCCTCTTCCCTGTCCCCAGTTTCCCCAATTATTAACATATTGCATTTTGGTATATTTGTTATAATTGATACATTGTCAAATAGAGTCAACAGTTTACGTCAGGGCTTACTCTGTTGTACAGTTCTATGACTTTCGTCAAATACATAATGTCATGTGTCCACCATGATAGTAACATACAGAATAGTTTCATTGCCCTAAAATTGCTCTGTGCTCTATACATTAATTCTTCCCTCCTCCCTTTCCCTCAACCCCGGGAACCACTGACCTTTTTACTGTCTCTATAGTTTTGCCTGTTCCAGAATGTCATTTAGTTGGAATCATACAGTATGTTGCCTTTTCAGACTGGTCTCTTTCACTTAGCAAAATGCATTTAAGTTTCTTCCATGTGTTTTTGAGGCTTGATACCTCATTATTTTTTATCACTGAGTAATAGTCTATTATATGGATGTACTATAGTTCATTTATTCATTCACCTGTTGAATGACATTTTAGTTGCTTCCAAGTTTTGGCAATTATGAAGAAAGCTACTATAAACATTTGTGTGCAGATTTTTGTGTTTTCAATTCAATTGCATAAATACTTAGGAGTCAGTTGCTTGACTTTATGGTAAGACTATGCTTAGCTTTGTAATAAATGGCCCATCGGTCTTCTACAGTGGCTGTGCCTTTTTGCATTCCTACCAGCAATGAATAGGAGTTTCTGTTGTTTCCCATCCTCGTTATCATTTGGTGTTGTCAGTGTTTTGTATTTTAGCCATTTTAATATGTGTGTAGTGGTATCTCATCGTTGTTTCAACTTGCAATTCCCAGATGATGTGAGGGACAACATCTTTGCATATGTATATTTACCATCTGTATATCTTCTTTGGTTAGATGTTTGTTCAGATCTTTTGTCCACTTTTTAATTGAGTTGTTTGTTTTCTTATTGTTGCGTTTCAGGCATTCTTTGTATATTTTGGATGTATATCCTTTTTCAGGTAGGTGGTTTTAAAATTTTTTTTCTCCCAGTTTGTGGCTAGTCTTTTCAACTCTTAACGAATTACTTATTTCTATTAACATTTATAGAATGTAAACTGGTAAATGTCTGGCAAGTGTCAATGAAATTTAGGTGATAAGATCAACAGGTGGTTGGTTGACAGTCTTGAAGGGTGGATGTCACTAAATCAGAGAAAGTGTTGGGCAGATGTTAGAGGCATGCATGGTGATTTTTAAAATTCTCATATTTTGGTCCTGATTAGAAAGAGTGGATTTGTGGTTGTGAGAAGTTTAAAGTGTAGATGTGGTGTGAGAAGCCACATGCTGTGAACTATAAGTAAAAGACTTAAGTAATAAGGCAAAGAGATGGAAGGTGTCTTTGCTCCTGCTGCTATAACAAACTACCATAAACTGGGTAATTTATAAACAAAATGAATGTATTGCTCACAGTTCTGGAGGCTGGGAAGTCCAAGATCAAGATCAAGATCAAGATATTGGCCAATTTGGTGTCTGGTGAGGGCCCATTCCTCATAGATGATTGTGTCTAGGTGTCTCCACATGGCAGAAGAGATACAAAAGCCTAGCTAGTTCCTTTGAGCCCTTTCACACGGACACTAATCTCATTCATGAGGGCTCTGCCCTCAATTCTTAATCACCTCCTATAAAGTTTCAACATATGAATTTGGAGGACCATAGCAGAAGTGTTTCGGGGACATTACAAATGCTGGGGACACATGCTCAGGGCTCATCATGATATTGATGAATTTGTGTGAACCAGTGTGAATAGCACTTCTGCCTCAAACACTTTCTGGCTCCAAATAAGGCCTTGGTATGAGTTCAAAGCAATTATTATTTAGCTTGGCAAGTAATCCTAAAAACAGAAAAAAATTCAGCAGAAAGTAACTAAGGTTGAAAATGGAAAAAATATATCAAACTGTTGGTATATTCTGGTTTTTTAAGTCGTGCTTTCCATCCCATTTTTTTCATATATTTCTGTATGATTTGCACTTTGACGCCTTTTATACAGTTAGATTTTAAAAGTGAAGAAAAAGAAAAGGAGAGTTAGGGTTATCCCCTATTTTTCTCCCTAGCACCCAGGCTGGATAACAAGACAGGTGAGGCTGGTCCTCGCTAAGCCAGCCTCGCTCTTCAGAAATTGGCAAGCTTGGTTAGTAGGAAAAAGCAACCCAGGGACTGTAGGCACAGGGCATGTGTTTTTCCTTCTCTCCAAGGAGTGGGGGCATCCCTGATTTGTTACGATCGTCCTTCCCAGTGAGCTCAGCCATGACCTGCAATTCTTCTCAGTAGCACCTGGGAGCCACTTCCAATATGTCAAAGTTGGTGTGTGAGAAGAAACATATTTGCCATCCCTGAAGTAGCCTGAACTATTTCATAAGTGCCCTTTGGCTCAGCTCTGAAAACTCCATGACCTCCTGTGAACCCACAAAGTATAGGACTCCACTGGCTACTGGACAACACGCTGGGCAGCATGTGGGCAAGCCGCCTGGTGGAGTTATTACACAGTGGAGAAACTGATGGGTCACAAGCATGCGCCCAGGTGGCCCTGAAGCTCCGAAGCCCAGAGAGGGAGCTCCCAGGCAATGCCATGGGCTGTGGTCAGCCACTGCATTGGCTGGTATTCCTGTATATCCTTTTCATTTCCCGCACACTGTGGCCCAAGCCAAACACATCAGAAACATTTGTTCCTGGTCACATTGAGGTCACAATCTCAGAAAACAAATCACGAGCCACTATGAAGCTGCACAGGAGTTCATGAGTGGGAGTGAGAACAGCAAGGCTGGGGAATTCCGTGAGTCTTTCAATAGTGGCTTTAAACAAATTCTGCTTGAGGGAGAGATTAGGGCTGAGGGAGAGGGGCACATGGTCTCTGGCAGACCCTGCAGACTTCAGGGAAGAGCCTGGGGACAGGATGCCATGTTGATACATCAACACGATCCATTCTAGTTCAAGTTGAAGATAAAGCAAGATGACCATTTTTTGTTTTGTTTTGTTTTTTAGTTGGGAAAGGAGGGAAATAAGATAAGGAGGAGGTGGAGAGAGCAACAGTTGGTTTTAAAGCATTTTGCAAATGAAAGTGGGCCCCTGGCACTGTGATGTGTGATGTGCTCTGCCCTTGGGGTGCCAGGGAGGCTGCACCTCCATTTTCCAGGCCATTCCTGGAACAGTGCAGCAGGGCCTAAGGGACAAGATAAGGAGGATAATTTAAAAGCAGAGGCAGAATTGCGGCACACACATTCTGCGAACATGCCCCACAGGAGATCAGAGGTGGGAGGAGGTGGGAGGCTGTGAGATCAAGATTTCTAAACTTTGTTGTTTCTATTTTTGTTACAAGAGTGATGGTGATGTGGTTTGGTTGGAGGGAAGTGAGTGCTATGGGAGAGGCAGCACAGAGAAACCACAAAGGCTGGCACTGTTCTGGAATGTTTCTGGATGCAGGAACCTGGACACAATGTCTGTGTGAATAGCAATGACACCAAAACGCAGACTTGGTGCCCAGTGCTCTGAACCCAGCAAGCCAATTGGGAAGCAGGGTGTCAGAGCTAGGTTACTGACGGAAGACAGTGAGGCCTCCCTGGGAGGCTGGTGGATTGCCCTTTTGGGTCATGAAGACCGTTGGTCCTGCTCACCTCTTAGACAAGGGTATGAGGGATGGAGGTCTTGGTGGACAAGTCAGGGGCTCTCCCAGGGTTCTTACCTTGGGCAAAATGTTCCACCTTCAGGGCCCACTGCGTTACACCTTGGAGCAGCTACACGCCAACAGAGCCCAAAGCTGACTGTTTATAAAAGACGGAAAATTTCAAGAATGGTGGGCTTCCCAGAACCTCTTTGTTGGGATTGGCAATGCACATAGTAGTATAAATGGGTTTTTTATTCTGAGGAATTACACCTTTAGTCAAAGCTAGAGCCTAGAGTTAGCATGCCAAGGAGTGGTATGCACGCCTATAGTTCCAGCTGCTTGGGAGGCCTAGGTGGGAGGATTGCCTGAGCCCAGGAGCTCGCTACCGCAGTGAGCTATGATTGTGCCACTGCTCTCCAGTCTGCTACAGAACAAGACCCCATCTCTAAAAATAAAAATAAAAAGGATTTTAAAAAGAATGTCAATGAGTGGGAACTATCAGACACAAAAACACCACCTAGTTTAAACAGGGTTCAGTTTTTTATTTCCTTCAACAAGCCAAGGGGCACCTGTGAGCCAGCAAGAGGGAGCTGAGTGGGGAACGCATGTGCCACCTGTCAGGGACTGGCCCATCTTCCCCTTGGCTTTGGCTGCCACTCACTCTTGGTTGATGCATCCAGTGGTCTCCACTGGCAGAGATCTTGGTCTCCATCTTCCCCTGGGCAGAGTCCCTTATGGGTGGCATGTGGTGAACTGCAGCCAGCTCAGCACACACCAGGAAGATGTAGGGGGTCATCAACACTCACACAGTCTGGCAGCGGGTCTCTGTGTTAACCACAGAGCCTGGAAACTCTGAACTTGCTCATAGTTTAATGGTTTGTGGTTGGATCTACCATATTGGTTGTACTCCAAAATTACCTAAGCCACTACATCATTGCCTATATATGTGGTTTCCAAGTTATATCACAACTTACCAATTTATGCCATAAATTTTCTGTACAGTCCAAAACATGTTTATGACTTTGGGGTAGAGCTGTTTATCACTTTTGAAGGAGGTAGCCATATGTTTATTGGGAATGGGGTAAACACGTTTACAATTTTAACTACTTTTGAGAAAAACATGTTTATAAGCAAGGGAATCTTTTTGGTGGAAAAGCTTGTTTACCAGTTTTAAACACAGCAAACAGGTTTTTATTTATGCCTGTTAAAATGTAGGATGAGATATCCTTTACAAAAATTCACTTTGCATATCACAGACTAGATAGTGAACTACCCTTGGTACCTATTATTTGTTTCAATGTGTATTGAGATTAATTTGTATTTTCCCATACACCGGGCTTGCCATCCTAGAAGCAGGGCAGCACTGCTTTCATTTGGGAACACTCCATTGAAAAAATGCTGTAGAAAAGACTCAGAGGAATAATGGAGCTCTGACTGTACTGACTGTTGGTGGCTTGGGGTTTGAATTTTCTGGACATTATACTCCATGAGGATGAGGGGAGTTTTTTCTTGTTCATAGCTGTATTCCCAATTCTGAGAATAGAGTCTGGCATATGGAAGGTGCTTAATTCTTTGTTATTGAACAAATGAATGAATCAATCAAAGAAAGGGACAGTAGCCTTTTTAACAGACACTTTATCATCCCACTCTCCATGCCAAGGAGTTTACAGTATCACATAGATCTTATTTTTTACTCAAAACCTTTTTCCCTGTGAGATAAGAAAACAGCAGATATTTGAACCATTGTACAAATCAGAAAAAAATAAAGACTTAGGAAGCTTTGCCCTGGGTGGATTCATGTTAAAGTGGGGATTCGTGGCTCCTCATCCCAGGCTCAAGGGGACTGGGCCAGCAGCCGGGTGGGGCAGCTGTGAGATGGTTGCCTGCCTGCCTGCCAGAGGCAGCCTCCTGTCCCATGCTAGCCCTGGGGCTTTGCATCCTGCCAGTCACACTGGGGAAGGTGCCTCCCTCCTGCATCTCTCAGGCCTGGGGTTTATCCAGATTCCACAGAGTGGGAGGGGCTTGTAGGGATTAGGGGAACTAATGCCTGGTTTCTAAACTCAGGAGTTAACTGGGAGCCCAGAGTCAGGGAAAAGTGCCAGGGAATGCTGGGCTTCTTTTTCAGAGAGACTCAGGTGTGTGCTGTGGTGCCACTAAGGTGGCAGGAGCTGACGGAGCAGGGGGTTTGCACTGGGGCCCCACAAGTCAAGTCAGTGAGCAGGAGCCCCATCATGTCCCACAACTTAATCCCGACCCTGCCACATTGCTCCTTGCTGAATTGCCTGGGCCCTGTCTTTTTAATGTCTTTGGGCCTCAGTTTCCTAATCTGTAAACTAGAAATAAAAAGTGTGCCTCAAGTTTGTGTTTAAGTGAAATCATGCATATGAAAGTACTTTGTAAATCCTGAAGTTCTTTAAACTTACACTATCATGCATCACTTTAACAAGGATAGGTTCTGAGAAATGCACTGTTAGGCAATTTCATCATTGTGCAAACTTCACAAAGTGCACTTACACAAACCGAGATGGTAGAGCCTACTCTACACCCAGGCTAGATGGTGTAGCCTATTGCTCCTAGGCTACAAACCTGAACAGCATGCTACTCTACTGAATGCTGTACACAATTGTAACCCAACGGGAAGTGTTTGTGTGCCTAAACAAATCTGAACATAGAAAAGGCATAATAAAAATACAGCATAAAAGATTTTAAAATGGTGCACCTGTATAGGGCACTTACCATGCATGGAGCTTGCAGGGCTGGAATTTACTCTGGGTGAGTCAGTGAGTGAGTGGTGAAGGAATGTGACGGCCTAAGACATTACTGTACACTACTGTAGACTTTGTAAACACTGTACCCGTAGGCTACACTCCATTTAGAAGATATTTTTCTATCTTCAATAATAAATTAAGCTTAGCTTCCTGTAATTTTTTGACTATATAAACTTAAATTTTGTTTTACTTTTGACTCTTTTGCAATAACACTTAGTTTAAAACACAAATACATTGTAGAGCTATACAAACATATTTTCTTTCTTTATGTCCTTATTCTACATGCTTTTTTCTATTTAAATTTTTTTTTACTCTTTAAATTATTTTTGTAAAAATCTAAGATATAAACACCTGCAATTAGCCTTAGCCTACACAGGGTCAGGATCATCAATATCACTGTCTTCCTCCTCCACGTCTCATCCCACTGGAAGGTCTTCAGGGGCCACAACATGCATGGAGCTGTCACCTCCTATCACAACAATGCCTTCCTTTGGATACCTCCTCAGGGACCTGACAAAGGCTGTTTTACAGACTTTAAAAACGTTTTCTTTTTGTAGAGACAGTTTCTAGTCCAGATTACCCAAATTGGCCTCCATTTCCTGGGCTCAAGTGATCTTCCCGCCTCATGACTGGCTGGGACTACAGGCATGGGCCGCTATACCTGGCTAACTTGTTTTCTTCATGAGTAGAAGGAGTACACTCTAAAATAAGGATGAAAAGTACAGTATAGTAAATACATAAACTAGAAATAGAGTAATTTGTTATCAAATATTACATACTGTTCATAATTGCATGTGCTATACTTTTATATGACTGGCAGCACAGCAGATTGGCTTACACCAGCACTACTACAAACATGAGAGTAATGAGTTATGCTGTGATGTTATGATGGCTATGACATCACTAGATGCCGGGAATGTTTCAACTCCATTACAATCTCATAGGACTACTGTCGTGTATGTGGTCTGTCATTGACTGAAATGTTATTGGGCAGTGCATAACTGTATTATTATTTTTAGTTAGATTTCTAAAATAAGAGCCTACTTTTATTGAGATATGCTGCACAAAGCCTTTTACAAGTATTATCTCATTTAATCTTTATAACGATCCTGTCAGGTAAATGTTCCTTGTGGTCATTTGAAAAGTATTTTTGACCGGGTGCAGTGGCTCACGCCTTTAATCTCAACATTTTGGGAGGCAGCGCTGGAGGAATCACTTAAGGCCAAGAGTTTGAGACCAGCCTGGCCAATATGGAGAAACCCCCGTCTCTACCAAAAATATGAACATTAGCTGGGCGTGGTGCTGCATGCCTGTAGTCCCAGATACTCGTAAGCCTGAGGCACAAGAATTACTTGAACCCAGGAGGCGGAGGTTACAGTGAGTCGAAATCGCATCACTGCACTCCAACCTGGGCAACAGAGTCAAACTCTGTCTCAACAAACAAACATCATATAAAAAAAAAAGAAAAATATTTGAACAAAGTAGAACAATATAAAGGAGAAAAACCACAAGTCCTTAAAATTCCCCTCATCCAGTGATATTTGTTGGGTATTGTTGGAAAGCTGTCCCTTTCAGAGGAAGAAAGAAATTTGAGTTGAGGGGGAAGGGCTGGGGACAAGTATGTGTGTGCAAAGGTATGCATGTGTCTGTGCTCTAGCACTGACTCTGGTGGCAGTGGGGTGGTGGCACCCTCAGGAGAGTGCAGAAAGGCAGGAAGGCAGGCCTGAGCCTGTTGTCCATAACCACACTATGTTCTCCCCAGCAAGTGTATTACAGATGGCTCTCCGTAGAAATAGAACCAACCCACGCGCGCGCGCGCACACACACACACACACACACACAGCACAGAAGAGAGAGTGAGAGTGAGCGAGAGAGAGAGAGAGAGAGAAGGAATTGGATCATATGATTCATATGATTATGTAGGCTGAGAAGTCCCAAGACCTGCAGTCAGCCAGCTGGAGACCAAGGAGAGCCAATGGTGCAGTTCCAGTCTGAAGGATGTCAGTCTTGAGACCGAGAAGAGAGCCAATGTTTCAGTTTGAGTCCAAAGGCAGAAAACCACCAATATCTCAGTGTCCCAACTCAAGGCACTCAGGCTGAAGTTCCCTCCTACTCAAATTTTTATTCTATTCAGGATTTCCAAAGGAGAGGAGGGCCACCCACATGCGGGAGGGCAGTCTGCTTTCCATAATCAACCAATTCAAACGTTCATCTCATCCAGAAACACCTTCACAGACACACTCAGAGTAAATGTCTGACCAACTCTCTGGGCACCTCATGGTCCAGCAAAGTTGGCACATAAAATTAACCATCATAGCAAGGATGGTGCAGGTGGTGAATCTCAGTTTCTGAAACCTCCGGATCCTTCTCCATGCCCCTGAAGCCTGGGGGACCAATCGATCCTGCTGTTACTTGTTGTAAAAGCTGGGGATGCAAACTTGTTTGAACAAGGGCGAAACCTGCCATCAATAGGAAGGTAAATCTCCTGGAGAAACATAACTCACTGCCGGTTCTGGGAAGTCCTCCACCCACTAGGGACAGCCACAGCCACAGCACTGGGCGTCAGGGCTGAGTGAGCCAAGCACTGGAGGTAGCCGCAGGGCCCTCTGGTCTGAAATCCCTGGGTGAGAGTGAGGCTGGCCACGCCCACCAGTGAGGGGTGCTTTGACAGCACAATAAGCTTGAGAAGAACTTGCTGAGTCTGGGATGCAAATTTATGCAAAATAGCAGGTGGGCCCATGAGTCCTGGCACTTTGTTCTTACCACAACAACAACACTGTTCTGATTCCCCACTGGTCTCACATTTTGCTTCTCCCATTGCGCGCCCCTCTGCAGGCCTGGGCAGGGTATTCAGTTCATCTCTGTTCATTAAGGGAGGCAGCCGAGGCTACGGAGCTGGGCTGGTGGGGGCACGGTGGGAGGGTGGGTGCTGGGTGGACATCTGGGTTGGCTGCCTCAGCCAGGTCCCCTGGGGCGAGTGCCTGGCAGGCCTCAGTACTCTGGAGAAGGCAGGAAGCACACAGGTGGTGCTAAGAGCTTACTGTGTGCCGGGTGCCAGCAGCTGATGCAGGGCTTACCCAGTGAAAGAAGAAACAGCCCGTGCCTAGAGAAGCTCACAGTTTAACAGCGAGACAGATGTGCAAACAAATATCTGTGTTAAGTTTTGTAATTATAGTGCATACAAAGGTTACAGGAAGATAGAAGAAGGAGAAAATAGTCAATGTATTTAACCATCCTAGCAACCCTGGGAGACAGAAATTGTTGGCTCATTTTCACAGATGAGGAAACTGAGGTAAGAAAAATTTCCTTCCTTCCTTCTTGCCTGCCTTCTCTCTGCCCCTCTGTCTCTCCGTTGGTCTGTCCATCCTCTGCCCTCATTGTGCCTTTCTGTCTTTCCTTCCTTCTTTTTCGCTTATTAAACAGATATTTCCTGAGTATCTCCATGTACCAGGCATGGTGCTGAGAGTTGGCAGCGAAGAGGATGCGCATAGTCCCTGTCCACACAGGGAGTCACTGTCCTGTGGGCATATAGTCAGCACATGAATCATAGTGTGGAGAGCAATGTAATTACTGTTATGGCAGGGAAAGGACAGGTGCGATGAGAACAGTAACTGGAGGTGCGGACAAAGTCCTGCAGAGGGTGAGACTCTGGCCCAATTCCCTGACTCCTGAGTCTCAGTTCTTGCTCCGTATGGGGTAAGGGAGGGAACATTCGAACACCTCCCTGGGTAAGTTGTGATCAAGGATTTCCTGAACCTATGACTGTGACTTAAGGGAAAATCTCCAGCTGAATGACTGTGGAGTTTTAATACTAGCACGTAGGCTGTTTCTATCTGGCATTAGGCAAGGGCTCCCAGCCCAGACCTGTCCTCAAGGACACAAGCCACATCTGCACCAGTCACAGAATCTCAGAAGAGTATCCTTTCATCTAATATTTATGGAGTGCTCCAGGGCTGAAGGCACAACAAAGGGAGTCGTGTGGAAAGGGGACAGGAACAAGCACTGCTGGACTCCTTAGTATGTATAAACTGAAAATGAATTTGACTCAGACACCATGTCTGATCTGGAAAACTTAGCATCTTTGTGGAGAAGAGAGGCTGAAATCAGTTAACTATAACAAGAAATATTAATTCACTCATGCATATATTAATTCATTCATCCGTTCATCCAAAATTATTACCTTTTCAGCACAGATTTTGGGCGAAGGCCTTAGGCTAAGTGCAAGTGAGTTTTAAAAATCAAGCAATCACATGTAGCATCAAGCCTGAGCGGGAGGGAGACTGCATTTCTATCATGTGGCGAGTGTGCTGTTGGAGCCATGCCTGGGGCCCTAGAGCAGGGGTGCCTAATGTCAGTAGAGCAAGTGCTGGGAAGAAATGGTTTCCAGGAGGTGGGGGAGGAGAGGGGATGTTAGACAAGGCAAGGGCTTGGTGGGAGAGGGGTCTTATTTTCTTAGAGGGAAAGTGCATCCCATCCCTCAAGTGTCTGATCTGTAGAGTGCCCTCGTCAGAGCTGCATGTGGGATGGAGCAGGTGGAGACCAGGTTGGGGATAAATCTAAAGGGACAGGACAGCCTGCAGGAGAGCATGTAGAAGGCTGAGACAGGGCTGTCCTTAGTGCTCAGGAGGGGCAGAAGCAAGGCCTGCGGGAGCCTCAAGGAGAATCGCTTCGTTCTGACTTGGAGGGACAGGACCAGGGTTCACCCGGGAGTTGCTGCGAAGGATTGGCAGTGGGTGGGGAGGCGAGGGCACACACCAGGCAGAGAACTCAGGCATGACCAAGGGCATAAATGGATATGGCACACTCAGCTTTTTCCCAGCCCCTACTGGCTGGTAGACAGCAGTTGAGGTAACTGCAGAGGCCCTTCCATTGCCTGCTCAGATCAACAGGGGCAGGCCCTGGTAGCCAGGTTTGTACCTTGTTACACAGCAACCCTGGCCTAGATAATTGGCCAGGAGACAGCACCTGGCCCACACTGCCTTACAGGCTTTTCTCTCTTAGATCAGAAGTAAGAAACCCAAAGGCTGGGTGTGGGCGAAGTACCTGAGTCTCCTACTATGGGCCCCAAGCTGTCACGGATTCCTTTCTGAACCCCAGTTATTCAACTCTCCTTCCAATTCTCTGAGATTCTCCTTCCAAAAAGTTCTTTTTTCCCTCATTAAGTGAGTTTTTGTTATTTGTAACCAAAATAATATTAACTAATACTCACCAGCCAACGTGAATTTGTAAAACAAAAATAATATATCTTTTAGAGCTAATTTCAGGTACTTCTGGAATAACCTTGTCTAAAAGTTGATTTAGCCAAATTACATCTACATTCTCAGTCTTATAGAATTTGTGATTCTTCTAAGACCACCTGCTCACCTCGGCTTGGACATGGGGGTGGCTTTCGGCAGGGGCCAGGCTGGCAGCTGCCTCTGGGGTATAATGGAAGGGAAGCTAAAGTCTTGTGCCACCCACCCGCTCTGACATGGGCTAGACATCCTGGCTTTAGCATCCCTGGGGCCTGGTTATTCCCAGGGTATAATACAAACCTGCCCAGGCTGGAGCTTGGGATGGAGGGCACAGGGAGAAAGAAAAGGCCAGGGTGGGCCTGATCCTCACCACAGTGCCCACCCCTCAGTCGGTGTGACTAGACTCCACTGGGACCTGAATTTGAGGGCCTTGTAAGCTCAGGCCCACGGAGGCTCAGTGACAATGATCCAATTGCATGTGTGTCTTTTCTTTCTTCTAAAACATTGTCAGAATGCATTTTAGACATTGTTATTGGTCAGGAGCCAATGTTAAGCATCTCCCATGGGACTCAGCAGGGAGCTGGAACAACTTGCATTCTGGGTGCATTAGAAATTTAATTATTTTGCACGAGAATATTTCAATTGCTTTCTCCCTCATATGAATGAAATCCACATGATTTCCAATCTGTTTCTATGGTTTCCTTCCTCTGTTCAGATACATTCATTAGCTTGTCAGTTTATTATGAATTTTGGTGCCTTTTTCTCCCTTCAAATTTGAGCCCCTATTAATTCAGTTTTCATGTCAACAGTGTTTAAAAATAGAGCAAAATTATTTTGACTGGCACATAATCAGGCCTCTGACTGTTGAAAGAGTTTGCCACATGAGTGTAGATTTTCATTGCTTTTTCTCTTGCTTAGATGACATATGGCTGTGATCTCCTGTTTTACCTTGCAGCAAGGTTAGCCAGCCTCAGTCTTCTCTGTAATATTCAGCTTGACTTAAAACCCTTGGCTTTTTAGCTTGGCAGGCAATTGTATGCTCTAAAAACACCAGGACTCTCCTCAGGGTTGGCCCAGGCAAATGGATCTTCATGGAGAGAAAGATTAGTTATGCCTTTTTTATTTAGTGATTCGAAAGCCCAAAAAGCCCTGGACTCCCTCATCCCAAGATACTGAGAGCCATCATTTAATATTGCTCCAAAAAGCTGATGATTTTAATCCAAGTGCTCTCCCCAAGGCTGCTAGCTCCTGCCAGCACGGGCTCAGTTCTCCCGCTGGTGACTCTGCCCTGCCGTCTCTGGCTGCTCACCTTGTTTCACCCCCAGGATGGAGGTGCACAAACCTGCTGTGCTTTTGGGTCCCCTGGAGGAACGTTTAGAAACTGCTGATAGCTGGGCCCCATCCAAGCTCAACTGAGTCAGAATCTCTGCAGATGCGCTAGAGATATGGGTAGTTTTCAATACCTAATGGGAGCTGGGTTTGAGAAACAACAATTGCTCAAAGGCATGGTAAAGAGGGGGGTTATGGCTTAAACTGTATCGCCCCCCGTGAAAAGATATGTTGAGGTCCTAACCCCTCGCACCTCCGTATGTGCTCTTATTTGGAAACAGGGTCTTTGCAGATGTGGACGAGTTAAGATGAGGTCACTGGGGCTGACCCTAATCCCATATGGCTGGTGTCCTCATAAGAAGGGGAAACTCAGGGACAGTACATGGGGGCAGGCCACGAGAAGATGAAGGCAGAGGTGGGGCGATGTCTCTACCAGCCAAGGAACACCAAGGATTGCTGCAAAGCAGCCGCAGTTAGGAGAGGGGCAAGGAACACACCCTCCTTTACAGCCCTCAGGAGGAATGAACCCCATTCATGCCTTGATCTTGGACTTCTGGCCTCCAGAACTGTGAGACAGTAGCTTTCTGTTGTTCCAAGCCACCCAGTGTGTGGTACTGTGCTATGGCAGCCCTAGGAAATGAATTCAAGGAGCTATCACCCTGTTTGGAGATGTCCAGCCCTGCTGGGAGAGCCAGGGAGCTGCTTTGGGATGTGTGTAAACAAGGGGGCTTTCCTCACAGGCCTCTCTTCTCCAGCCTGGAGCCTCATGTGGGCAGTGAGGGTGTTGCTGTAAAAAGCCTGGCCCATGCACCTGTCTCCTCCGGCCATTGTTCCAGGCACACCTGGCTTACTCCATGCCGTCCAGACTCTGCTGCAGATCTGCTGTCTTATCTCTGGAATTGGGTGTTGAGTCCTGCCATGCTGCCCTGCACTGGCCATCGATTGACTCCAGTGCCGCTATGGGCTAGCTCTATCTATACCCATGCCCTGTCCCTGTGCCTGAAACCCCAGCATGGCCTAAGCCTTGATTTCCTTCTTGCTGGGGTTTGGACAGGCCCTCAAATTCAGGTCCCAGTGGAGTCTAGTCACAATGACTGAGGGGAGGGCCTGGGTCCCTCCCTCTGGTACCAAAGATAGGGGCTAGATCTGGTATCTGGATATGGGACATCCTCACATCTACTGTGTTGGTCGTTGTTGGCTGTCCCCTGGCAGGAAGCTCACTTCAACTGGTGTCATAGGTGTGAACATTACAACACTTCTCCTTATGAAATAAACATTTCTAGTGACTGGTACTACGAGATGCATTCTCTGGCTTGCTTCTTCCAGCTAAAAACTCTTCATGAAATCTACATGGATGATGACATGCAGGAAGAATCATAAGCCATTTCTACTCAGAGTTCACCATATCATTAAGAATGATCAGAATGACTGTGAAGCACCGGAAAATTCCTAAACATGAGAAAAAGAAGATAATTTAGAGTTTGTTTATCACAGCATCCAGGTAGGAAGTAGAAAACACAGTTTGCCATCCAAATGTTTATTTTATAGATTTGAATGGAGGAAATGTAGGCCCTGAATTTTTCATTTCTTACCATTATTGCTGTTAGTCTTAACCGCTATCTCCCCCAGCCCTCCTCAGCAGAAGTAACTGAAGCAAGGCACCTGTGAACTGTGCCTCCCTGGCTCAGAAGCCAGTGCTGACCAGGTCAGTAAATACAGAAATAATCTGTCTCCCACCGTGGGTAAGGAATTGAGTCAGTCTTGCTCTTGTTATCCTGAGAGCGTTGCTGGACGGAGCCCTTGTTTGCTGAATGCCAGGGGCTTCGCCTGTAGGCAGTGGGGTGGAGAGGTTAAAGATGTGAACTTCACAATCGGGCCTGGGCTGGGTTGCTGATGTCTCTAGCTATGAGATCTTGGGTTGCTTCCTAACTTCTCCAAGCCTCTGATTCCTCATCTGTAAAACAGGGGTAATAAAGACTTACCCCTTGAGGTTGCTGTGAGGCTCAGGAGAGATGACCCCTGGAAGGCACTTGGCATAGAATAAATTCTCCACTAAGCAGTAACTACCACTGTCTTTAATGCCTCCCCTCCTCCTGTTACACGCTCCTTGTTCCTAGGGTTTCTGAAGCTTCCATCTCAGGTACAGGCCCCTCTCTGAGAGAGTGACTATCCTTGGATTCTGGCTGTGCTTGGTCTAAGTGATGACAGTTTACCTAGCTGTGATGGTTAATTTTGTGTGTCAACTTGCCTGGGGCATGAGATATCCAGATACCTGGTTCAACATTCTTTCTGGGTGTGTCTGTGAGGGCATCTCCAGGAGGGATTAGCATTGGAACTGTTGAACTGCATAAAGCAGATGGCCCTCCCCACCGTGGGTGTGTATCATCCAATGCATCGTGAGCCTGAATCATAAAAAGATGGAGGAAGGTTGAAGTTGCTCTTCATCTGACTGCTCGGGCTGGGACATTGATCTCCAGCCTGCGGTGCTCCTGTTTCTCAGGTCTTCAGATTTGGACCAAAATCGATACCATCAGCTCTCCCACTCTCAGCCCTTCAAACGACACTGCTGGCTTTCCTGGGTCTCCAGCTTCCAGACAGCAGATCTTGTGACTTAGCCTCCATAATTGTGTGAGCCAGTAGCTTATAATAAATCTCTTAATCTCTCTCTCTCAATAGGTGTGTGTGTGTGTGTATAGATAGATAGACAGATAGATAGATATCTCCTATTGGTTCTGTTTGGAGGACACCAACTAGTACACTAGCCCTTGTCAAGGAGCTGGACTATGACTCCAGAAATCCCTTGGGTCTGCTTGGGACCCTACCTCAATCCAGATGGACCACAGAAAACTACAACGTATCTTCACCTGAATTCAGGTCTTGCCCTTGCCCAGATTAGACCCCCAAGGTGCCATTATAGACAAAACACCAAACTGCAAAGTGAGGTGGGAACCTCAATACACCCTTCTGAGCATGTGTGTCAGAATGATCCCTGGCCTCATGGGCTCATTTTAGCCTCCTCAGTAAATGGCTTGCTGAGTCAGGATTATACAAACCCCAAGTCCTACTCAGTACTGGTCTCTTATTGCTTGTTTACCTGCCTGCCTCCACCGGATTGGGAGCAGCTTGTGACCAGGTCTTTCTTGTGTTCCCAACACAGAGCTAGGTTTCCAGCACATACTAAGTGCCCAGTAAATACTGGGCGAATACTAGGAACAAGGTCCTGTGACCATCCCCCACTCACTGCTGTTGCATACACAGCCTGCACTTGTTGATTTTCTTTTTTTAAAACGAAGCACTTACTAGGTGCCAAACACTTAGTTGAACACTGTTTTTTTTTTTTTTTAGAGACAGGATGTTGGTCTATCACCCAGGCTGGAATGCAATAGTGCAATCATAGCTCACTGTAACCTTGAACTCTTGGGCTCAAGAGATTCTTCCCCTTGGGCCTCTGGAGTAGCTGAGACTACAGGGACTCACAACCATGCCATGCTATATTTAAAAATTATTTTGTAGATACGGAGTCTTGCTATGTTGCCCAGGCTGATCTTGAACTCTTGGCCTCAGGTGATGCTCCACTTCAGCTTCCCAAAGCACTGGGATTATAGGTATGAGCCACCATTTCTGCCCTGGGTACTTCTTATGTATGGTGTTTTGTTTCATTCTCACCATAACCCTGTGAGAAAGGTTCTCTTATCCTCATTGAGCCAAGGAAGGCCCCTGAGACTCAGAGGTTGAAGAATTTGCTTTGATCACACAGCTAACCAGAGACAGAATCAGGCTTCAGTTCTGATCTTTGCTTAGTTACTCAGCTCCTTTATTTTTGTTTAACTTTTGAAGATCTTAAACCACATCAATCCCAACTATACAGTCACCATGTTGAGGACAGGAGCCAAGTATAATATTTCCTTGAAATTCCCACAGTGCCAGGGGTAACTGATGAATAATCATTGATTGATCCCCATAAAAGGCCTTGATATGAGACAGCTGACCAGTCTTATGACAAGCTTTTCTCTTTGAGAAACTTCAGATCCATGAGTTGGCTCCAGGGATGAAAGCAAGTATTATGTTTGAGGATAGGATTGGGCATCAAGTCTGTAACCCTGGAACCTCAAGTTCATGGTTAAGGTTCTTAATACTTTTTAACCTTCGGTACCATGTAGACACAGAGACAGGCAGTCAGCATGGATTAAGGGAGCCTCAATTAACCCCTACCTCTTAATATTTGGTCACTGAACAGAAGTGGGCTGCCAGGTACCGGAGATTAACCAGTCTGGATTATCTGCCTGGGCCGATTAGCTGGCCCAAGGTAAAACAGCGGAGTGTCCCTCAGCCCAGTGGAGCCAAGGAAGCTCGGGCCATGGAATGCTGTGTGCAAGTAGAGGTCTTGAGAGGATTCTGTTCCATGTTATATGAGCGTCTTACTTAGTCTGCTTGGACTGCCATAACAAAATACCATAGATGGGGTGGTTTAAACAACAGAAATTTATTTTCTCACAGTTCTGGAGGCTAGAAGTCTAAGATCAAGGTGGATTGATCAGCAGGGTTGGTTTCTTCTGAGGCCCCTCTCCCTGGCTTTTAGATGACTGGCTTCTCAATGGGTCCTCACATGGTCTTTTCCCCTGTACCTGTCTCCTGTCCTAATCTCCTCCTCTTATAAGGATACTGGTCATGTTGGATTAGGCCCCAGCCTAATGACCTCATTTTCACTTCATCACCTCTTTAAAGGCTCTATCTCCAAATACAGTCATACTTTGAGGTGCTGAGGGTGACATATGAATTTCGGAGGGAAACAATTCAGTCAACAACAGTGAGATTCATTGATATACCAAAAAAGGCTTGTAATGGAGATACCACTCCAGCAATCACTATGGCACCTGGTATTGTAAGCGGGGCTTGTCTCCCATCATGGCGAGATGGGCTTTAAGAAAGGGGCCTGTCTATACGATTTGGCCTGGGAGCAGCATGACACACTCAAGGTGCTGAAAGAGGCCAGTGTGGTAGGAATAGGGGAGCCAAACACTGGACAGATTGACAGTATAGCAGGGAGTTAACTACAGTAGTAGCCAAAGTAATTACTGATATATACACATACCACTGTATATAGTAGGTATATTAGTATGTATAGAGGTTATAGTGTGTGTGTGTGTATATCTGTGTGTGTGTGTGTATGTATATGTGTGTGTGTATGTATAACACATATTGTGGTCACAGTAGAATAGCCCCTGGGTCCCCAGCTACCTTCTCCTCTGATCACAACCCTTCATTAAGCCCCACACATGGTTTTGCATCACTTCTAACTGTACAGTGTAGTAGCCACCTTAGAGCTTTTCATCCACCCAGCTCACCTCATTTTGCAGTAATGACAGCCCCCAGGAAAAGCACAGATTGGATTAGCGTACCGTACTGTTATTTCAGCACCCTGGGGATTCACAGCTGTGGTTCACAGCTGTGAAAAGCAAAAGCTGGTTCAGCCCCACTCACTTTCTTTAAATCAGCAATGACCTAAGCAGATAAACCCCAGTGCCCGGGAAATTTAGCTGGAGTCAGTGCTCTGAAAACTGAAAGGCCACGAACAAGAATGAAAATTTTATGGTTCCCAGCAGCTGAAGCTGAGAGCCAGAATTTATGGATTTGTCCATGTGGCCTTCTAGAGCTCAAATTTCTCACGGAAATTGCCAAATTGTTTAAATGCAAATTCTATAGCTGTTCCAACCTCCCTAGAGAATTTTATTTTATCATGAGACTAAAGTTTGTGGATCCATTCCTCATCTAGCATTTTCAAGTCAACCTTCAACACAATGCAATGCATTTTGAGCTCCTGAGAGGGGTAAGGTGCAACGTGGAATTCCTTAAGGAGTTCAGGAGTAGCAAAGGGGAAGTCACATGCTCCCGGCAGCCCATGAAAGGTACTCAGAGGAAGCCCAAAGGAAGTATAAGCATCTGGGAGGGAGATTTTTTTGTTTTTGTTTTTGTTTTTGTTTTCGTTTTTTTTGAGACGGAGTCTCACTCTGTCACCCAGGCTTGAGTCCATGGGCACGATCTCGGCTCACTGTAAGCTCCGCCTCCCGGGTTCACGCCATTCTCCTGCCTCAGCCTCCCGAGTAGCTGGGACTACAGGTGCCCGCCACCTCGCCCGGCTAATTTTTTGTATATTTAGTAGAGACGGGGTTTCACCATGTTAGCCAGGATGGTCTCCATCTCCTGACTTCGTGATCCGTCCGCCTTGGCCTCCCAAAGTGCTGGGATTGCAGGTGTGAGCCACCGCACCCGGCCAGGAGGAAGAGATTAATTCTGATGGGTGTGTGTGTGTGTGTGTGTGTGTGTGTGTGTGTGTGTGTGTGTAGAGGGGTTGGGGGAAACAGGGTATTCAATGAAGCATCTCTTCCTTCTGGGGAGAATGTGGGAACTAGATCTTCTCAGACTTTCTTTGCTTTGTGTTGCTTTTTGGAATGAGACATTTTGGAGGGTGGGGAAGGAGAGTACACCCCAAGGAAACACTTAAACACTTTGCCTTTGTGCTTGAGAGAAATGATAATGCAGGTGAGGAGAACGAGACCTTGAGAGGCAAAGCTGACTAAAGATGTTAAAACAAAAAGTTGCTGAGGAGGAGGTCAGGTAGTGGTCACCTGTGGGTGGGTTGGTTTGGGAGGGCTTCTCAGAGAATCAGGACCCACTCTACAGTCAACACAGAGCAGGGACGGGGTGAGGTGGCATCAAACAAATGGGTGGAAACACTGACTGAAACACGTCATTTAAAATAACACATTGTCTTGGGGAAAGTGAATAGTACTGTTTTTTTCCCCAGATATTGATGGTTTTATTTTACTAGATGGGCAGTTCAGCAATTTTGTGTGTGTGTTATTAAGCATTTTTGCTCATTTTCTCGCATATTGAAGATTTTTTTTCTTCCAACTTTTATTTTAGTTCAGGGGGTACATGTGCAGGCTTGTTACATGGGCAAATTGCGAATCGCTGGGGTTTGGTGTACAAATGATTTCGTCACCCAGGTAGTGAGCATAGCACCCGATGAAGAGTTTTTCCATCCTCACCCTCCTCCCAGCTCCACCCTCAAGGAAGTCCTGGTATCTGTTGTTCCACTCCTTGTGTCCACGTGTACTCACATATTGAAGATTTTCAATAGCTTTGGAAGTTTTTTTTTATAATATTTTATTTCCAATTTACTTTCAGCCAAATGTAACTCTTTTACTTGCTGGTCACTGTTTTCATAAATTCTTAAAATTTTCCAATCACTTACTCAGGTTTTTGTATCCACAAAATGCTTGATTTCATATGAAACCAATTTTGTCCAAAAATTATGATTTTAATGTGTTAATTCATTTTTGACTAATAGGATGACAACTGTCCCCGTTTGCCTGGGACTGAGGGGGTTTCCCAGGACATGGGGCTTTCAGTGCTCCAACTGGAGAATTCTGAGCAAATTGAGATTGTGGCCACCCTAGGTGACATTGCCAGCTTGGCAGAGATGGCCACTGTCCCCCACACATCATGACGTATTCTTTCCCAGCCACCCTTGCACCTAAGTGTGGCCGTGTGGCTGGTTCCTGTCCATGGCTGTAATGTGAGCAGCAAAGAAGAAGCAGGCTCTTCTCTCCCTTCTCCTCCTATACAACATGGATGTTGACACCCAAGGCAATCTTGGAAATGCCATGTATTGAAGACGGCAGAGCCTCTGTGGATCCGGGTTTCTGAGTGACTGCATGTGGCCCAGGACCTCACCATCTGCCCTGCCACCACTACCATGGGGCTTCACAAAAACAAGAAACAAGCTTCTGCTGGGTGAAAGCAGTGAGATGGCAGCGGATGTTCTAGCAGTTGGTGCTATCATTATTAATATATCTACCCAACATTTTAAGCCATATTTTTACTCTTTTGATTTTATATTCTTTTTATAATAAAAGGCTAGGGAGTTCCAAATAAATGTTGCTGCAAACATTGCTTTAACCATTTCATGATATTCTACAGCCACAATTTGATCCAACTTTTGCTGTCAGATTTGAAGCTACAATGGAAAGACTGAGACTCCGCCACGCAGATTCAGGCTCAGTCTGGACTTTGGCAGAGAATTCTCAGAACCAGAGTGGTGGACAGTCAATGAGGAAAGAATGCCGGGCAGATTTCTCATCTGAGAGGGGCTAGGGTTTAGGAAGGATATAAGATCACTAAAGGTAATAGTTTTCCTTCCATGCAACCTACAAAATAACATATTTATTAGCCCTTCCCCTAAGCTCAGGAAAACTGAATGTAAACTGCCTCGTGACTTCAAATCTAGAATTTCTCTAGAAAGTTAAATCAGGCTGGCAGCTCTGTAAATACCCAGGGCATCCACAGTCACTTTGCCAACCAGAATTTCACCTGTATTTTTAAAATCCTAGGGATAAGAATGCTCCCATTGGCCAGGCACAGTGGCTCATGTCTGTAATCGCAGCACTTTGGGAGGCTGAGGTGGGCAGATCACTTGAGGTCAGGAGTTCCAGACCAGCCTGGCCAACATGGTGAAACCCCCTCTCTACTAAAATTACAAAAATTAGCTGGGCATGGTTGTGCACACCTGTAGTCCCAGTTACTTGTGTAGCTGAGGCACAAGAATTGCTTGACCTCAGGAGGCGGAGGTTGCAGTGAGCCAAGATCGTACCACTTGCACTCCAGCCTGGGTGACAAAGCAAGAGTCTATCTTAAAAAAACAAAACAAAACAAAACAAAAAACTCTCATTTATGAATTGAATGAGACAATATATTTTAAAATGCCCAGCAATACCTGACAGAGTAGATGCTCCACAAATATTATTTTCTGTCTTTCTTTGCAAAAAAATGATAGCATTAATTTTTTTCCCTTTTACTCACATAATTCAACAGTTCTAAGGTGGTATATCAGTTTAAGTCCTCGGAGACATATATGCTAAGATGAAGTTAGATGTGCAAGAGATTCACTGGGGGAAGTATCTGAGAAGAGCAAAGGAAAGAAGGAGCAGGAGGAGGTGCAGAGAGTCATCAGACTGTAGTACTGGCCTGACACCTGGGAGAGGAGAAAGGGAAGGAGAAAAGATTGGGTAGGAAGAGCTTGAGAGTTTGCAACTGTGAGAAAGTCTAGGCTAGCAATGGGGAACCCCAGAGCAAAGACTGCTTGTTAGAGGATCCTGCATTGGGCAGGAATGTCCTAGCTCTAAAATCCCACTGTGCCCAGTCATTGTCTGGGAACAGCCCAGGGAGAGCATGGCCTTGTGTGAGTTGCTTTGCATCCTGAAGGGGCAGCAGCTGACAGCCAGCTATACTCCCTGCAACAAGTTCTCTCTGCAAGGGAGAGTTGAACCATGCGTTCCCGTAGTTGCCAGGAATATAAGGGGAACTTTTTTTCTCCAAATGCAAAGAAGAACAACAACCACCTCTACTATAATTTTTTATTTTTTTGAGACAGAGTCCCACTCTGTCGCCCAGGCTGGAATGCAGTGGTGCAATCTCAGCTCACTGCAACTTCCGCCTCCCTGGTTCAAGAGATTCTCCTGTCTTAGCCTCCTGAGTAGCTGGGATTACAGGCACATGCCACCATGCCGGGCTAATTTTTGTATTTTTAGTAGAGATGGGGTTTCACCATATTGGTCAGGCTGGTCTCAAACTCCTGACCTCAGGTGATCCACCCGCCTCAGCTTCCCAAAGTGCTGGGATTACAGGCATGAGCCACTGCGCCTGGCCAACCTCTGCTATTATTGTCTGTTGAGGTTTTCTTTCTTTCTTTTTTTTTTTTAATTATACTTTAAGTTCCAGGGTACATGTGCATAACGTGCAGGTTTGTTACATATGTATACTTGTGCCATGTTGGTGTGCTGCTCCCATCAACTCGTCAGCACCCATCAACTCGTCATTTACATCAGGTATAACTCCCAATGCAATCCCTCCCCCCTCGTCTGTTGAGGTTTTCATATAGATTTCGGCTTACAGCTAAAAACCAAACTTTCAATAACTGAACAAAAAAAGCCTTGCTAGGACAGATTGGGTTTTGCGACATAGCCAGCAGGTGGAAAAGCCTCCCATGTAATGAAACCCAAAGCAGCACAGCAGCTGTGCAGCCTGAGAATTCAGGAGCTGTGTGGCACATGCTGGGTTAATTTCAAGCCCTCCAAATGAGACTGCAAAGTGTGTCACTCAGCAGAGGTTCCATCACTAAGTGAATGAAGTCTTATAATTAATTCTCCACTTTTAAGATGTAAAATGAGAAGTTCACTGAGGCCTTGAGCATGTTGGGAGAATGACAGCACTTGAGGATTAGCAGACTGAGGCTTAGGAAGATTTTGGGGAAAAACCTATTTTTGTTTTCCATTCCCCAAAGAGACAAAGGTTTAAAAGGGAGTTAAAGGGGGATTTAGAGACAGGGCTTTGTTTCCAGAGTTTTCATTAGCTCAGGTTACTGGGCTGATCTGGATGTCAGTGTCTTTAGTGTAAAAAACCCTGTATACTATAAAAATCACCCTGCTCTACTAGTTCTAATCTTTATGTGGGAGATTGACAAGTTCAAATTTTAAATTGATAGTGAATACCTGGTATGGGTGCAAGTTTTGTGGGGCCTGAAGTTTAAATAATTTGGGGTGTACTTTATAGAAAAAAGAATAGAAAATATTAAAATAAATTAGATAAGAAAATAAATACTTAGAATGAGAAAAGAAATCACAACAAATTACAGATTGGAAATATCTGACAAGTAGCATAATATACAAAATCCAGGAAAACCTATGTTAATAAGCTAAGTACCTGACACGCTTCCCTAATACTTTTAGCTTCAATTTTTTGGCTGAATACTTGTTATCCATTTTAAATTTAAATTTTATTTTCTTTCTTTTCTTTTCTTTTTTTTTTTTTTGAGATGGAGTCTTGCTCTGTCCCCCAGGCTGAAGTGTAATGGCACGATCTCGACTCACTGCAACCTCTGCATCCTGGGTTCAAGTGATTCTCCTGCCTCAGCCTCCCCGAGTAGCTGGGACTACAGGTGTGAACCACCACACCTGGCTCATTTTTTTTTGTATTTTTGGTAGAGATGGGGTTTCGCTATTGGTCTCAAACTCCTGACCTCCAGTGATCCACCCACCTTGACCTCCCAAAGTGCTGAGATTACAGGTGTGAGCCACTGCACCCAGCCGTTATCCATTTTTTGTAATGATAATTTTGTAATATCCTTTTCTGTAGAGAGATTAGAAAGATAATTAAGACTTTCCTCTAGCAAGGTTGACCAAAAAAATTTTTAATTGACAGTCAGGATGTATAAACCATGTGACTTCATCTACAGAAGTACAAACTATTTGTATTATTAGCTATAGGTTTATGTGTTACAGACAAAGGAATTCTAATGAATTATCTTCCATGTAATTCCCATAGGAAAAAAAAATGCATGGTACGTTTATATTTGTATATATGTTAATACTGAGTATATTCCTAATGAGAGAACTTCTATTTTACTCGGCATCTGTGGAGAACTGTCTAAAATAAAATCAGATTAAGTTAGAAAAAATTTTAAAGTTTATTGTCATACAAAAAGTATAGATCTTGATCCGGGAGACTTCAAACCAAGTAGTAAGAAGTTTGCCGTGGTGGGACGCGGTGGCTCGTGCCTGTAATCCTGGTGCTTTGGGAGGCCGAGGCAGGCGGATCACCTGAGGTCAGGAGTTCGAGACCAGCCTGGCCAACACGGTGAAACCTATCTCTAATAAATATACAAAAATTAGCCAGGTATGGTGGCACATGCCTGTAATCTCAGCCACTCGGGAGGCTGCAGCAGGAGAATCTCTTGAACTCAAGAAGCGGAGGTTTCAGCGAGCCGACATGGTGCCACTACACTCCAGCCTGGGCAACAGGGCAAGACTCCGTCTCAAAACAAACAAACAACAACAGCAAAAAACAACAAAAAAGAAGCCTGCCTTACAACAGTTACATTACAGTTTGTAAAGCATAGGGAGGATGTATTTTGACCTTTTTTAAATGATTTGCTGTTATATATTACCTTTATTTAGGGCAAACAGAGCTGTTTAAACTGATTTGTCCATAGCTGTTTAGTTTAATTTCATTGAAACATATTGACAAGGATGTAAAACTTACATGTTGTGTTTATGATTAGAATTAGCATTTCAAGGAAATCGGAACGACTTATGTTTTGGTTGTGTGGTTATGGGCCATTGGACTCGGGGTATATCTCAAATATGGGCTTTTATTTTTCTTTAACAGAACTGAATCTGCTCACAGTTTTACATGTGTTAGGATTGGAAGGATTTTCCCCAGACAAGCTTCTGGTCTTAGACATTTCGAACCTTCTTTCTCTTCCACCACTCAAGTGTTTGCGATGCCCGGTAATGGTGCCAGAGGATACTCCCTGATGCCAGTGTGACTCCCCTGCGCTGCATCTTAACAGGGGAGGCCGAGTGCGAGGCCTGATGGGCTCTCCTGGAAGCCATTCTTAGCACTGTGACCCCCAACCACAATTTAACTCTGCATGGAAAAGACTACAAAAGGATGCAGAAGTGTGTCTCTTAGTCTCAAATTACGAGAAGCCTCAGCTTAACTCCCGCTTAGTGGGATCCCTAAAAGGCTTGCAGACTCACTGCATTCCAGTAAGGGGAAGGGAATGAAGGGGAATTAAAAGAGACATGAGTGTTAACAACTCATGGTTAAAATATCTTACCTTTGCAAATTTACCAAAGTACCTGACCACAAGAAAAAGTCTGTGCATGTGAGAGATCTTTCTCAGTAAATCCACCTCTAGTGAAGATCCACGGGAAATCGCTCCATGTAAGGGGGAGATGTCTGTATTTTGAAAAGAGACTAACGTCTGCAACACTGATGTGCAGGCTGTTCCCTCTTCATATAAAATGTTCCTGAAAACTTGCTAAAAGGTTGAGTGTGAGAAAATGAAAGAGCAGACTTAGAACTATGGGCAGAGGAGGTGCTCTGATTTTAGAGGGCTCAAAATAGCAAAATCCCAAATAGTTATTCTCTTTTAGGCGCAATTTAAAATTTATTTTTAGAAAAGGTATTCATAAGGTTGCAAAATTTGAAAGGCACAAAGTAACATATATTGAAAAGACTCTCTGTCAAAGCTCTGTCCTCAACACCTAGTTCTGGTACCCCAAGGCAACCAAGAGTACTGGTTTCTTGTGTTTCAGTTCTCTTCATGCAAACAACTATGGATATACATGATTATATTCATATTACATTTAAATTTTTTACTATATATGCATGTGTGTTATGGGCTTTTTTCCCTTAAAAATGCAAGAAATTGTTTTTTTTTTTTACAGCTGCATATAGCTAGTAGCCTATTAATGGACATTTGGTCCATATGTGATTTTTCTTTGTGTAAATAATGCTTAAATGCATGCATTATTTCTCCTATGTACAAGTATGCCTGTGGAGTAAATTCCTTGAATTAGAACTGATACATAAAGGGTACTTGTGACTTTTACTAGGTATTGCTAAGCTGGCATCCACGGAGGTTGTACTAGTACATTTTGACCTGCAGTGTGTGACAGTGCTTCTTTCCTTACATCCTTACCAACAAAGTCTGTCTTAGAACTTTTGATCTCACCGCAACCTCTGCCTCTTGGGTTCAAGCGATTCTCCTGCCTCAGCCTCCCGAGTAGCTGGGATTACAGGCACCTGCCACCACACCTGGCTAATTTTTTATATTTAGTAGAGACGGGGTTTCGCCATGTTTGCCAGGCTGGCCTTGAATTCCTGACCTCAGGTGATCCACCTGTCTTGGCCTCCCAAAGTGTTAGGATTACAGGAGTGAGCCATGCAACCTGAACGAAACTCCGTCTCAAAAAAAAAAAAAAAAAAAAAAAAAAGCCCTTCTGATTTTTTCCAGTCTGAAAGATAAAAAATGGCATCTAAGTGTGGTTTTTCATGGGCACTGATTTCATTATAAATGCATCTCTCTGACTCTGCTTTCGTTGCCACATCTCTCACTCTCTTCTCCCCGCTTCTGCCACTTTTAAGGACACTTCTGATCGCTCTGGGCAATTTTCCGGTGAGCCGATTAGCAACATTCATTTCATCTGCAGTTGGGCACCTTTTCATGTTTCATTGTTTTGCTTATCCGTGGGCTGCCTATTTTTCTTTTGCTCTATCATTTTTTGTTATTGATTTGTAGGAGTTCTTTGTATATTAGAAAAATGACTTGTTTGTTTGAGATATGAATTACATGTGCTTGGGCCTGGCGGTATAGCTCGGGGTAGAGCATTTGATTGCAGATCAAGAATTACATGTGATCCCCCATTGCCCCTCTCCCAAAGTTGTCATGTGGATTTGACTTTGCTTGTGATGATTCTTGTCTTGAAAATACTAAAATCTTAAATTTTATATCATAGAATTAATCTGCTTTTTCTTCTTGGTTTTGGGTTTTTGTGTCATACTTGGGCCTTCCTTGCCTTAGGTGAAAAGACTTCTCCTGTGATTTCTTCTGCCTTTATGGTTTCATTTAAAATTTTACATTTACATATTTGTGCCACTTGTAGTTTATTTTGGTGTAAGATATGATGTTTGGCTCTATTTTTTTTTTTTTCAGATGACCTCTCAGTTAATCCAACATTATCTTTTCCACATTGATTTAAAATTCTATCTTTATCATTATATAATAATTTCCTCCATGTATCTGGTTTTATTTCAGTTCAGTGTCTTTGGTCTGTTGTTTATGTATTAGAATCATACTGTTTAGTAGCTTTATGTTTAAATACCTGTAGGGACAGTTCCACTTCATTATTTTCCTGGCTATTCTTATTTGTTTTTCCATAGAAACTTTAGAATCAACTTGTTCACTTAAAAAGTTCCAACTGGTGGCCGGGCGCGGTGGCTCACGCCTGTAATCCCAGCACTTTGGGAGGCTGAGGCAGGTGGATCATGAGGTCAGGAGATCGAGACAATCCTGGCTAACATGGTGAAACCCGTCTCTACTAAAAATACAAAAAATTAGCCGGGCATGGTGGGGGATGCCTGTAGTCCGACCTACTCGGGAGGCTGAGGTGGGAGAATGACGTGAACCTGGGAGATGGAGCTTCCAGTGAGCCAAGATCGTGCCACTGCACTCCAGCCTGGGCGACAGAGCTAGATTCTGTCTCAAAAAAAAAAAAAAAGAAAAAAAAAAGAAAAGAAAAGAAAGGAAAAAAAAGTTCCAATTGGAATTTACTCGGAACCATGTTAAATGTGTTGACTAACTTAAGGAGAACTGATGATATCTTTATGACACAGAGACTTCCTATCAAGAACATAGTAGGCTTTTCATTTTCTCCAAGTTCTTTTTCCTGTCTTGAATTTTCCTATTATAAACAAGTCTTCAATGTAGGTGTTATTTCTCATATGTGACCGTGCCTATAGGATAAATTCTTTGAATTGTTGGTGATTTAAATGGCAATTTAAACATATCTTGTAAATTTTTGGTTAAGCTTATTCCTAGGGATTTTTTATTATTGCCATTGTAAATAGGGTCATTTCTTTTGTTTTTCCTTCTAATTATTGGTTGGTTGTATACATAAAGGCTATTAATTTCTATCTGTTAAAATTGTAGCCAACTCCCTTACTGAATTCTTTTTGTTTATAATAGTTTTTCACTTGGCTCTCTTAGTTTTTTCATGTGAACCAATCTTATAATTCAAAGAATTACAATTGTATCTTCTTCTGTTCAATTTTTATTCTTCAGTTTCTTTCCACCAGTTGATTGCATTGGCTAGTATCCCAGAATGATGTTAAATAATTGAAGGGGGCGGAGGTAGACAGTCTTGACATTTTGTTTCTGACCTACATGGGAATGTTCCTAGTATTTCCTCATTAAGCTGGCCTAGGGCTGAGCAGAGAGAGCGAGTCATTACATTTTCTTAAAGAAGTATACATCGCTTTCCTTAAGAGTTTATATCAATAATAAACATTGACAAAATACACAGCCTTGCTGTGTATCTGATTAAGTGTTTAAGACATCTGATTTGAAGTGAATCTTCATTCACCAGTTTTGGCATGTCACATCTTTCAAGCACATGAAACTTACGATGCATGTGCTTCCTATGGCCACAGATCCACGAGAATGTCTTTGAAGCATTACTCCTTGCTCCCTGCTTGCCTCCCCATCCAGTGGGTGAGAGGCACGCACATTGCTCAGGGAGAGGGATGTTATCACAGGGGAGGAGAGGGAAAAAAAATGGCTGAATGATGGCCAAGAAAAAGCCCCCAGCATCAATATTGGTGAAGATCATTTGGAAGATCATTCTGTGGAAATGATCTTCCATAGAAGACTTTTTAATTCTTACTTTCCAGTAGTTTTCTTTTCTTTTCTTTTAAATAAAGGCAGACTGCAATAACATGTCAAATAATTGCGTGATCACTAATGAGCTACGGTGACACTCTGGCGGAATCAAAGGGTGGTGGTTTGGAACTGCTGGTACGAGCAGTCCCACTATCATGTCATTGCTCAATCTGGAAATTTCTTTGGCCTTCTTATTGTCCTCCTGTTACAGGAAAGGGGCCTTGATCCAGACCCCCTTAGATCTCACTCAGGAAAGAATTCAGGGTGAGTCCATAGAGTCAAGTGAAAGCAAGTTTTTTAAGAAAGTAAAAGGATAAAGAATGGCTCCTCCATAGGCAGAGCAGCCCCGAGGCCTACTGATTGCCCATTTTTATGGTTATTTCTTGGTGATATGTTAAACAATGGGTGGATTATTCACACCTCCCACTTTTAGACCATATAGGGTAACTTCCGGATGTTGCCAAGGCATTTGTAAACTGTCATGGCACTGATGAGGGTGTAGTAGTGAGGATGACCAGAGGTCACTCTTGTGGCCATCTTGGTCTTGGTGGGTTTTAGCTGGATTCTTTACTGCAATCTGTTTTATCAGCAAGGTCTTTATGACCTGTATTTTGTGCCGACCTCCTGTCTCATCCTGTGACTTAGAATGACTTAACCATCTGGGAATGCAGCCCAGTAGGTTTCAGCCTCATTTTACCCAGCTCCTATTCAAGATGGAGTTGCTCTGGTTCATACGCCTCTGACACTCCCTGCCCCAACACCAGAAGAGCAGGTCCAGGGAAGGGCATGGGGAAGGGGGCCATGTCCCTCCATGCCCTCCACACGGTGCTGTTCTACTGTTATCAGCTGGCAGGAACTCATTGTGCCCATCTCTTCCTTCCCAAATCTGTGTTGAGTGACATCACCTTTGGAAACCCACCGTAGGGGTAAGATTTAACCACAAGAATCAGCAAAATATACCAATTGGTGCTTTTTCCACTTGCTACCTCTAAGTTGAGATGGGTGGTGGGGAAGCGTGTGAGTCAAATAGGATTTAGATTTAAAAATGGATAAGACAAAGACTTAATCTCACTCTCTCACTCTCTCTTTTTTTTTGTTTTTTTGTTTTTTTGTTTTTTTTTTTTGAGATAGGGTCTCACTGCATTGCCCAGGTTGGAGTGCAGTTGTACAATCACAGCTCCCTACAGCCTCAACCTCCTGACCTCAAGTGATCCTCCTGCCTCAGCCTCCTGAGTAGCTTGGACTACAGGCATATCCCACCACACCCAACTAATTCTTTTTATTTATAGTATTCTTTTTCGTAGAGACACAGGATCTTTCTCTTTTGCCCAGACTGGTCATGAATTCTTGGGCTCAAGTGGCCCTCCCACCTTGGCCTCCTAAACTGTTGGGATTACAGAAATGAGCCAGTGTGCCCAGTTATTTACTATCTAAATAACAGAAAATTATTGAAAAGCTATTAAATGGGACTGAAGTCCTCTTAAGGAAGCCTGGTACCCAGCAACAAAGTTGAACGTGGCAAAGCATGATGGCATAGTGGAAGAATAATCTGTTTCATGTCTATCTTTCCTAAATTGAACCTCCTCAATCAAACTGCATACCTCAACGAAACTGAAGATGTTGAAAAGGGCTCTTTTTTTCAAGAGCTGCTGCTGCTGAACACACTATGAAGTATTGGGGGTCCCAAAGAATTGTTTCCCAACATGATCCTTGAGCCCTTTCTCACCTTTGGATTTGAGCCACTGTGACCTCTTGATCACAGAGCAGCGCTGATGGGTTAAAAGCCTTGTCTGTCTCCTGCCTCCCCAGGCTCCTGAGGGTCCTCCAAATGGCCTGGCAGGGAGGGCAGATTAACACATGGTGGCTGACAGCTCTTCCCACTCTGGAGGTGTAGGGGGACCCAAGGGCTTCTGCTTTGGCAGAGAGCTGGTGTTGGCTTTGGAAGCAGATTCCGTGGAAGTGGCAGGAGCCCCTCCCTCTGGTACTTAGGCCGTTTCTAAGGATGAGCAGCTGTGCAGAGAATTAGTTCTTTTGCAGAACAAAATCCTTCAAGGAGACTAATTGTTTTTATAATAGGACTTTCACAGGAAGGAGAAAAAAAAACCTCTCTCATAAAAGCAAATGGATTCTCTGCTCGGAATGCACATCTTCTGCCCAGCAGGTACTGAAATGCAGATGGTGCTTTTACATTCCCAACTGGGGATTTAATGAGGGAGGAAGGGGTCTAGCTCTCAAACACTGGCAACGCATTTTCTCTTTTCTTTGAGATTCACTTGGGGAAGAGGGGATGTCTATTTTAAATGAAAGGCAAAAGATTCAAGATTCAGACGAATTCAAATCGAGAATTTAAAAAAGGGGGTACCTCCACAGTCATTCCTAGGTTGACAATATTTTAAGAACCAAGCCTGTTGCCCACAAGGTGCCAATGTGAAGCGATTTTAGGAACATCAAGAGGGTTTCCATACCAGTTAGGACTAAGCTTGGATGAGACAAAAACCAAACCACAGTAGCATAACCCAAAAGGAATCTGGTTTTTGAGTGTAACAAAAAGTCTGGTGCAGACAGTTTGAGCTCTGGTGCAGTTGCTCAAGGAAGCCACCGTGGACCATGTCCTCTCTGACTTCCAGTTCCTCCTTCCTTAGCTTGGGGTGCCTCTGCCTGAGGTGGCAGGATGGCTTCTCCTCCTCTGGGCATTGCCCCCGAGTTGCAGGCAGGAGGAAGGGCAATAGGCAAAATGCACAAATGATGAACCACGATCCAGCAATTGCACTCCTTGGTGCTTACCCTATGAGATGAAGACTTCCGTCCACGCAGACACCGGTCACAGATATTTATAGCAGCTTAATTCATAATTGCTGATATGGTTTGGCTGTGTCCCCACCCAAATCTCACCTTGAATTGTAATAATCCCCACATGTTAAGGGTGGGGCCAGGTGGAGAAAATTGAATCATGAGGGCAGTTTCCACCATACTGTTCTCGTGGTAGCGAATAATTCTCACGAGATCTGGTGGTTTTATAAAGGGCCGTTCCCCTGTACAAGCTCTCTTGCCCGCTGCCATGTGAGGTGTGACTTTGCTTCTCCTTTGCCTTCTGCCGTGATTGAGAGGCCTCCCCGGTCATGTGGAACTGTGAGTCCATTAAACTCCTTTCCTATATAAATTACGCAGTTTTTGGTATGTCTTTATCAGCAGCGTGAGAACAGACTAATACAATTGCCAAAAGTTGGAAGCAACCAAGATGTCTATCAGTAAGTGAGTGGATAAACTGTGCTACAACCAGACTGTGGAATATTATTCAGTGCTAAAAAGGAATGAGATGTTAAGCCATGAAAAGGTGAAGGAAACAAGTGCATATTGCTACATGAAAGAAGCCGATCTGAAAAGGCTATGATTCCAACGTTATGATGACATTCCGAAAAAGGAGTAACTGTGGAGTCAGTAGAAACATCAGTGGTTACCAGGAGTTGGGGGAGAGAGAGATGGATGAATAGGCGGAACACAGAGGATTTTTCAGGCAGTGATATGGTTGGATGTTTGTCCCTTCTAAATCTCATGTTGAAATGTGATTACCAATGTTGGAGGTGAGGCCTGGTGGGAGTGATTGAATCATGGGGGTGCATCCCCTGTGAATGGTTTAGCAGCAGCCCCTTGGTGATAAGTGAGTTCTTGCTCAGTTCACAGAGATCTAGTTGTTTAAAGGAGTGTGGGACCTCTCCCTTCTCTCCCTCTTGCTCATTCTCACCATGTTAACTCCCTCGCTCCCTTTCACTGTCAATCATGAGTGGAAGTTTCCTGAGGCCCTCACCAGAAGCAGAGGCCAGCTCTGTGCTTCCTGTACAGCCTGTGGAACTGTGAACCAAAGTAAACCTGTTTTCTTTCTAAATTACCCAGCTTCAGGGATTCCTTTATAGCAAGGAAAACTGACTGATATAGGGAGTGAATCTCTTCTGTAAGGTACTACTGTGGTGCATATGTGTCACACATTTGTCCAAGCTCATGGAAAAAACAACACTGTGAGTGAACCCTAATGTAAATACTGTGGAATCTGGGTGATAATGACATGTCCATGTAGGTTCATTGACTGTGACAGACGTTCCACTGTGGTAGGGGATGCTGAGAGTGGAAGAGGTTGTATGTATGTAGGGACAGGGGATATAATGGAAGTCTCTGCACCTTCTGCTCAATTTTGCTATGAATCTAAAACTGCTCTAAAAAGTATTAAGAAAAGTAATGGGCCAGTTGAGTCTGCCCCTTTTCATCAACAAAATAATAGCTTCCATAGAGATCCATTCCAGTAGACGTTTGCTTATACTCCAAAAGCCAAAACTGGGTCACCTGACCACCTGGGCTGCAAGGGAGTGACTATTTTTAAACAGTACATTGCTGTTCCCCTCCTACCAAATTGGAATACTGTCAATAGTGAAGCAAGGAAGACCAGGTGTTGGGCGGGCAATCTGAGGTGTTCGCCACAGCTTCTCCTCCCACCAACTAGCAAATATTTGTTCCACTGGCTGCCTGATACCCAAAATGGGCCAATTAGTAGTAACTTATCCCTTTTACTTAAAGCATTGTTTTCTATTGAATTGCAGTACCTCTGGGAAGGTAGCCTATAAGCACTATAAGCATGGTCAGTCTTTTTTTTTTTTTTTTTTTTTTTTTTTTGAGATGGAGTCTCACTCTGTTGTCCTGGCTGGAGTGCAGTGGCGTGATCTTGGCTCAATGCAACCTCCACCTCTTGGGTTCAAGTGATTCTCATGTCTCCGCCTCCTGAGTAGCTGAGATTACAGACATGCGCCACCATACCTGGCTAATTTTTGTGTTTTTAGTAGAGATGGGGTTTTGCCATGTTGGCCAGGCTGATCTCAAACTCCCGACCTCAGGTGATCTGCCCACCTCAGCCTCCCAAAGTGCTGGGATTACAGGCGTGAGCCACTGTGGCATTGTCAGTCATTTTCGTATCTTGGGATGAGTGAACTTTTCATACTTTCAGAGATCAGTTTTTCTACAGGTTCAATTGCCCAGAACCCCACACCTGGGTGTCCGGGACCCTGGAAGCTCTCTGTGGCTGTAGGAGGTGCTGCTTCCTGGTCAGGGCATATGAAGCCAAATCCAATGTCACTGTTCCCTAGTCAGGCACAAGAGCCAGCTCACACTGTGCCTCTGTGGAGGACATTTATTATGAAAGTGGGTACCTGGATCCTTGAACAACCTTTTCCCACAATATTTGTCCTGCTTCCCCATGGGAGAAGGCAGAACTCATTTGGTCAGGCTTCCCTGGGAGCTGGAACATGGGCTTTGACAAAGGCACCCACAAAGAAGTGTTCCCATACAGAGCGATGGGAGGAAGGACCACAGCACCTTTCAGACTCCACTTTCTGGGCTGCAAGGTTGTCTTACAGCAGCAGCAACAGCAACAGCAGAGGCTCGGGTTCTGGGCATGGGTCCTGGTTGCACAGACTCCAAACTGACTCTTTGGCTCTTCTAGGGATCCAAAAGTAACTCCTTTTTTTTAAAAAAAAAAAAAACAAAAAACAAATCCTTGCTGCTTAAACAGCTAGAGGGGTCTTGTTTATGATTCATAATTCTGCCTGGCACAGTCTTACAACCTGTCCTCCTTATGCCGCTGTCTGAAACACAGGCCACTTTGGGCTCCTGTCCTCTCCCACACGCTCATGGTCACAACTCTGTGTGTGTTCTCTCCCCATCCCACATCATCCCTCTCCCCTCGCTGATCCTTAGAGAAACACCACTCCATGGTAAGTACGTTCCTGCACACTTGGGCCCTCTACACTCCCTCCTCCTCTAGGAGTGGAACCCTAGACCCTACCCTGGGGTTGTGATCCTTCTTCCTGACCCCACATACCCTGAGCCAGGCTAGGGGAGGGCCACCATCTCCATCCATGTCTCCTCTGCTTTGTAGATGGCGTCTGTGCCTTTCAGGGACAAAGCATCTGGTCCTATGTCTTCATCCATCCCATCTGATGCCCCAGCTCACTGAGGTGGCACATGGCTCTGAACTGCAGTCTCATCTCTTCTTTGACTGCTTACTTGGCCCTCATAAGGGCTGCCTTGGGTGGGTAACCACTTACTTTACACAGTCAGATTTCACACCTCCAAGGACCAGGTCTCAGATCGTATTTCCTCATACGTGGAATCCGAGTCTAGTTCCATGTTCTATGCATAGTAGCCCCTCAAGAAATGCTTGATCTTACTATTTTTAGTGGATCAAAATCTCTTTAACCCCTCTTTTTTCTTTCATGGCTTCTGTATCGCAAGTCTCACCTTCCTGAGATAAACACTCCCAAACTACATCTCCCAGAATCCCTTGCAACTGGATACAGCCATGTGATTTAGTCAGAAGCACACGTGCAAGACAGGAATGGAAACTGAACAATGGTAGGCAATGCAGGGAGACTGACCTCCTGGTAAATGTGGTGGCAGAGGCTTCTGGCTTTTCTGGGGCAATTTTGGTGGAGAATCTGATGCCCAGTTCCAGGCATAATCAGGACCAGTGTCACAGCAGCAGTGGCTTGTCTGCTAGAAACATTCCAAAGAGCAGTTTGGTCTCCTTCCTTCCTTATTCCTGCAGTGTGGCATTCAAGCTGGGTCTCTGCCCCTTCACAGACTCTGGGATCTGTCTGGCACCCTTTCACAAATTTCTTTCTACGTTCAACGAGGAGACTGGATTCTGTTGTTTACAGCTAAGAACTACTTCAAACCAAGTGGTGGGTAGACAGGGCCGCGTCATGATTTACAGGATGGTTTTTGAAATCTGACAGATCTGGGTTTGAAATTTGAGCCAGCTAGTAATTAGCTATATACCATTGGATATCTTACTTAATCTCACCAAGTCTCTCTTCTCTCATTGATAAAATAAGTAACTAAAACCTATCACACTGGGTTTTTCTGAGGATTCAAAAGAAAATGCAAAGCAGTTAGCACAATGCTTGGCATATAGTTGACAATCAGTGAATAAAAGTGTAGCTATTCCAGTGAGGTGTGCATAATTCTCTTTTAATTTATCATTTTAGAATTTTTCTGTGATAAAGATGCAAAATGAAGGATTGGAAATGGCTGGAGGTAAAAGCTCCTCTTTCTGTCTCTTGTAGAGGTGGTTTTCCCACCTGTCCTACTCCATGGGACATCTGGAATCCTCTGGAAGCCAACAATGTGGTGAGGCCAACCACTGTCTTTCTAGAATGTGGGGTGGGTCTTTCTGCACTGGACATTGGTTTTGTCACTGACTCGACTTAGGTTAACGCTATTAAGACCCTGCAGATAGTAATTGGGATGGATCAGGAGTAGAAGACTATAAACATTAGTATCAGGCATGACTTCAGCAAAGCTTTTGCAAATATATAATTGTATTCATTATAAGAACAGCTTCTATTAATGCATATGTCTCTGTTCCTTCATCACACACTTTTCCTCAGCTTTCATCCTGGACTCCTTCTCCATTTGGTGAATCCTCTTTGGTTATTTCTGCTTCAGCTGTTCAGAGCATGTTGGTTCCAGGGCCCTGCTAGAGCTCTGTAGTAGGAGTGAGCTGTTAAATGCCTGGGAGACATTTGCAATTTAGCAGGCCCGTCTCACCTATGGTGCCATCTTTCTCCTGTCTAGAGGTGATGCGTTGCAGGAGGGATCTCAGACAGTGTAATTAAATAAACAGACAAAAATCCAGTGGATCAGGGCAGCTGCTTTGAAGACCCTATGTTGGTTATAGCAAATCAAATGCTCAGATTCCCAAAGTGATTGTACTTAGAAGAGGAAAAGTTGGCCAAACTCATGGCTTGAGGGGCTCTGTGGCAAATGCTGACCTGCGCAAAGGGCCTCTCTGCAAGAGTGAAGTCCATGTGTGGGACCAGGGGCTCATTTCACTGCGTTTTCCTGAAGCTTCATCCTCATCATTTGTTTCTTCTGACCATAGCGGGACTCAGCTTCATCCTTCCTTCCCTCAGCTCCACTCCTACCCTTCATCCCTCCCTAATTCCAGATGAACGTTATAACTTACCAAATAGAGCAAATCGATGTGAATTTTGTTTTGAGAATTGATGACATCCTTCAACTGAGTTAGAAATGCCAAAGATCTGATTTGATAAACTGTCTGATCTTGGCTGGATTACTATTCCTTTCTGTGCTGGATTATCCTTATTTGTGAGGAGAATTTTAAAATACCCATCTTTGGTGTCTGCCATGGGGTATTATGGAGACATCAATCCTCCCCGCTTTAATCCAAAGTGGGTATACAGTGCTTTAGTGATGCTAGAGGCACCATTAAAGACCTTTCAGAAATGCAGGGGAGTCAAGACCTCTCAGAAATGCAGGGGAACCCCACCAAGCCTTCACCCCCACTCTCGGACCACAGCGGTGAGGAGGAGCAGAGAGGGGTGTGTCTCTCTGGTCCCTCTGGGGAACCATTTGATTCCTCCCATCCTTCTATCTGTCCTTCTTACCCTCTACTTATTTCCCTCTCCTCTCTCTTTGTGCTGCAAACATCAAAGTGGTGGAAGAATTCAGCTCTTGATTGGGAGTGACAGGAAGCTAGAGACTCATTCTCATTTCTTCCTCCTCTCACCTCAAACCAGGAAGGCGAAGAGCCCCCAGGGTTCCCTTGCCCTGGCCCCCTGGATGCAGAGGGAAGAAGCTGGTCTCCCTGTCAAACCACAAGTGTGACAAGGACACTTCCAATGAGAATGTGTGGCCCTAAGTGCACTAACTGACCATGGATGGGGCCTGAAATTATGTTTATATAACTTTCATAAAGCAGATCTTTCATATGTCATACATGGATATTTTCCTGCCCGCTTTTCAAAGGCAGAGTGCAGACTCAAACTCAGCACATTTCTGCTTCAGGCAGGACCTTCCCATTGAAAAGAAGACAATCCACAGTTAGTCTCGTTAATGACCATAACTAAGTCATAAGGATAGAGTTTTGCTTAATCTGTTTAGGACTTCTGAAACCTGTGTCCCCAGTGACTACAGGCTGTTCCTGCCAGATTTTTACCATCAGGTTCAACTGCCACCTCTGAGAAGAACAGGATTGTGACTTGGGCTTACAGTTAAATATGTGAAGAAATAAGACATTAATATTTTATTAACAAAATAATAAATAGTAATAAAATAGATTATACCTGATGTGCTGGTTTTCTTCTTCTTCTTCTTCTTTTTTTTTTTTTTTTTGAGACAGGGTCTCGCTCTGTCATGCAGGCTGGAGTGCAGTGGTTGGATCATAGCTCATTGCAGCCTTGAACTCCTGGGCTCAAGGGATTCTCCACATCAGCCTTCTAAGTAGCTGGGACCACAGGCACCCGCCACCTCGCCTGGCTAGTTTTTTGTATTTTTTTTTTTTAGTAGAGACGGGGTTTCACTGTGTTAGCCAGGATGGTCTCGATCTCCTGACCTCATGATCCGTCCGTCTCGGCCTCCCAAAGTGCCGGGATTACAGGCTTGAGCCACCGTGCCCGGCCTGGTTTTATTATTCTTGTTTTACAGGAGCTTGACTTAAGAAATATTTCTGCTTGGAAGAACTTTCTCACCGCTTATTCTAACAATTTTACCCCCTTCAAAACCTAGCTCAGTTGTTACTTGCCTTTTCAGAATTGAGTCCTTACTTCTTTATAAGCATAAAGTGCTCAATCATTTGTCACATACCTCACTCTTCTAAGTTTTACTTCACCTGCTATATCCTGAACTCCTTAGGGGAAAGTTCATGTTCTGTACAACTCATACGTTCTGATGCAATTTACAAGACTCAGTACGTTTATTTAAAGGAATGAATGAATAGATGATGATAGTCTACTCTTGGCTAGTTGTGTGATCCTGGATAATTTCTTATCCTGTCTCTGTCTGTTTGCTCATGTGTAAAATGGAGATCAACTGCAATCTCCTACATTTAAGATGGAATGAGATCATGTATATGAAGTACTTGGCAAAAGGCCTGGCACACTGAGTTCTTAATACATGTTAGCTGTTTATTCTATCATTACTAACATGGAATGTATTTTTCAGCAGTTACATTGAGGTAGGGTGGTTTCTTTGCTGACCAAGGGTGCAGTGCTAAATGATGAATAGATATGATCAACAGTATCCCATAAAAGCAAAGTAACAGCTATAAAGCGAGAGTAATTTCAACTGGTAAAATAATGCTTCAAGTTCTATATACAATAACAGGCAGTTTCCAGAAGGGTCTCATGTACTCTACATTAAGCACATAAAAATACAACTCAACCTTATCATAAATTTGATCTATAGCCCAGATAACTGTGTCCACTCTCAAGTGAACTCATATTGTGCTAGTCTCCCTGTGACACAGCGTGGCTTTGGTGGGTATTTTTGGTACTCTGCTGTTTTACAAGGACTCTCCAAGGAAGGTTAAATTGATGCCTATTTCTTTCTGCATTCATTTCCCCATACCAAGCAGAGGCCTTTGCAATCACTCTGTGACTTTCAGGTCAACACCCAAAGTAGATTTGGTCAATATCTATTGATGATGATGGGAGGCAGTTTCTCTCACTGGGCAGTCTTTTTGCAAAGTCAGAGCTGGATACAGCATTTCTCCCCTTTGTGGCCTCCAACTTTTCCAACTTCACCAAAGCTCCTCTATATTCCTCTCCTCTGGTATCCTGCACTGATTTTCCCAGACCAAGTGCAAACAAGTGCCTCTGTCGGGAAGCTTTCCTTAGTGTCCATTAAGAGTTCCTTGCCTCCCCTCTTGCAGGATTGTTCTTATTTGCACTATTGCAACTACCTTATTAGACAGCAGGTATATGTTTAAAGATTTGTTTTTACTGGTAGAGTGTGAACCATTAAAAGGCATGGATCTGCCTTTGATAATTTTTCCATTTCTGTGTTGTACTAGAATTTTGGCAGCAGAGGGACAGACAGCTATGAGGCCTTTTTTGAGCCTGCTTCGGGCACAGAGCCTGTCACACACAGGACCAGGGTTCTACTCCAGTGGCCCTGATGGCTAACACCGGGCAGCAGCCAGCCCCTTCCTCGATTTCCCAGGACCTCATAAGCCCATGTTATTATGTGATCCCTGGAGAGAGTATGGGAGCCTCAGTGAGGGCTGGGATCAGATTCTTTATGGGAATGGCAGGCAGGTGCTTTGGGAGGTAACATGTGATCTCTCTCTATATGTTTATATGTTTATATTCCCATAGAAACAAAGGAATCTGATATATCATGTACCCTAACGTTGTGGCCTAAAGTTATACAAACACCTGATCAATGCTTATCATTCATGTAGTCATTCATTCATTCATTTCATTCATCCCTTCAGCGAATGTCTATTAAGCATTAGCTGGATGCCTGGCCCTGAAAGACAATGGTGTGTAAGTTAGAGGTAACCTCTGCTGTCATGAAAAGTATTGTAGTCAGGGTGTCAGATAAAAAATAATGCCAGATACAAATATATATATTTATAGATTATAATCACAAAGGAAAAAAGAGTAGAGGCTGAGCTGGAGAATAAAAAGAACGGAGGGAAGGGGCATAGTGGTTCATGGTTGTAATCCTAGCACTTTGGGAGGCCAAGGCAGGTGGATTGCCTGAGCTCAGGAGTTTGAGACCAGCCTGGGCAACATGGTGAAACCCTGTCTTTACTAAGAAGATGAAAAATTAACTGGGTATTGTGGTGTGTGCCTTTAATCCCAGCTACTCGAGAGGCTGAGGCAGGAGAATCACTTGAACCTGGGAGTGGAGGTTGCAGTGAGTCAAGATTGCGCCACTGTATGACAGAGTGAGACTGTGTCAAAAAAAAGAAAAGAAAAGAAAAAAAAAGGCCAGGTACGGTGGCTCACACCTGTAATCCCAGCACTTTGGGAAGCTGAAGCTGGTGGATCACCTGAGGTGGGGAGTTCGAGACCAGCCTGACCAATATGGAGAAACCCCATCTCTATTAAAAATACAAAATTAACCAGGCGTGGTGGTGCATGCCTGTAATCCCAGCTACTCGGGAGCCTGAGGCAGGAGAATCACTTGAATCCGGGAGGCAGAGGTTGCTGTGAGCCAAGATCACACCACTGCACTCCAGCCTGGGCTGGAGTAGCCAAGAGCAAAACTCCCTTTCAAAAAAAAAAAAAGAATAGAGGGAAGGGATGCTTGTGGGTAGGCAGATGGATAGGTACGCAGATAAAGATAGATGGTCAGTGAAGGCCTTTTAGAAGAGATGGCACTGAAACAGCGACAGGAGGAGTAAGAAGTGGCTATGGGCAAAGAAAGGAGAAGGGCATCCCTGGCTGAGGGAACTGCACATGGAAAGGTCTTGCAGAGTGTTTGCTGAAATGCAAGAAGTTTGGTGATACCGGGAGATAGAGAACAAAGCAGAGGGGGCGAGAGACAAGGAGACAAGGCTGGGTGTAGATGGAATGGCTGGGTCATGTAGGGCTTTGTGGCCTCTGCACAGACATTTGTATTTTTAGTTCAAGGCCAATGGTAAGCCGCTGAAGGACTTTAAGCAGGATAGCGGCATGATCCAATTCACAGATTCTCTCACCTTCTCTCCTCCCTTTGTTTCTTTACTTATATGTTTTCCTACTGGGCTGTGGCTGCCCGGCGAGCCCCTGCTGCAACTGTCTTGTAGGGAGGCTCTTCACTGAATACTTTCAGGTGGTCCCATGGTGCCTCTTGCCCTGGGACAGGTTGGGGCATGCCTATCTCCCTGAGGTCTGACCAGCCTCCAAGGAAGGTGGCCTCAAAGCGGTGGAGGTACTGAGAAGAAAGGCCAGAGCTTTGAGCACAGAGAGGTAGCCGCGCACCTTGAACCTGGCCGGCCACCGCCCTCCGCCTCAGTTAGCCTTTGGCTCCCAAATGCTGGGCATTGCACCGTACTTCCCAGGAAACCTAGTGTGGGGGAGTCTGCTGGTTTCCATTTGATTTTAAAAAGAACTAGACAATTGCACAGTGAGGGCACGGATATGGTGAAAATGCAAAGCAAATAACAAAGTCTGAAGCTGCAGTTCCAAGGAGTGGTTCCCACTCTCAGAGAGAATCTCGGTGCACAGCCCCAGCCCCAGCCCCACTCCCGGAGGACCCCATTTGTTGGTTTATGTTCTACATGTGGCTTTAGAGGTACAGAAGACCGATCCTGAGAAAAAAATTGGGACGTGACAATGAAAACGATTTCCAGTCTGAGGCGAAAAAACAGGTCAAATACCTGAACTCCCAGCCCTATCTTGAAGTGCTATAATTCTCACCTTCAAACACAGAGCAAGCATGCGCAGTCAAGCAATTCTAATGCTCCTTTTCAAACCTGTGGCTCCAAGCCAGTTGGGTTTGGAATCTACTCAGTTTGTGTTTTTGCCAAGAGTTTTGTGGGTAAAAAGTTTAAAAATAACTATGTACACATAGGATGTCTGTAGGGGAATGAGGGTAAATTCTAGTTTGGGAAAAGGTTCTGTAAGCAAATGCCCTCAGTCTTTAGCCTTAATGTCAGCAAAGACAAGAAACATTTCAGAGATCAAACCTTGCCCCGGTCTTGGTCCGAACCAAGACACAACTGGATCCATACGAGAGTGTGGATAGAGTGACTCAGAAATATATCATGAGGGCATTTGAAGGCCTGGAAAAAATAATTAAAATTTAAAAAGAGGTAAGGGAGGAAGGGGGAGAGAAAATTTCCATATGGACAGGCTTGAAAAGACAGGACTCTTCAGCCTGGAAGGATGAAGACAAATAGGATCAGGACCAAAACACAAAGCAAATGGCTGAGGTTAAGGTAGACACAAATAGGCTCAGTAATGGCCTCATGTATTTTCCTCTGTGCGCATAATCTCTCCCTGTTGACCCTCCAGGACATTTGAATATCATGAAATAAGCAGCCTGATCAGGGCAGGGACCTTGACACAGGAATGTGATAATGGGGTTTATCATGAAAAACACATCTGCTAGGCAGCAGAGAGGCCTCCCTGTGCACATAAACCACTCACACATGCATTCCTTCAAATCGTATTTATCCAGGTCCTATTTTGGACCAAGGACTAGTTTATAATTGGCCTGGGTAGATAAGCCGTATGCCTAAATCACTACAAGTCTAAATAACCTGTGATTTGTCCTGAGTCAAGGACGACCTCATGAATTTTAGCAGGAGGACGTGTGCTCTGGCAGGGATAGCTGGGCAGGCTTTCGGAAAGAGGCAGTGTTTGCACTGGGCTTTGCTAGACAGCAGGAGTTTGATGGGCAGACTGTGAGTTACAGGAGTAACCTGAGCTTTGGCCCGAAGGTGGGAGAGCCCAAGGTATGTTTGGTGGAGAGTTAAGAGCCCGTTTGGCTGGAGCATGGAATAGTGAGTGCTGAGATAGCAAAGGTGATGGGACCAGGCAGCAAAGGCCTTGAGAGAGTGTCTGGGAAAAGGGCTTTTTTACTTGGCAAGAGGGAAGCATAGGATGGTCTTGAGCAGAAGGATGTGCAAAGATCTTTTAAAAAATAATTGGTAGTTGTGTGCAGATGGACAGGAGTGGATTGATGCTGGGGCCAGGAGACAGTTCGGAGTCTATGGCCACAACCTTGGAAAGTGGTAACCCAGCTCATCATGACAATGGGTACAGGACATGACTCTCAGGCAACAAAATCAGGGGTGCAAAAAATACTTCTGCATTTTCTTTAAACCAAATTAATTCTGACTTGAAGCTATCATCCTGTGTGTCATTGAAAAATTCCATTGTAATCATAACTAGGGACCCCTTCCTCTGCATAGGGACACAGCAGACTCTATAAGGAGTATGTGGTAGGCGATGATGGGGATGGGCCTCTGGTCTCTTGTGGTGCTACTGCCAACATCCTTACCATCCCAGCCCACAGTGGCCCACGAGGGCAGTTTCTGTACCACAAAGACAAATACGCCGAGATGTGGAATATTAGAGTGTCCTCACTTTACAGATGAGGAGACTGAGTCACAGAAGGTTAAGGAACTTGTTCAGGTTAAGGATTAGAAGACTCTTGCTCTAACCACTAGTTTATCCCACCTGTGTAAGTAGGGTGGGAGGGGAAGGAAGGAGCAGAAACACACAACACACAAAACCTGGAGAGGACAAACAAGCTGGAGGGGGCAGATGTGATGTGATGTGAAGGTACAGAATACTCAAAGGGGGCTGGGTTTCTCCAGGTTTTCGTTTTTGTTTTAGACCGGGTTTCACCCTGTCACCCAGGCTGCAGTGTAGTGGTACCATCACAGCTTACTGCAGCTTCAAACTCCTGGGCTCAAGTGATCCTCCTACCTCAGTCTCTCAAGTAGCTGGGACTACAGGCGTGCGTCGCCATGCCTGGCCAGTTTTTAAATAGTTTTTGTAGAGATGGGTCTCACTCTGTTGCCCGGGCTGGTCTCAAACTCCTCGTACCTCAGCCTCCCTAAGTGCTGGGATTATAGACATAAGCCACAGTGCCCAGCCCAGTTTTACTATCTTTACCTTTTAATTATAAAATTAATAAATGTTTATCATATAAAATGTCAAGTTCAAAAAGGAAAATGAAAAAGAAGAGATACCATCCATGCTTCTACCACCCAGAAGCAAAAGCCATCTTCCTTTGACATACTTCTTTACAATCTATTTTTTCTACAGTATCTTACATGGTCAAGGGCATTTTATTACATTTAACATTCTATCCTGATGTGTCAAAGCTTAAAGTTATGTCAAGCTTTCCCTTTGTTATAAAACATGCTTTGAAGCATTATTTGTCATGCTTGTATAATATTCCATTTCCTGGGCACCTCATTTACTTTTCTTTCTTATGAACGTACTGCACATTCAGGTTGATCCCCAGTGGCTTGCTCTTATAAATGTACTGTGACAAACAAGTGTACAAGTATTTACCTCTGCTTTGGATAACTTCCTTGGGATAGTCTCCCAGAAACTCAATTACCAGACATAAGCTTTTTGTTTTTGTTTTTGTTTTTTAAAGATAGGGTTTTACTCTGTTGCACAGGCTGGAGTGCAGTGGCATGATCAAGGCTCACTGTAGCCTGGACCTCCTGGGGCTCAGGTGATCCTCTCACCTCAGCCTTCCGAGTAGCTGGGACCACAGGCATGCACCACGACGCCTGGCTACCTTTTTTTTTTTTTTTTAATTTTTAGTAGAGATGAATTCTCACCATGTTGCCCAGGCTGGTCTCAAACTCCTAGGCTCAAGCGATTGGCTGGCCTCAGCCTCCCAAAAGGCTGGGATTACAGGCGTGAGCCACCACACCCTACCTGACATGAGCATTTTTAAGGCTACTGATATATCTATTGCTACACTTCTTTCCCATGCCAAAAACCATGAATAAACATCATGGAGCATTATCTTCAAAACCTTTGCTACTATGAAGGTGGAAATGACAGCTCATTGTGCCAGGCTTTGCCTCTGGATCTCATTTATTCTTCAGAATGGCCCTATGAAGAAGGCTTCATTCCTTAAAATGTTATTATTAATAATCTCTTTTTTTAGTTTTTTATTTTTAAACTGACAAATAATTGTACATATCATAGTGTATGTAGTAATGTTTGGAACCCTATAATCTATAGTGATCAGAGTAATTAACATATCTATCATCTCAAACATTTATCATTCAATATCCCCCTCCCAGTGATTTGAAACTATGTAATATTATCTGGAGTCATCCTGCAGTGATACAGGACACAAGAATTTATTCCTCCTGTCTAGTTGTAATTTTGTATCCTTTAACAAATCTCTCCCCGTCCCTCCTTTCCCCCTGCCCTTCCCAGCCTCTAGTATCCTCTGTTTTACTTCTTACTTCTATGAGCTGAAAAATAATATTAATCTTAATGAATGAGGTTTTGGGAACTGTCTTAAGTTTTGCCCCTGAGGCGAGTACCTCACTTACCTCACCCTACTCCTCCCACTTTGCAAATGGGGAACCTAAGAGTGAGAAATGGAATAGCTTGATTAGGGTCACACAGCTAGCAAGTCTCAGTGGGATTCAAAGTCCAATACGTGTGACTCCAAAGCCCTGCTTCTCTCCATTGGGCTATCTTGGTGCTTCACTCTTCATTTTCGAATGTGAATGATGAGATAGAAAAGGGAGGAGGAGTTGGAGGAGGAGAAGGAGGAGGGGGAGGAAGGAGAGAAGGAGGAGAAGGGGGAGGGGGAGGAAGAGGATGTCGACGACATCCTTATTGGTGTAGATTTGTGTGGCGGTTTGGTGTGGATTTGGCGCCACGGGAAAACCCCAAGTCACGGGTATATTGCAGGAAGCTGAACATTCAGCTCTAGCACCCAGGAAAGTGTGGCTGAATGTGTAAGAGAGGCCAGGCCCATGCAGGATGGGAAAGGAAAGCCAGTGTCCACCAAATGGAAAGCTCCAGTGTGTACTGAATTTGGGAGCAAAGGCGAGGTTAGACTCAGAACAGAATGTGGCCATGCAGAGTTCCTTGGGAGGGCCACACGTGGTTGGGTCACAGTCCTGAGCCTGCTGCCAGATGCCCGGGTGCTCACCTCCACAGCTGCAGCCAGTTCACTGTTTCAAGCAAGGGCAAAGCTGGCCAGAGGGAACACTCCTGGGAAGCCATTGTAGGGGTGGGGGGCAGTGAGATCTGAAATGACCAAAGGACCAAAGAGGTCACTGCAGGAGTGCAGAACCAGCTCGGGTGATGAACACAGGCCCAGACAGCCACGGAGCTTTATGGCCAAGGAGAATTTCAGAGGCCCTGGCATGAGGTGATTTAGCTCATATCGGGCACAGGAGGCTCATTTTGCAGGAAGTGGAACATAACTCTTGGAGTAGAAATAGGTTGAGGAGTCTCCCGCTGCGCCTCAGTTTCCTCTGTTCTGACAGACTGCATTTTCAGTCTTCAGACCACTGCTAAGAGCTATGCCCCTGGCAGTAGATCCAGCCTACTTTTTAGTCTCCTCTTGCTTCTTACTTCATTAGGATGTGACACATCTTATGTGATGAGGAAACCTGAGGAGGTAATAGAGGCTTCTGGCCTTGGTTGAATAGGGGCAAGGTTAGCTTTGGAAAGCGGAACCTTATTATTGGCCCTTCTGTTTCTAAACTTGGCAGATACGGCCTCAAGAGCAATGGAGAAGCCCAGCCCTCCAGGCTTTCTGCTGAGAGAGAAATTCCCACCTTGCTGCATAGTGCGGCAGGAAGGAGAAGGATGTCTAGGGAGCCTCACCCACAAGCTGTGGGTGCGCTGTCTCCTCCAGGTGTTGCTGATTCCATTCCCCCAGCACGAAAGCCCAAGACTTGGACCAAATTATAACCCTACAGAGAAAATCCCTAATGAAAATCCCCTGGTGAGAAAGAGATTTTAGAAATCTGTGCTAAGAAAAACTTGTTTTTTTCTGAGGAACTGTGTTGAGGCAACTTAAATTACAATGAAAGAAGACAGTGTTTCTAGATTCTTTAATCGTAAATGAGAACTAGACAGCTACTCATCTTTCCCTTTTCTCTCTGGCTTCCGGGAAATTCAACTACCTACAGCAGTTGCATTTTTCTTTATGGTAGACATATTTGTAGGCTCCTTTTTGGGGGCCTGCTTTTCTATTTGCATTGTCTTGTTTCATTTGGAACTTCAATTGCCTCAATCCTTTGTAGACATAAACAGCATAGAAAATTAAATGCAGGATAATAAAGTGACGTGCTTCCCTCCCCTTCATGCAGGTGGAGGCTTCTTCAACGAAAAGGGTACTCACTGACCCTCCTGGGCACAGCAGCCACCAGGTGGCACCAAAGCTTCCCCACAGCCACCTTCAGGGATGTGATTTGGCTTGAAAGCGTTTCTGTTCAGCCGGCTGGCCATTTCTTAGACTGTGCCACACACATTCAGAGTGACTCCAATCCAAAATGCTCTGAGTTTAGTTTTAGGGACTGGGCAAGACTGACCTAAGGGAGTCAGGCAGCTTCTTTCAGGTGCTCAACTGGTAAGATCAATATTTCAAATGTCTCCAACGGACCACTCCCAGCCAGAACAGGGCAGTGGGGCACAGTGAAGCAGCGCCATCTTTTTTCTTCTTTTCTTTTTCTTTTCTTTTTTTTCTTTTTTCTTTTCTTTTCTTTTCTTTTCTTTCTTTCTTTTCTTTTCTTTCCTCCCTCCCTCCCTCCCTCCCTCCCTCCCTTCCTTCCTTCCTTCTTTCTTTTTTTTTGAGATGAAGTCTTGCTTTGTCACTCAGTCTGGAGTGCAGTGGCGTGATCTCAGCTCACTGCAACCTTTGCCTCCTGGGTTCAAACGATTGTCCTGCCTCAGCCTCCCAAGTAGCTAGGATTACAGGTGTGCACCACCATGCCCAGCTAATTTCTGTATTTTTAGTAGAAACGGGGTTTCACCATGTTAGCCAGGCTGAGCTTGAACTCCTGACCTCAAGTGATTCACCCACCTCGGCCTCCCAAAGTGTTGGGATTACAGGTGTGAGCCACTGTGCCTGGCCTACAGCTCCATTTTTCTACGCCACCATCCCAGATAACAGGAGGCGACACCCTCATCACAAACAGTTTGTAGAGGTTGTCAGTGGGACCCAGAAGGGGTCTTTGTGCCTTTACCACGTGTTCTAGTGACTTCAGTCTGAAATGAGTGTGCTGCTCCTCATAGTGGGAACGTCACTGGACACCAGTCCTCACCCCTCTAAGATGGAAATTGTTAAAAAGACCCAAGCCTGCCGACATTACCATTCATGTTCGCCTCCATTATTCACTCAGGGAAATCAGATCTTTTAAAGCCACTTTGTAAATAGACCTCTGCGCCCAAGACTAGAAAAAGCCTTCGGTAAAGGTGGAAGAATGTACTTATATATAATCTTTAAATTCAGGTTTCTGACCCTTCATGGTTCCATTTGTTATAATAATAGTGTGTCAAAAGGTGTTTCCCTTGAGAACCCAATTTATTCATGTCAGCGTCTCATGCTATTTTCTGAAGGCTCTGCAGTATCTGATCAATTGTATTTCTCAGGAATGCAAGAGAAGCAGCACCCTACAAATGATGAGCACGTGGAGCCGTGTGGCCTGGGGCAGAGGAGAGGGTGATTATTCAGCTATTCCTACAGCTCTCCTGAAATTCAGACCCCGGCACTGGTCATTACTGGTCGCTGATACCGGTCTGAGGGCATAAGGAGGGAGAAGCTGTCCACAGTTGGTTTTATTACCCTTAAAAATCTTACAGGAATTCCATGTATCTATTCAGGTGCCTCTTGGTTGACCGTTTGGAGAACTAGTTCATCTACAGAAAGTAGAAAGATAGGCTGGGCACTGTGTCTCATGCCTGTAATCCCAGAACTCTGGGAGGCTGCAGCGGGACGATGGTTAGAGTTTAGGTGTTTGAGACCAGCCTGGGCAACATAGTGAGACTCTGTCTCTACAAAAAAATAAAAAATGAGTGGGGCATAGTTGTGCATCTGTAGTCCCAGCTACTCAGAAGACTGAGGTGGGAGGATCACTTGAGCCTGGGAGGTTGAGGCTGCAGTGAGCCATGATTGTGCCACTGCACTAAGCCTGGGTGACAGTGGTACCCCGTATTAAAAAAAAAAAAAAGGAAAAGAAAATAGGGAGATGGGAAGATACCTGCATTTCTCCTGATTTATTTGTGGCCAGGAGCTCATTCTAAGTAAACATGTGGTCTCACCTGGGAATGCACTGGGTGGTGCAGTCTAATACACTCTGCTGTGACTGTCCCCCTGCCCTCAGACCCAGGGGCTCAAGGAGCAGCCAGTACTAAAACTTGATTTATTCAAGCACATGTCAACCCTCCCATGTCACAAAAGTCTCTGCAGTGGCTTCACCCACTGCTTCTACCAGTTCCTCTTATGCTCCTTTTAACCAGTTGATGTGACCCAAGGTGGATTTCTGTAGGACTTGCCAGGTCAGTTGGGGACAGACAGAGACAGATTTGCTCTTTAAAGCAGACACTAGGTGGTGGTTAGTGTAGGCCAAAGTGGGACTGTGAGCAGTTATTTAGGGGTGAGGGGATCTTACTTGGAAAAGAGGCAAATGAGGGATGGGATATAACTCAACCAGAGCACTTACCAACACGCCCCCTTCCCTGGTAATGCTGGAGGAAGTGCATGGCCAAGGAAACAAGAGACAGGGTTTCATTAAGTGATTAAAAAAACCAGGGCTACAATCCAGACTTCTTACACTACAGAGCCTAATACATACAGAGAGGAGTAATTTAGGAGACAACCTCAGTATCTTTCCATTGAACACATTTATTGAGCACCTACAATGTGCCAGCATCTTTTACAAGGATAATACTCCAAATGAGTCAGGATCCTCCAGACAGTATTGGGAGCCCTTCCGGACGAGAAAGATGCTATTGGAACGGCCAGAAATGGAAGGGAAGGCTTTGGTAAATGTGTTCCTGTGAGTCCCTCTCCGTGGAGGGACTGCCATTTCCATGCAGTCTGCAGTAGGTATCCTCTCCCTGCTCACCTGATGCTGTGGGAACATTCTGCATTTCTTGCTTTCAAATGCTGTCTATGATGTCCTTTGGGGTCACTCAGTTTGGTAGACTGGACTGTGATGAGGGTGGGTCATTGGGAAAGGGTGGGGGCCAGAGTTGCATTCTAAAGCAGTCCTAGGTGAGCATGTGAGCATACTGAAATAAGGACACTGATTAGGGAGAAGGAGCTAGCCCTCGGCCGTTAGCCCTTTTTTTTTTTTTTTTGCCTCACTGACTTTTGCTACTGATGAACTTGCTTCCCTGTTCATGGGAGGCAGTATCATCACCCCTGAATTATTTTTCTCCTTCTCCCTAATGTTGTTTGCAGGTTGCTTTTCATCATCAGCTATTGACTGAATCACATTTCTGGGCAGGAGGTGGAGTGCTGGTGGCTTTCCAGGAATCAGCTCTGCAGAAAGAAGCTCTTTCCTGTTCTGAGCCCTGTGGTTCTGTAGTCATTGGTCTGACCTGAGTAGCCCATTTTCTTGGCATGACACACCACAGCAGCAGTGGGCGGGAGACTTAGAATTTTTGTTGTTGACTGGAGCTGAGAATGTTGAATCAACCTCAGGCAGCAGACTGGCTCAAGGGATAATAAGCTATGACCCTTGGGCCAAATCTGGCCCACCAGCTGTTCTTGTAAATAAAGTTTTATTGGCTGGGAACAGTGGCTCATGCCTGTAATCCCAGTACTTTGGGAGGCCAAGGTGGGCGGATCACGAAGTCAGGAGTTCGAGACCAGCCTGGCCAACATGGTGAAATTCCATCTCTACTAAAAATACAAAAAATTAGCAGGGCATGGTGGTGTGCACCTGTACTCGCAGCTACTTGGGAGGCTGAGGCAGGAGAATTGCTTGAACTCAGTAGGCAGAGGTTGCAGTGAGCTGAGATTGTGCCATTGCACTCCAGCATGGGCAACAGAGCAAGACCCCGTCTCAAAATAAATAAATAAATAATAAAACTTTATTGGAACTCAGTCACTCCCGTTCAATAACATATTACCCATAGCTGCTTTCAAACTACAGTGGCAGAGTTGAGTAGCTTCAACAGAGACCATATGACTGGCAAAGCCTAAAATACTTATTATCTAGCCCTTTTCAGAAAAAGTTTGCTTACCCCTTGTCCTGAATTAGTAGACTATACATTTTTAAAAATTTGAATTAAAGCACAATATTACAATTCTGAGTGTTGGAGAATCCAGAATGCTTGGGGCAAGACCTAAGGCTCTCATTACAAGGATGGCAAAGACTTGAAGCTTCAGCTGAAGGCTGATGGTTGGTAACTGCTGCCTGGAGGGTTGTGTTGGAAAGGACTCTGAGGCTGTGTCTGGGCTGGCGTGGGCATTTCCAGAGAGATGAACACTGTGCCATGATTAATTCAAGGAGCACCAGCCTGGGAATTGAGCTTGGCAAACCCATGCTCTTCTTCCTCAAAGGTAAAATAGTATCCAGGGACAGCTTGGCACTGCCCCCGATGCCAGCCTTTGGCATTGCTGAGGTTGGAGCTGTAAACAAACATACCCTTACTGGGGTGAGAGGGAGGTGAGATTCAAATGCCATTCGAACTGTGACAGTAGCAGATAACAGGCAGGAAAAGCCAAGGTCGTTGGGCTCCAGTTCTAGTGTTAATTAAAGCTCCCATGCAGTCATGTGAGGCTGGCAGTGCACTGGTGTTTGTTCAGGAGAGCGTTTCATGTACAGTTTCCCGTTTGGGAGAGAACAGTATTATTAATCTGTGCAATCAAAATGCTGGCTAAAATGTTCCGAATCACTGAAAAACGAGAAACATAGGATGTGTGACCCAGCATGGTCACTGTAGAAAGCAGTAGACGGTGTGGCTCTGTCATTTGAATATAGCCCTTAGACTGTGGTTTTTGAAAGTTGAAGAATCTTAAGCCTACCTGCCCATGATGTCTAATGGCCTGTAATTCTGTAATCCCAACAAATGCTCTTCCTCAGTGATCCAAATAAATTCAGGTAGTGGGGTGGTCTTCTGAAGCCCTTCATCCATTCCAGTGAAATGTGCTGTTGAAAAGGTGTATGCAAATCTACTTTCTGGAATTCACATATTTTAAATGCACCAAGAGTCTGTTACTCATGCTAAATCTTTATAAAACACATTAGCAACTTTTGTATAAATCCAGAGTTTTAGGCGCTGCACGGCTTCAAGGTGAGGAATTACTTGTAGTCTGATATATGTTTACTTCTCAAGCTGACTTTTTCCACTATAAGCAGTGCTTAAACATCCCTAGGGCCACTGTTCTCTGGTAATGTAAATATATATGGAGAATCCAGTAAGGTGTGCGTTACGTTATTATGCAGTAATGCCTCATACAAGTCACTTAGTATCTCTCCCACATTCAATATTTTGGCCTTAATTGATTTTCCTTCATACCATGGAAAAATGGCCAAATTGGTTCTGGCTGACTAGGTTTTCTTTTCATTTCAAATAATTATATAAGCCATTTAAATTGTATAAACCCTCTAAACCGTATCTCAAATGTTGAATACTCAAAAAATATATTTTATGACAAGTTTGTTGAGAATTTATTTGCATAAAAATGCCACTATTTTTCTGCTGTGTTCCTAGAGATACACCACCCCCCAGATAAAAGTGGGTGGTAGGCAAATGTGCTACAGCTCCTGGGAAATGGATCATGAAGAATGCGGTGCGCTCAGCAGCCAGAGGGGCAGTGTGGCCTGAGTCTATGTGTCTGAGTTTGTGTGTTTTGAGAACAAGAGCAGAGGGCATTCAGATGTAGAATTCCTCCATGTCATTATCCCCGGGGCCAGCCGACCCTGGGGGTGGTGGCACATCTCCATCAGTCTGCTTGACTTTGGGGGTATCGCATGGGAGCTGTGGGGAGGAGTCTGTGAGGGTGGAAGTGCTGGGAGCTGGGGGAGCAGCACCAGCTGACGCTGAGGAGCTGGAAGACCTTTTGGTGAAGAAAGGGAGGGAAGCCCAGGAGGTCTCTGTGGTCACCCTGCTGACAGCGGGCAGTGGTCCCTCCCTGGAATCCTTGTGAGCTGCCCAGTGGCTGCTGCATCTTTCGGAGGGGAGGGGTGTCTCCACTGTGCTGCAGAATCTACTGGGCGCAGAATATGCAGAGACCACAGACAGGTCCGAGGAGGAGAGCCGCAGGCCTGTGTCCACATCTGTCTCCTGGGCCCCCTCTAGGTCATCAATGGAGAGGAGGTGGCCATGCCTCCACTCTGATGCCCTGTGCCCTGGAGCACCTGTGTTTGAAAACCACTGTGGCTCAGCTAAGGAGGCCGGGGAGGGGCCTCCCGTGGGCAAACAAAACAAAGACTTGCTTCTCTGGAAAGACCAGGGAGGGTTGGGGGTGCTGTTGGCTCGTCCGGCAAATTCCTGCTGGTGCCCAGGAGGCAGGCCTGTCCGGATGGGCCCCGGGTGAGGACTGTTGAGCGGGGATTGCTGGCTGCTGCCAGGTGTATGGGTTGGTACAGCAGTGCTCGGCAAAGGAGTGGAATGACGTTTCTTCTGGGAGGAATGATGCGCTCTGCCAGGTTTAGGAAACTTCTTATGCACCCTGTGTGCCTGTGTGGGGAAGGCAGATCACATTAGTGCAGGATGGGAATTGTTAAATGCATCAGGAAACACAGTTACCAGTCATTGGAAGCTCCTGGCAATGTCATGGCAATAAAGCATTACCAGCATTACCAGCTCTGCAATCTCCAGAGCAAAGACAGAGGTAGCAGAGCTTTGAGGAGCACCAGACAGACTTTTCAGTCTGAGGAGCCATCTCCGAGGCTAGGAGGAGATTCAGCTCCTTATCACAACACAGAATACTTTTTAAAGCACACATGCCCATTGCGCTCAACAAATTGGCAAAAAGAACACGGGCCTGGCTGAGCAGGATAACAGAGATAAGAATTATCACAAAATGCAGAAAGAATGATTGCAAGGTTTGTTTCCTTCCAACGAAAGAATCACAATGTGCCCACCTGATTGATAGACACTGTTTGGAAATAGAGGACAGAAGTGATCAGGATGCGCTATGCACAGACAATTTCAGACCAGATCCACATGGGATGTGATTCTAGTACATGCATGACAGACAGCCAGGACACAGTCTTAGGGTAGGGTGGTCCATGGTTCCAGACAGTAAATCCTCCAGGAGTGAGGGGCTATTGGGGTTAGCATTTATCTACTTGTTGCTGTAACTACTGATTTCTCTATATACGATGCCTTTCAGGAACCATGTACACGAAAGGGAGCTGCCACTTGCTGAGTGATCCTGCGGATCCTGCAGGGGTTGGATGAGAAGCTTTGCCCTGTCATATCCTAGCCTGTCCTTCTGGTCCAGCAGCCCTCCCCAGCCCTCACTGCAGCTCACCAGTAACCCGTTTCTGTTGCGCAGAACTGGAGCCCTCTCTTCCAATGCGCGTTTGCACCAGGGTCTACTTCTCTCAGGTTCTCTCTCTGGTCTGTGTCCAGGCCTACAGGCCAGAACCCAAGGCCAGCCTTACTATGCATCCAAGGTTTCAATTAAATAATGGGTTTCAGGACAGTCGGTCTGGCTTGACTTAGTATATATTAATAGTATCTGATTTACAAATCCCTGAAATAAGAAAAGAGTTCTAACTGGGGTTTACTCTCTCCAGGGCTCTCTCCTGGCATCCAGCAGGAATGAAGAGTCTCCCCTTTGGGATGGGGTAAGGAGCGGCCCGGCCCCAAAAGGCCTGAGAGGTGTCACAGCTGGGTGGCAGCTGGGGAAACGAACCCATTTTCTTAATCATTTGAATTGGCTGAATAAAAGAGAAAATAAGTCATGAGGCTAGGGAAAGAAGTCCTTAGGTACAGAGGTTGTTTCCGGGGGCGGGGGGATAATGTTGATTAATTCAAATGTCTATCTTATTTTTTCCAAAAGCCAATTCCCTTGGGTGCCCTGATGTCATTTTCTTTCTTCATAAGTATGCATCACCTTGTAACTTCTGTCTTCAAAGTCTTATTTGAGAACATGCACTTGGTGAAAAATTTTGCAGTCTGAATCTGCCTGAGAAAGGAAGCCTTTGTGGTTATTGCTTTATGAGGAGCAAAAGGTCAAGGTTCCCATGCAAGGAATGCCAGGGGACGTCTTAAATCTTCCCACTGTCAGGGAATAGGGGACTGTTCAATTTGGCTTAAAATCAGGCACAAGTGATGGAGGATGAACATTGTGCAGTTTCGCAGAGATTTTCATGACTGTGCTTGTTTAACAGAAATCTATCTGTACTCTCTTATTTTTACCACATGATGAAGGTAGGAATCCAGATAAACCTTACATTCTGCTGCTTTGAAGAGAGATGGTACCTGGTCTTTTTCACTGGAGGGTGCCCACGTGCGCGGTGGAGCTGCCTGCTGGGTGGGCGGAATTTGAGGCTGGCATGGCACTGTGAATAACAGCAGGACTCCTGGGCGGCAGCAGGAGGCACCAGGTGGCTGAGGAGCCTCCACATCCCTCCTGAGGCCTGGAGCTAATATGCCTGCACGGTTTGCTGGGCAGATCTGGTGGTATTCCCTGGCTCTGTCCAGTGGCAGAGGGGTCACTTTCTAAAAGTGGGGTCTTGTTGGATATAAAGAGAACTTGCACCTGTGAAGGTTGGAGCTCCTTTAAGTGTGGTTCCCCTGGTGGTGGTTTCATCTCTGGCCTCTCTTGTGTGCTTGCCTGCTGACCAGAAGCACCAGAGGCTAAGAGGGAGTTACTTTAGATGTTTCCAGAGACTTCTCCTCAGTGGACCTTTTTAGAGTGAAACAGGAACCTGAATCCTCCTCACATGGAAGCCTCTCCCTGGCTTTCAGCTCTTAGGGGCTGCCCTCCTGAGCTGCTCCAAGTGACAGCAGCGATGTACTGGTTCCTTTCTTTCTCTTCGAAGCAGTACAGGCTAGCTGCCTCCCTGGAATTCAGAAGCTCCCTTCTTTCTATTTAAGGACATTTAAGGAACAGAATAGTGTCACATAAATTAATGTGCTGAAGGCAACCAGCCCGGGAAATTTGGTTATGTCCCTAAAGTCACCAAAAGATTGGAATTCAGTAACTGATCCAAAAGTTTTTCCTGCACCTTTGAGTGCAGTTTGCAGTTGGGGAAGCAAAGGGGTCTGCAGTGGACCACTGAGCCAAAGCATCCTTTTCAAGGATCTGGGTGTCAAGAGGCTCATTCCCTGCCACATGGATAGAATCCTTTCTCTCTCTCTTTTTTTTTTTTTTTTTTTTTTTTGAGACGGGAGTCTTGCTCTGTCACTCAGGCTAGAGTGCAGTGGCACAATCTCGGCTCACTGCAACCTCCACCTCCTGGGTTCAAGTGATTCTCCTGCCTCAGCCTCCCAAGTAGCTGGAACTACAGGCACCTGCCACCATGCCTGTCTAATTTTTTGTGTTTTTAGTAGAAACCGGGTTTCACCGTGTTAGCCAGGATGGTCTCCATCTCCTGATCTCATGATCTGCCTGCCTCGGCCTCCCAAAGTGCTGGGATTACAGGTGTGAGCCACCATGCCTGGCCAATTCTTTCTCTTTGTTTACTTTTTTAGATTTAGTACAAGTGCAGATTTCTTACATGCATATATTGCATACTGTTGGGTAGACTGGGCTTTTAGTGTACCCATCACCCAAATAGTGAACAGCGCACCCAATAGGTAATTTTCAGCCCTCACCCCCGCTTACCCTCCCACCATCCCACCCTGTGGAGGCTCCAGTGTCTCTTACTCTACTCTGTATGTCCATGTGTACCCATTGTTTAGGTCTCACTTCTAAATGAGAACATGTGGTATTTGACTTTCTGTTTCTGAGTTATTTCACTTAAGGTAATGACCTCCAGTTCTAACCATATGGCTGTAAAAGATGTGATTTCATTCCTTTTTATAGTTAAGGAGTATTCCATGCTATATATACCACTTTTTTTTTTCCAGTCATCCACTGGATACTTAGGTTGATTCCATATCTTTCCTACTGTGGATAGTGCTGTGATAAACATATGAGTGCAGGTATCTTTTTGATAAGAATCTTTTCTTCTTAAATCACTAGTAAAGGTGATTCTGCCCCTCCCCCAGGAACCCTGGCAGAGTCTCATGATTTGTTCACGATCAGGGACTTTACCCTCAGCCTCGCACCTCCTCTTTCCCAGTAAGATCATTTTCTCTTGTTTTTCCCTTGGCAGAAACATGAGCAGTGTGACAATGTCTGCTGTGTAATGAGCCCACAATGGTCATTTTAACACAGAGACTAACACAAATTTGGGGCTGTCTCAAGAAAATTGGGCAATGGGTTCACATTGAGAAATCAGAGTCTTGCTCTAAAGAAAAATACCGTGTTTTGCTTTTCCTTTCCTTCTCCTTTGGGTGGTTTTCATATACTCACTAAGGATGCTGGCCATGGGCAAAGCCTGTGTTTTCTTTTTGGAATGGTCGGTACAGGAAGAGGATTTGGACGAAAAGGGCAAAGTTCACTCTAAGAATGGACAAAGCCTGCACATGTTTTGTAAAATCAGTGATGTTTTAGGCAGAAAGTTTGAAAGTTGTCAAAGAGATGCTCAGCTAGACAGGATGGCGGTTGAGCAAATGCTTGCTGGACTGTCATCTGTCTACCTTCCTTTTCCTGTCGCCATTATGGAAATAGAAGGCTTTCTGGAAAATCATCAGTTACAGCAACATACCAACTCCATTCTCCGCACAGAATGGCAGGTAGTATAATTTCGGGTAAAGTGATAGTACGTATTCCCTGAAATCAGTAAAATGGCAGCAAAGTGATACTTAGTACCCCCAAAGGCTTCCTGCCAAGAGTTACTTAGCCTCCCCAGCTTCACCCCGCACACCTCTTGAGTGATCTTTCTGAAAGCCAAACCTGAACAAGCCCCTTGGCAAAACCCACTCCTTGGCAAATTCTACAAGACCCAGCCTACCCCTTCAGCCTTGTGTCTTTCTAGAATCCTAACCCATGTGCTCTAGCAGTTTACAACTACCATGCTCCCAAACACCTCATGCTCGTCTGTATCTCCACGACTTTACATGGTGCTCCCAGTGTCTGTGCACTTAGAGAACACCTGCCATCTTCAGAGACAAAATTCAAGGTGCTGCTGTGAAGCCTCATGTGGCCACCTGCCCTCATTTGGTGAACAACATGCACTCATTTCTCTTGGGCATATTCCTAGGAGTGGAAATACTGGGCCACAGAGCATGTTTGCAGCTTTAATAGATACTGTTAGTTTCCCAAATTGGTTGCATCGATATAGAATTCTACCAGGAATGTATAAGTATTCCAGTTGCTCCACATCCTCACCAGCATTTGGCATTGTAATTCTTTTTAATTTTAGCCATTCTGATGGGTAATGGCATTTCATCATGTTGTTAATTTGCATTTCCCTGATGAGTGATGATATTGAGCATCTTATGAGATGTTTATGGGCTATTTAGGCATTCTGTTTTGAGACATGCCTGCTCTTTATGCATATTCTGGATTTAACACCTTTCTTAGATATATGCATTGCAAAAAAATATCAGCCAGTTTATGGCTTACCTTTTTGTTCTCTTATTGCTGTCTTTTCATGAACAGAAGTTCTTTTTAAAGTCATTTATCTTTTTTCCTTTAAGGCTGGTACTTATTGTGCTCTGGTTTATTTCTTTATTTCTTTAGAGATAGGGCCTCCTTCTATTACCCAGGCTGGAGTGCAGTGGCACGATCATAGCTTATTGCAGCCTCAAACTCCTGGGCTCATGTGATCCTCCTGCCGCAGCTGCCTGAGTAGCTAGAGCTAAAGGCATGTGATACTATGCTCAGCCAATTTTTTTTTTTTTTTTTTTTTTTTCTGGTAGATACAGGGTCTGGCTATGTTTCCCAGACCGTTGTTGAATTCCTGGCCTCAGGTGATCCTCCTGCCTTGGCCTCCCAAAGCACTGGGATTTCAGGCATGAGCCATCATGCCTGGCCCCTTGCTCTATTTTAAAAACTTTTTGCTACTGCATCCAGTAGCCATTGTGAACCAGGATTCCTGAGTACTGTGGATGACCACAAGTAGGAGAGAAAATAAGCCACTCTTGATTAAGCCACGATTCTTTAGGTCCCTGTCATTCTCAGCTGAACCTGAGCTTACAAATTACCTCAACAAATAAAAGACATTGATATATCTAGAGGAACTGGGTTAATTGTTATATCTTCACTTAGTTCTGTGAGGCTTTTAGAAACTGGGTTGCTTGATGTCTGACCCTGCAATTATGTGTTTAAACAAATGTTCAGTTTTGTACATAGCAAGCACTCAATACATTCCTGAGTGAATAAATACAAAAACACATGTGAGATACAAATACATATCTTCTAAAATAACTTAAGGTAATTTTAAGGTACTTATACATGTGTAAGCATATACCTATATATCATAAGTCATAAATACCAGTAAATATTATTTGATTTTAACAGAAAAAAGTTATGAGGACTCTGATATTTTCGGGAAAAGCAGTAGCTACATCTAATGATAAAGAGCAACTTTTCAAATAAAAAAATCTGAGTAGTTGCCTCAGGAACTAGCTTTGTTTAATACTGGTTGAGTATTCCTAATCCAAAATCCGAAATCCAAAATGCTTCAAAATCTGAAGCCTTTTGAGTGCTGACATGATGCTCAAAGGAATGCTCACTGAAGCATTTTGGATTTTGGATTTCCAATGCTCAAGTGATAAGTATAATGTAAATACTCCAAAATCCAAAAAAATCTGAAATCTTAATCACTTCTGATCCCAAGCATTTCAGAGAAGGGACACTCAACCCGTGTCAGCAGCGACTCTGGGGAAAATGTGGCAAGGATCACAGGAGATACTATTAATAAACAGAAAAGGGCTGGGCACCTAGAAGTTCTAGGAAACAACCTGGATATTGATCTGATGTATATTAAAAAGCTATTCACTTAAGGAGGAACAACAGAAAATCAAAGTGACAGCTGAGGACCCGGAGCTGGTACCAACAAATCTAATGATAGAATCTGTAAAACTTGAAAGAATATCATGCCCGGGTGCAAGCTTTCTCTTTGTATAAGTTCTGCATCTTTCCCCATATAATTTACTTTTGGTGTAATTTGTGAATTACCCTGCCCATTGGCTGTAAAACACAGGAGTAGACAGAACTGATTTTTATATTAACAAAGGATCATCAGAGTTTCATTAAGCATCACTGATTTTAAGAAATTTCAAGAGAGAAATATCCTGTGGTATAGTTCAATGACCAGGAGGAGTTGACAGAAATGATTAACAATAACTTAGGTTAAAAATCCCATTCTTACTTTATTTGAACAACAAGAGATAGAGTATTTTGTTTTTGAATTATCCAGATAATTTGTTCAATTCTCCAATTTAATTTTCGATTGCACTGAGGGTATAATGCTAGCTTGTGGGACTGAAGTTTAGCTAATTACTGCATTCTAGCCCAAAGGATTCAAGTTTAAAAAAAAAAAAAAAAATTAAGCCAACGCAGTGTTACATGCCTGTAGTCTCAGCTATTCAGGAGGCTGAGGTGGAAGGATCGCTTAAGCTCAGGAGTTTGAGACCAGCCCGGGCAACATAGCAAGCCTCTGTCTCATTAAAAGAAAAATTACATGCATACATATCTATTTGGGAGCCTGCCTGGAATCTTGGAGATTCAGTTTAATCCCAGTTTTCTCTAGCTCAGCACAATTGACATTTTTAGCTAGCTAGCTCCTTGTTGGGAGAGCTGTCCTGTGAGGACGTTTAACGGCATCCCTGACCTCGATCCACTAGATACCAATAGCACCCTCACTACCTCCCAGTTGTGACAATCAAAACTGCCTCGGGACACTGCCAAATGTCCCCTGGTGGAGAAGAGATGCCAAGTGCCCCCAGGTGAGAGTTGCTGCTAAGCTTTTGTATTATGAAAATATAATGCCCTTGCATAAACCTGGGGGTCTAAGTTCTGCGGGAAGGCCTCCCTATCATTTTTTGAATTAAATTTTTATTTTTATAAACTGATATGTAAACAGAGTTTTAAAAACAAAGTATACATTCATTCTACAAAGCTTATAATGGGGGGAAAAAAAGAGATTTACCCTTATCCAGGTCTTATTTCTTAGAGCAGTGCTGTCTATAGAACTCTGTGCAATGATGTAAATGTTCAATATCTGTGCTGTCTGATTTGGCAGCCACTAGCCTGCCAGTTCTCCCCAGAGGGGATTCCCTCAGCCTCCTGCCTGGGCAGCTGTTAGGAACCTGGCAATCCCAGAAGTGCAATACAGAATTGCACTTCTTCCTCCTGGGCCCAGTATGGCACTCCCACCCTTGACTGTGCTTGGTGTCCTGTGGTCTAGGTCCCTGGTCCATCTTCCCAGAGTGTAAGCTTTGGCCTTCTGATGGGAAAGGGAAGAGGTAGCTGATCTGGGGGTTCAACTGGTGTATGTGTGTGTGTGTGTGTGTATAAAGCTTTATTTACAAAAATAGGTGCTGGGCCAGATTTGGCCTGTGGTCTTTAATTTGTTGACTCCTGTCAATTGCTTTCTGTACAAACTTCTAAACCAATTTTCCCACTCTTTCATCTAGGCATAGACACTGTCTATTTCCCACTTAGCCCGGCCATCTCCCTCCTGCTGCTTTCTTAGGGCCCAGGCCTGCAGCATCAAGTTTTGGCCATTCAGTGGCTCTGAATGATAAAGACAAGAGACAATCAGGGCAGGAGGGGAATGTGGTTTGGGGACTCTTGATTTGGTAGGGAGCAGAGGGGAGGTGTGCCCCCAAAGCCAGCCTACTGACCTCATGTGACCCCAACTTCCTTGTAAGAAGGTAGGGGAAAAGGATATTCTGGTTTTGCTGAACTGGGCCACCCAGCCTGCTTTGAAGAGGGAAGTGGCTGGTCTCACAGCTGGAGATTCTCTGAACTTTAAGTGTGAGATACTCATCACTGTTTTTGCTTTTTGGCCTGGACTCCAATCACTAATTCAGAGAAAAGTGAGCCCCTACTACTTGACATAATAAAAATGGATTACGAAAACTCAAAAGCAGTGCTACGGCAAGGCTGAGCTAGCTGACCACGTCAGAAAAGGATCCACGCCTAAACTGTGGTAACACCAGTGAGTCAGGTCTCCTCAACACTCTCAAGACCTTCCACTGGACTTGGCGAGGTTATATTACTGCCCAGACTGCAGCTGGGCGTCACAGTCCCCACCTAACCATCCTCCACTCTGGCCACCCACACCATCACTAGAATCAGTGAATACACGTATTTGCCAGGAACGATACTGGCAGCATTCTCAAGACTGAGATTGTCATGAAATCATGCCAAGAGGAACAGAAATGAGAGCAGAATTTATTGTATTATGTGGGTCAGTACTATGCAATCCTGGTTGCACATAAGAATCACCCAGGAAGCTTTAAAAGACAACAACAACAACAACAACAAAAAACGCTCCACAGCAACTGAAACAGAATCTCGGGGTGGGTCCCAGGCATCAGTTGAAAGGCTCCCCAGGTGATCTGAATGAATGTGCAGCCAGACAAGGGCCAACTTTCTGATTTTCCCTTCTGCCTAGCTGGCTTTACTTCTCTTGCTCTGGGGCCCATATCTACTTTTATGGCTACTGAAATTATTTTATTCTGAATGACCTTATATTTTCATGACTATATACTCTTCAAAACTTAAAAATGCCCTTTGTTACTCTCTGTGAACTAAACTCTTGCAACCTCCCAAATCCAAAAATCTGTGATTGTGGAAAGCTGTAAAAATGGAGACCTAAAAGAACCGTGCCCTGTCTAATGTGCAGTGAGAAAGCTAGTGGGAGAGGCGGCCCAGCACACAGGAGCGTTCTGTTCCCTTCTGTCTTATCCCTACTATCTTAATTCCTTTAGCATTCACATTTCCCCCTCTTTGTATGCAATTATCTTGGCTAAAGTAGGCTGAACTTGTCCTTTCAATTAACCTCTGTCTGGAAAATGATATGGATAATGGAAATTCCAGAGGATGAATTTCCACTGCCACATTTCCCTCTCAATAAATTTTTATTTTGTTCTTATCTGCAGATCTGTTTAAATAACAAAACTTGCTTTTTAGCCTTGAATCCTCATCAGTTCCACCCATCTCTATGGCTTACATAAGTTTGCTTTTGCAGTATTATCTGTTAGCTCACTTAAAACAGAGAACTATTGGATATATTTGTAATGCTTATGCCAAAAACACAGGCTGCCTACATCAGAAGAGATCAACTAACCACCCACAGGACAAAGACTCAGGCTGAACAAACGGCCCATCCAGCCTTCCTCAGAATACATGGACATCATGGCCATTGTAGATTTTAAAGAGTAACTATAGATCTAATCTTTTCCATAAATCTGCCTAAGGGGGGAAAACGTTGATTGCTGAGATTAGCCTTGTACTAACAATGCCTCTTCTCAGCAAATAGAATTTAGGACACCTCAAAGTTTTGTGGGTTAGTAAGATTCATGCCAAGAATAGGTCAAAAACTCACTGTGGCTATTCTATTATCTGCAAAGCAGCAGTCCTTAGGTGCTCTCCCAGCCAGAATTCTGTGTGGGCTTTCTTGAGTGGTAAAAAGCAAGTAAGAACATTATAAATTTAAAAAAATTCCCATCTTTGAAGTGCATAGTATTTGAGACACAAATGTAGAAACAAAAGGACCTAAAGACAGGACAACCTGATAGATGTTCAAAGAATATATCAAGTAACTAAGCATCTTCTCCAGAGACAAGATGGGATGCAAGTACATTGTAAGTAATGAGTTATCTCAAGTTTGCATTTTCAGATACGGCAGCAACCTTGTACGTAGTCAGTGGGCTATTTGCCTGAAGAAGTACCAGCCTCTTAACCTGCTGGGGACCCTTAAGGTTAGAGGATGATCTGGGTCTGGGGTTTCTGATTCAGGCTGGGCCCACCCTAGAGTTGCAAAGGGCCTTCAAAGAGACAGGCCAGAACCCCATGTCCACAGGATCTGGAAGAGCCCAGAGTAAACAGGACATCTCCAGGAGCACTGTGGGTGAGAAGTGGCCCCCAGAACTGTCTCCCTGATTCTAAACTCACCCAGGACAGTAGTTGGGTCCTGGGATCCTGGCTATACCTGAAGTAGTCCTGGCTGGGATTAAACTAACCCTCCACAAGTTACCTAGGGTGGGGGTTTACATAATCAGATAAAATTCTGGAATATCAAGGTAGGTTTTCTGATCTGGTTTTGGGTACAGAAAAAGAATCAAAAAATGCTTTTAAAAATTAACATTCAATTAATTAAAGTTACCAATTTCAAACTCAATTTTCCCTTAAATTGATTGAGTTCAACTCACAAATCTTATTCTATTACTAAGTCTAGCAAATGTTAACAATTAACAATTGTTTTTAAAAGGGCTATGTAGCTTAATTTCCTTTAACGTCTTAAACTTCATTTATACATTCAATGTTTTGATTTTCTTTTTAAGTAGTTCAGGGGTCTCATTAATAAACAAAATCTTTAAAGTATTTAAGTAACTCTTGTAAATCTAATCAATTCAACATACAAACATGGTGACAGTTAGATCCTCTTAACTGTTCCAATGTTACAAATTTACTAAAACTTTGCTCTCATATCCCTTAACTTAAAAGTACAAATCTAAATCAATTATAAACTACATTTTAAATTGGAATCACAAGGTTGACCTCTTGTCTTAATAGGTCAAATTCTCTAAAACACAACAAATTCTTAAAATACCAAACATGACCAAATTGTTTCTCAGCTACCACAAAATATGTTAATATAATGTATTTTTACTGTATTATTTCTATTCTAAATTTTTCTGGGATTAAGTGTCCATTAAGGAGGTAATTATATCATTTCCAACAGTTTGGTGTTGCTTTTCTAGCTGACTGAGGTTGCACACAGACAGCAATTCTGGCCAGGGGGTGTCCCAACAAGGAGGGACACACAGCAGCCTCTTTTGTGGTTTCTGTAACAGATTCAGAACTGACCAAGTTCTGGAAACTTCCTCCTTGGTCCTGTTATTTCTTCAGCCGTTCTCATTGCTCCTTTCCATTGCCCTTTCAAAGGAAAGATGTCAGAACTGAATTTGTCCCCTAAGACTGTTTAACTCTTTTGTTTGTCAAGGACAGAAACCCAACTCACACTATTAAGAAAAGAGATTTAATGAACTGGGGGATGTCCACAACTGCAGGAATGCAGCTGGGCGACAGGATAAGTGGAGCTAAGGGTTCAGATGCAACAAGTCCTGTTCTTTCTCTTCTTTGGCCTTCTCTCTGCAGGTCAGCACCCTTCCTCTCACTCAGGGCGGGGTGGCTTTCTCTCCCTGGTGGGAAACACAGCTGCTGACCACTCCCCAAACTTTACATGGAAAAGCCAACTTTTCTTTCCCAATTCCAATCCCCAATGCCTCGTGACATCTGGTGCACAGATAGTCTTGACACACTGACTACAGCTAGGGAGGCGGGACTGGGTTATTCTGACACGGCACTTCTGTGTGAATAGGGTAGGAGGCTCTCAGTAAAAGAGTACTGAAAACTAGCCGGGCGTGGTGGCGGTCGCCTGTAGTTCCAGCTACTTGGGAGGCTGAGGCAGGAGAATGGCGTAAAACCGGGAGGCGGAGCTTGCAGTGAGCCAAGATCGCACCACTGCACTCCAGCCTGGGAGACACAGCGAGACTCCGTCTCAAAAAAAAAAAAAAAAAAAAAAAAGGACTGAAAAGAAACACTTCGGTTGGCCACAATCTGGAGCTGACCGGTGCTGAATATTAGAGGGGCAGCTGAACCCTTACACTCAGATCATCGCTTAGGTGGTTCAGTAGTAGCTGTTTCTCTTAAAACAGCTAGATTACATTTCTCATTTACATTGTTCAAAATGAATCAGAAAAGGAGAACGCTTTTAGAAAAAAATCTTATTTACATGAAAACTATGTGACAAGAAATCTATAAAACCGAATTCCTTGGAAATTTATAGGAAATGAGCAGACAGCCATAGCCTAAAGATTTAGGTCTGACTTCAACCCAGCGGTTCTAGGCATTTTCTTTGCTTCTCAATTTCAGGAAGTTATTCTTCTCTTTTGAGGTCCAGAAAAATCGATTTGCAATTTCCTACAAGTATTTCAGATAAACAATTAGATACTAGGATCAAACTAAAATGACATACATTAAAAAAATTTCAAAATCCTATATATTTTGTATAATATAAATTATGTAAACACAAGGGAATATATTTGAAAACCAATGTGGTCATTTCTTCCACAGGAGGTTTATCTACATGCTTCCAGAAGTTTTTGGTTTGGATTACTAGTGGATCTTAGCATGTGTGAGGACAATAATGGCTTGATTCAAGTAACTAAAAATCCTTATGCTTTGGAGGTTTAGTGAACAGTGATTTGAGAAACAGAATCAGCCTCCTATTACAAGTTTTAAAAAGCAGGTTGAACCCATTTCCCCCATCAACTTTCCTAATACAGTACATAATTTTTATTATAGCTATTGTTTATTATCTGCCTGCCTCTGCTAGAATATAATTTCACTAGGGCAGGGACTTCTGTCTGTGTTGTTTACTGATGTATTCTGAGCTCACAGAGCCTGGTACAGAGCAGGCACTCTATAAACTGGCTGAATGGACAACTGGTTAAATTTAGGCATGACATAAATTCCTCCTGACCTAAAGATTACAGGTCTGTGTTGATGCCAACAACTGCCATAAGGATTAACTACAGTAGCAGATGCTGTGGCAGGACTTTTCTTTTTCCCGAGTGTCACTATGAGGGCAGCAGTGCATGGTGGAAGCCCATGGGCTCTGTGTGAGCAGAGGCCAAGGAACGTGGCTATGCAGGAGGCAGGCCCCCCTTCTCAAGTAGGTGGCCTTGTCTTTCAGGGTGATAGTACTCAAGCTTTCCTGCCCTTGTCACTTCCATTCTGACTTACAGACATTTTTACAATTGCTATAAACTTGCATTGTTACTGGCAAGTCATCAGTCTCCATGGCTCATAATGGGCCCCATCACCTTCTAAAATCTAGTTGTCAAGTTCTGCCATAAACAAACACCTGCAGATGCATCCTCAGAGCATTACTGAGTCCCTGCTAACTGAACTGGCTTTGGGGTTGGACGGGTAGATTCCTGGTCACCAATGCACATTAAAAGTACAATTTTATTTTACAAAGGTGGTTTCAAAGAAAAAAACAAAAAAGGAAAAGAGTACAACTTAGATACCTCCTTTAGGAGGACAGAGATGCTGTTTGTCTTATGTTTTACCTAGCAGATGACAGCTTTTATATATTCTAAATAAAAATCTGGCAATGTTTATTCAGTGGCCTCCACTGGTGAAAGGCCCCCAAAACTATCCCCTAAAAATGGCTGAAAATATGTGCACTTTTCTCCAATGTTTATTATAAAACTTTCAAACATCCAAAAGTGTTAAAGAACAACACCCCTATACCCACCACTTAGATGAAGTTGTCTTATTTTAAAAATCTACATATGTACATATATTATCTATATATGGATACATACATGTATGAGTATATATGTAAGATAATCTGTATAGTTTTTTGGTGAGCCACTTGAAAGTAATTTGTGGCATCTTCTAGAATAATTTATATAAATCCCACAAATGTGACTGAGATGGGCACATATTCCCATCGACCAATCAAGCATCTTGAATTCCCATCTCAGTCAGGAAGGTGATACATTTTGTGGTCTGAAAAGAGCCCCTTGCTGTTGGGAAGGCCCTGGGCAGCCATCAAATTCAGCTAATGGTGGAGCCACCTCTGTGCATTTCAATCCTTAGTGTTTTATGGGCTCTGATGATGATGGTGGTGGTGGCGGTGATAATGGTAATAACAGCAGCTAATTCTTAATAGTCCTTACCGTGTGCCAGGATTTACCATGCTAAATTCTTTCCCTATATTTTGTTCATTTCATCCCATAACCATGTGGCCTTGACTGTGTTGACTTAGGCACACAAGAACCACCCAGAAGTCCCTTCCCTGCCACATTGTATAGGGTTGGGTGTGAGGTGGAAATGCAGAAATGGCCATTTCTTCATGCTCTGAAGGTTAGAGTAGGGCTGTCCCCAGTCAGCTGGCTCAGTGCTCCCAGGCCTGCAGCTCCCCAGCTCTCACTAGATTTCCATTTTCAGCTTCACCTGGCCCTGGGCAGGTGTGTTTTAGGACCATGGCAAAGGGTACCAGCTCCTCCTCAGGTCACCATGTCACAGAATTTGAGGTGGTGAGAGATAGATGTGGGTTCCAGCACATCCCGGATCTCCCCGACTTCCCCCCAGCCTTCTTTCCCATCTGGTGGCCAAGCTGACCTGGGAAGATCTGAGCCCCAACACCAGGAGTCTCCTTCTCCACCAGCTCCCCTGACTGTGTGCCATCCTTAGGCTAGATCACTCCTAAGCCTCTGAGTGCGCCCTCACTGGTACAGTCCTCCTATGAGGTGCTTACTCATAATACCCCCTTTTTACAGATAAAGAAATAGAGGCACAGAGAAGGAAAGTAACTTGCCCAGGGTTGTAGAGCTAGCTTTTGGAAGAAATAGGATATAAATGCAAACCCTGGCTCAGAGACCAGTCTTCAGATCATTGTTTTACTAATGCACAAAACAGGAAAAATGATTCTTAGTATCAAGGCTTGAAGATGATATATACACAATGTCTGAACCATGACAGGCGCAAATATACACTTAATAAATGTGATGGACATCTCAGCTACTCTGATTTGGTTATATGAGTGTATCAGATGGCCACAAGTACTGTGAAAATATGTACAGCTACTATGAATCCATAAAATGCATGAACTAAAATTTCAAATAAATAAATGGAAGCCACTGCTGTGGAAGATAAACAGTGTATGCAATTTTTGTTTTTTTTTTTTAAGAGGCAGGGTCGTGCTATGTTGTCCAGGCTGGAGTGCAGTGGCTATTCACAGATGTGATCATAGAGCACTGCAGCCTGGAACTCTGGGGTGCAAGTGATCTTCCTGCCTCAGCTTCCCAAGTTACTGGGACTACAGGCATATGCCACTACATCTGGCAGGTGTATGCAACTTTGAAGCTGTCTTAAGTTTCAGTTAAGAGAGATTTCAAAGCACAGGCCACTGAGGAGGGACTGATGCAGAGGGGCTGACATACAGGCAGGGCTTGAGTTTCTGAGGATGTAGAAGGTGAAGGGTCAGGTTTTGAGGAATCCTATAGGATAATGGAAACATGGACAACTGGCAGGGAGAGGGGGTGCCTTGGAGGTCAACCCAAGTGGCTGCTTTCATCCAGTGACTATAAGGTTTTATTTAAAGCCAATTCTTATTTCCTTTTCCAAAGTTGGACAAATAGCAATTGTGGGCATTAAAACCATTCTAGAGCAAGCAAGACAGCACCACTGGCCCAGAGTACCAATGGGTATAGCTACTAAAGGCATCAGTCACCCTTGACTTTGTTCTTGGCCACCTGAAAAACACTTATGCACCTTCAAAAAGTCATAATGGAAGGCCATTTACTGTTACTTTGAATGATTCTCCTAAAAGGACCTAATGAGATTCAGCACCCAGAAAAATCTGTTTTCAGATCTGGATTTTCGTTTTAATCAACTAATGAAAGTTTCATTTTTCTTTCTGATTTGGCTTCCAGGAAGCTGAGCACTTAATCCTCAATTCCTTTCTCTGCCCTTGCTATATTTACTTTCTGATCTCGTAGGACAACTATCCTGCTATGTATATATTTACTGAAATTTTTTAAGATGGCAGTATATAATTTATAAATACCAAATACAGACACTAAGAAGTACTGAAGAAATAAAAACTCAAACTAAACAGGATTATAGGAAATTCCCAATAAGCAGAAGCACAGTGAAGAGACACTGTTGACTTGCTTCCTTCTCAGAGGGGATTGGAGGGCTTCGTGTGCCCAGGCGGGGTGCTGTGCTTGTTTTCCACCTACTTACAAAGCCCTGAGTCTGAAGCTCATGTAGCCAGAGCTCGGCCAAGTGAGGGTCCCCCTCAGAGGCATGTGGGGGTTCCATCTCTTGTTAATCCCATCACTCTCCAGCCAGGGCTGTGCAATGTTCTTGTCCCTGGAAGGGTGAGGATGCAGGGGGAGAAGAGGCGTCTTCAGGGATGTGGTGAGGTCCAGGGGAACAGAAAGGTTGGCAAAGGGACCAAGGACCATTCAGGCCCTTTTTCCATCCCATGCTGGGAAAAGCAGGCTCTCTGCCTGGCCAAGAGTAACCCAGTCTCTTGGGGCAGGGCTGGCATTATGGCAGGCAGGCCAGCGTGGGCTTTTCAGGAGCAGATGGACGAAGCCCCTGTGGGCTGGGCCTGGAGGTCTTCACTCCTTACCACCTCCCTTTAGGGCCAGCGTGTCTCCCTCCCACCCTTGGTCCAAACACCACAGGAGATGTCAGAGTGAGAGGCCCCCTAGTGGGAAAGGCTGTGGCTCCCCACTAAGGACCCGCAGCCTTCCAGCTACACTGACCCAGCAGGGGCTACAGTGGGCCCAGGAGCCCTCTGCCTGACCCTGTGGCTTGGATGGGTGCTTGTAGACATCTGAGGCCAGTTGATGCTGGTCATGTGACACTAACTTTTTAAAGCTTACTGAGAGCCTGCTGTGAGCAGGTGCTGAGCTAGTAGCCTGGGTAAATAGTAACTGGATTCTCACACATGTCTGCTTCCAGACCATCTTGGGAAGAAAGTGACTTCTTTGAGATAACAAAAATCCAAACTAGTAGAACCTAGATTCTTTGGTAGCAAAGCAGGGATTCCTTTCACATAAAGTCCCAGGGCCCAGGGGCTCAATCTCTCAGCATGAAGCCAAGAACCAGGAGGAAAGTTCCTTAAAGTGAACGTAATGTTTGACCTTCGGTTTGAATGGGAAAGAGGTTGGGAGCAGAAAAGAGACAACTAACCCAAAGGTCTGAAACCCATTTAGGAAAAGGTTCTTCTCCTACATTTTGGGGGATAAGTGAGGAAGAAAAAGAAAAAAAAAATTAAAGAATTTAAAGAAAAATATTGACATGTAGCTCACATGACAAAAATGATGTAGATGAAAATGTACCAAAATGCTCTGTGATGGTAGCTGTATCATGAGTGATTTTTAAAAATATTGTGCAACTTCCAAAACTTTTTTTGGGTGATTTAGTTTTACTACTTTCTAATAAAATTATAATTAAAAGTATGAAAACATCAAAAGAAGGATAAATAGAAGCTAACAAAAAAATAACTACTAACACGAGGGAAAATTCAGTGGAGATTAAAGTAGGTTTTTGGTCTGGTCTTTGAAGAACAGGCCAACCTGACGAAGCTGGCGGGTCGCAGGACAGACAGGATTTGGTCTCTGCTTTGTGAGATCTAGAGCCTGGACTTCTAACTGCTGCCTCCCAGCAGGCATTGGCCATGCCTTCCTGTTTTCCTGGCCCAGGAGGGTGTCCCTCCAAAGCCACACCCCACTTCCCTGTGCCATGGCTCTCATGAGCCACGCCACAGAACAATCGGAACCAGCTGTGAACTTGGGGCACAGGGACCCTCTGGTTCATCTTTGTCCCCCTGCAGTACTGTACTTGGCTGAAAGGAGCCGTTCAAAGAGTTTGCTGACCCGAGCAGCTCCTGGAAGTGCTGGACTGGCCATTTTTGGTGTGGTTTACTCACAGGCACAGAGCAGCTGGCTTGCAGTCTTGTGTCCCCGGGGAGGGGCCCTGCCTGCTGGGCACCACTTGCTACATGCAGAAGCAGCAGCACCTTCTCCAGATCTCCTATCAAACCTCCCTTAGGAAACGGAACCCTGAACAGACCAAACTAAATAAGCCAAGTGAGAAAGGAAGGCCAAGAGGGAAAGCTGTTCCAAACTGAGGGTAGAAAACATTGCTGAAAACTCCTCATTTCCTTCCTCCACCTCAAAGATCTGCCTGTAATCAGTTTGCTTCTTTTTTCCTACAAGAAAATTACTCTTCCTCTCAGGGCTGAAAAGGCGATGATGTCACTTATACCTGCCGCAGGAATCAAACCCAGACAATGCTCTGAGAAATGATTTTCTGGGGTGACTTTCAAGCACTCTGGGTAGCCGGCACAGATAAAATGGCCCTGTGCAGGCAATGCAGTTGGCTGAAATAGCGATTTCCTTCAAAGTCTTGGCCTAGGGGCGAGCCCACGGTGGGCACATGAGTATCACTTCCCCAGGTCCGGGGACCCTCTGCGCTAGCCCCGTGCCCCATAGACTGCTGTTCGCAGGTGTCTTCCTGCCCCCACATGTGGATCTCCTGCCTCTCAGGTCACTGCACCCCTGCCCAGATAATACCAGAGCCCAGGCGGGGGTAATAAGGCAAGCTACTGCTGACTGAGTAGCTGCTGTGTATCAGACATCAGGTGCTAATGGGATAAAATCAGTTTGAGGAAGGTTTGTTCACTCTCCAGATACCTCTTGAGACTTGTATTCTTGATGGTCTTACTGAGCCTGTTATTAATTAAAACTACAAATATTTCAAAAAGTGGCCGTGTCTTAGGTGGCGGTAATCAAACCTGAAGCAGCAGCTGGGCTATCCTGCCCTAGAGTACGCTGTGCCTGGCAAATGTCTAGGAGGGCGCTACTGGCCAGTTTGTGGAGCCGGTCAGAGAGGCAGAACTTCAGCCTCAGCCCACATCTGCTGGACCAGACCCTCTGGAGGTGGAGGCCGAAAGTCTGTCTGACAAGCCTTCCAGGCTTTTATGCCTTCTAAAGTTGGAGATGATGCCAGCACTGGAAATGCCAGGTCTCTACTGGGTCCATGAGTCGGCTGTGCCTCCATCCACTCCAGTCCTACCACTTACCATCTGTAGTACTGGAAAGTAGGCAGTTTCCTGACCTAAGTATCAGTGTGTGCATCTGCAAAATGGAGATAAGAATGGTCTCCGGCTGGTAGAAATGCTGAGGGTTAAGTAAGATATTAGATCACACTTAGCCCAAAGTGTGGAACCTATTAAGCGTGCAATTAACATTAGTTATCACATTATTATCTCTAGGGTAAAGGCTTTCTTGCATGAGCTCATTCCCAGGCAAGACCAGTTGGGGATAGTCTGTCACCACTTCTGGCAGCAAGAAGCAGAGGTGTCATGCCAGGAGGGGGGACCGTGGCAGTGTGTGTCTCTGGCCTTCCCAGGGACACTGGCTGAGCCCTCCCCTGGGAGAAGGGGGGGTCTCTCACAGCCACATGGCTGGCCTGGGGACGGAGGACTCCATCAGCACAGCCACCATTTTTTGTGTGTGGAAGGGAAGCTGGCCCACAGGCCTCAGGCTTGGCATGAGGGGCAGGGACAGGGCCCAGGATGGCTACCTCATAGCCTGCGTTACTCTCTGTCCCTGCTTTCAGTGGCTGGAGGTTCCTGCTCACAGCCAGCCAGCAGACACCATGGCCCCAGGAGCCCTCCTCCCAGACACCTCCTTACACAGCTTCCTCCTGTGTCCTATTGCGGGGTCCTCCTCAGGAACTGCCTCTGAACCGCCCCCTCTGCTGAGGCTCTCCGCTGCTCCCTCAGCCTCCTGCACACACCCCCACCAGCCCAAGGTCGCCATCCTCACCACCTTTCCTCCCTTTCCTTCTTTTATTCATTCCGCAAACACTGGGCGTCTAACACGTGCCAGATACTGTTAGAGGCGCTAGGGTGACAGCAGTAGGCAAACAAGACCAAGTCCCTGCCCTCAAGCTGCTTGTCCCTGGTGGGGAGGTGGCCAAGCCTGTGATGTGGGCAGCTGCCATGCACTGGCAGCTGACAGTGCTACGGGGAGGAACACAGCGAGGTGAGCGGGACGGGCTGGGGCATCTGTGCCTAAGAACGAGAGAGGGGCAACTGCCTTTCACAGCGGGAAGACCGACCATTCTTCCCACAGACCTCAGTGAGCCTCCGGGGAGAGGAGACCTGCGGGGGCGAGGCAGCCAGTGTGTGTTTATCTGGGGAGGGATCAGGCGGTGGGCGCAGGGGAGGCGAGCATGGGAGGTAACCTGCATTCTGAAGGACCCCAAGTGACACAGGGTCACGGGGAGATGAAAGGAGAGGCAGGAAGTCAGCGGGAGGCGAAGGCAGAAGGCCCTAGGAGGGACTGGGCTTTACTCTGTGGATGCCCAGCCACTGGAGGGGTCTGAGCAGGAGTCACATGATCTGATTTGCACTGTGAAAGGATCCCTCGGCCTTCCAGTGGAGAAGTGGCTGCGGGAGCCCAGGGCAGAAACAAGAGGAAATGCCAGTGGCATTTAGAGAGGGAGGCAGCAGAAGTGGAGGAAGTGGCCGGGTTCTGCAAGCGTCCTGAGGTAGAGCAAGTGGTCTCCTGAGAAAGGACTCAGGGATGACTCCACTGGTTTGCGCTTTGGAACTGGAGCATGGTTTGCCTGTTCCTGAGTTAGTTTCTTACCAGACGTCTCTGGCCCAGGGAATATGTAGCTCGGAACCCTGACGGCTGCCCCGGCCCCGTCCTGCCCAGGCCATTGTGCCTTCTGCTCCCTGAGGCTCCCCAGTCTCCCCAGAACAACATCTGCCCCAGCTCTGCTCAGGCATAGGTTCTTCTGAGCAGCCTCTCGTGGCATCTTCCTACCCTGGCCACGCGAACCCATCTACCCTCTGTGTGGTAACAGCTGCCATTCCCGGGTCATGGGTGCTGACCCAGGGCACGCCAGAGGCATTCTTCCCACAGGTCTCAGTGACCCTGCTAGGGAAGAATTACCATCCTGCGCTTTCAGATTTGGAAATGAAGGTTCCCACCACAGTGGAACATGCCCCTAGCCACTCCACAGGAGTACAGGAGTTGAGACTCTGAAGCCCATGCCACGTGCTGCCCTAGATGAGTTTTGAAGCCACAGCACTGGAATGCTTTGCTAGCTTTCCTGGTTTGCACGTCTGCTATCTCCATTGCTCTGAAAGGTGAAGCCTGGCATAAGGGGCTGCCCAATAACCCAGACATTAGAGTCTAAAGAGGGTTCGGGGACCCATGAGAGATCCCAGACGGCCCTCACTCCTCTATCCCCAGCTCACACTCATTCATTTTTTGATAATATAATAACTGAGACAGATAAGATACAAGTAAACATATATACAAGATAGTTGTTATGGGTTGAACTGTGTCCCCTCAAAATTCATATGTTGAAGTCCCATCTCCTAGTAACGTCAGAATATGACCTTATTTGGAAATAATGAGTTGTTGGAGATGGAATGAACTTAATTTGGATGAGGTCATGCTGGAGAAAGGTGAGCTCCTAATCCAATAGAACTGGTGTCCTTACATAAAGGGAGAATTTGGAGATGACACACACAGGGAGAATGCCGTGTGAACGTGAAAACAGAGACCAAGCTGGTGCTTCCACACACCAACGAAGGCCAAGAAAGCCAGTGCAACGGCAGGCTGCGGAGAGGCATGGAACAGATTCTTTCTCACAGCCTTCGGAGGAACCAACCCTGCTGATGCCTTGATTTTGGACTTCTAGCCTCCAGAACTCTGAAACAATACATTTACGTTGTTTAAACCACCCAGTTTGTGGTACTATGTGAAAACCAAGAGAGTAACTTAGAAAAGTGATTAAGTGTGTGAGAAGAAAAACCAAACAGAGTGCTGAGGGTTGGGGAAAGGGAACTACTCTAGGTGAGGGAGGCAGAGAAGGCCCCTCAGAAACTTGGACAATGGGAAGGAAATCATGGAGGAGATCATTCCAGGGAGAGAGAACAGCAGGTTTAAAGGTCCTGAGGCAGAAATGAGTTTGCTGCATCTGAGGAGAGTAAGCAAGAAGGAAGGGAAATGAGAGATAAAGAAAGCCAGAGAGGTAAGCAGCGACCAGCTGTTGGAAAGCCATAGGCCTTGGTGAAGATCTGAAGGGATTGCAAGGGCCATGGGAAGCCCTTGGAAACTCTGAATCTTGAAAGAGACATGATCTGATGCATCTTTTATGATGACGCACATAAGCACATGCACACAAATGGTCTAGATCTGGAGTGTGCAGGGTGAAGACAAAACGAGGCCCATCTCAGGGTCAGCTCCAGTTTCTCCATCCACTGTCACTCTCTGCACCTCCTAGTGCAGAAAACCATGTGCTTCACCCCACAAAGAGCAGGCTTTTCTCCGCTTCCCTGAAAAACAAGTTTCTGCCTTGTGCAGTCTTGCTGGGAATGTAAAATGACACAGCTGCTATGGCAAACAGTGTCGTGGTTCCTTTCCTCAAAAAATTACACACAATTACTGTATAATCCAGCAATTCCACTTCTGGGTATACACACAAAAGAACTGAAAGCAGGGTCTTGAAGAGGTATTTATACACCCACATTCATAGCAGTGTTATTCACAATAGCCAAAAGATGGAGGCAACTCAGGTGTCCATCCTGAATGGACATGCAAAATCTATCATATTCCTGCAGTGGAATATTATTCAGCTTTAAAGGGAAGGGAGTTCTGATACATTCTACAACATGGATGAACCTTGAGGACATTATGCCAAGTGAAATAAGCCAATAACAGAAAGACAAATACTATACGATCCCACTTATATGAGGTACTTAGGGCAGTCAGACTCACAGAAACAGATAGCAGAATGGAGGTTGCCAGGGCCTCGGGGAGGAGGGATGGGAAGTGGTCAGCAGGTACAGACTTTCAGTTTGGCAGGATGAAAAAGTTAGAGAGATGGATGGTGGTGATGGTTGCGCAAGAATGTGAATGTATAGAGCCACTGAACTGTATGCTTAAAATGGCCAAAATGGTAAATTTTATGTGTATTTTACCACAATTAACAATTAAAAAATAATTCTCTAGAGCCCACATCAGTCCCTCATCACATCCTCAGTGGCATCTGTCTCTCTGTCCTCACAAAACCAGTGTCCCCAGTATTCCAGAAATGATGGCCCAGTCAATCTCCTTGTTGCATGAAGAAGATAAGCAATACCAGCTGGTGTGGATGAGATCTGAAAAGCTCTCTGGTGACGACAGTCCCAGGCCTCTGCCTGGCAACTCATTGCAACTGGCAATAATTCTCTATGTCAGGTTTTCCTGCCTTTTAAGTCTTATTAAAAACCTTTAGTTGAAGCTCTTTTCTCTTTCTACCTTCTAAGGACCCAAGGGATAGTGGTGAGCATCTTCTACAGAAGAACTTTTCCATAGACTTGGAGACCATTGTTAAATTATCTTGCCACTCTGAAGACACGGAACTACCTGCTCTCACCATTTTCCAGCCCAAAAGTACAGCCACAATCCCACTGTAGAATTGAGCTTTGGGTCCTCGGACTGTGCTTCTGTCTGTGTATTTTAGGGGGCCCCAAGTCACTTCTTAAGGAGAACTCTGGCCCTGCTCGCAGCACTCCTGTAGCAGGCCTCCAAAAGAGGCAGGCGGCCTTCCATTCAGGCCTGTGTTCCTACCAGGCTGCTTGGAGCTCCCTGAGAAAGGAATAGTGCACAACCCTGCATGGCCGAGATGCAGGACACATGAGCCTATCCTTTACCCATCACATAGAGAACAGGCTCCAGGAACCTGGCTGGGAATAAAAAAGGCAAACTCACTGACACTAGCTACTGAAAGCCTGGCTGAGAGAAACAAATGGTGGGAGAGTACCTGAAGGTGCATTCTTCCCTCTGAGATTAAGCAAAGCCACCAGGAGGTGTGAGTGGGGGCTACTCTGCTTGCCCAGCCTCCCCCTGTACAGCAGCTTTTCTGAACTACATCTGGCTGGGCATACCTGGCCTCACTGCAGGCATCAGGTAAGAAAGCCTTGTGAGTCCCCTGCTGCGTTATTCGAGAGGTATGGCTGAGCACAGGCTGTTGCCGCCACTGAGCATGTGAGATGCTGGGGGATCTTGCTTCCAGGATTCTGAACTGCGACTACTTGTGCATCTAAAGCATGGTTGATTTTTCCTTCGTGAACTCTGAATCATGTCATTGATGATTTTTCATTTTGCTTTTGCTGCTACAAGAACTCAAAGTCAACTTTGGGGCTTATTTCTGGAACAGTGCTGGCTGATAGAACTTTCTGCGATAAGGAAAATTTTGCAACAGTGCTATCCAGTACAGTAGCCACTAGCCACATGTGTCTAGTGCCAATGAGGAATGAAATTTAAATTTAAATTTTAATGGTGACATTAACTATGTAGTAGTGGCTATCATTGAACAGTATGGCTCTAGAAAGTATATAGGAAATGACATGCATTTTGAATGTCACACTCGGTTTATCTAATTTTTCTATCAGTATTTGCCTTCTACTTGAAATCCCTTTGTATCTAATTGTTATCACTAATCTTCTTTCATGGTATATATATCTTTGCCAGCCATCTTAAACATAGTTTTTTAAATGTGAGATCCACTTATAAATATTAAAAAAAGGATAACATAGCCATATGCCCAATTTTTTGGACTAGAAATTTCTTCTCCCTCCCCCTTTCATGTAATATAGAGTAGTTAAGATGTTCATTTAAGTGGAGGGAGTCCCAGGGTGGGGGAGGAAGAATCTTTTCTTTGGTTTCTGTCTCTGTTCTTTTTTTTCATCTGTGCTGCTTATACAAACGTTAAATTTGTGAAAATTCACTGAGCTGTATATTTACAATGCGAACTTTTTGGTATATACATAATTAATAATATTCTTCAATGGAAAGTAAACAAAAACATATAAGGAGAACCTACTGTGTTCAAACTGGAATGTCAGTTTAGTTCTATGGCGGGTCCGGAAAGATTCATAAAGCAGTCCTTGACTCCACAAAGCCATAGTTTAGTATCACCAGGCATCAGTGCAAATTTCTACAAAATTCTTCCGGGGGCACCAGGAAGAACTGGGAGCATGTTTGCTGACAGTGAAGTGAAAATAACCAATGGGAAGACTCTTTCATGCCCCCTCTGCATTTTCCAGAGGAATCTTCAGCCATACCTGATGCTAGTAACTCCCCATCTACCTCCCTGCCCTCCCACTATGAATCAGGCAATGCCAAGAATGAGGGGAAGATACGTTTCAGGAGGAGGACAGCTTTCTTTGCATTTTATCTGATCTCAGTAAAAAAAATTTCCAAATTCTTACAAGGGGCTGAGTTGATCCCAGAAAAAAAAAAAAAATCTCAACTTTTCTTCTCTGGAGGAATTAAAATGGGAGGAGGAAGTCCCCGAAATACGGAACGTTAAGTCAGTGGTGTAGGATGAGGAAATAAATGCAATCTTTCTGAACAAAAAACTATATTTTAAGAAAGCAACTAAAAACTACCCAATCGAGATTTTCTTCAATACATAGCTCCACTCAACTAAACAAAAAAATGTATCTTAAACATTACGGTTCAAAATGGCACTCAGGGAAGATACATTGCTAAAGAGAATATGGACAGAAAGGTTCACTCTCAACTGCTCCTCCCGCCAAGACCTAACTACCTTAATTTTGCTGAAGACTGAAATATAAATTTTTACTTTGGAAAGTAACTGACAGAGATGGGCAGGTGTGGATCTCATGCTAGCTATCTGCACTGATGCAGATGAACAGGAACCTGCCTGACATTACCAAGAATCTTGGGGGAGGAGGTTATGTGTCCTTTCTGCCCACATTAATTTAATTCCTCAACATAATACTATTTGAACAAGGGCCTGCATTCCGGAGTCACAAGATACAAATCTTTTTTCTACTCTTTCATACTCTGTTGCTCTAACTTCAAAAGCCTGCACCTATATGGATTTTATAGCCATTTAAATGTGTGGATCTTCTTTGAAATATTCTTTCCATGGTTCCTTTGAGTAGAGTCCAGGCCAAGCTTTCATACTGCATTCTCTTATTTATCTTATTAGAAGGATCAGGAGAAAAAAGTGCTCTAATTACTGCAAAAAGGAAGAAGTCACTTCAGAAACAGTCACGTTCTTTTTGGTCTTTTAGTATAAACAATATCCTTTGCATTTCATTAACTTTTACTTGGTGCGACTGTATTATATTTTGCATAAAGATTTGGCATTCTTCAAACACAGAAGACAATTTTTCTCACATTTCAAAAGGGATTATAGAGTAAATGCTAGCATATTGAATAATAAAACATTACTTAGTTCCTTATCTGCATAGTTCAAAAGGAAGACTGAAAATTATCTAGTTCCTATAAATAGTAAGTATCTCAAGGTGACCTTTCTGATGAGAAATGAGGCCTGGCTGTAGTCTGAACCAGTTGTCTGACATGTGCCAAATTCTGACTTCATTTCATGATATGTGGATTATAGTTCTGGTGCTTAAAGCCAAAACCAACAAAAACGATGAAACTTTACCTGCAATTCAAGTAACCACAATCCCTGCCTCGTAAGGCAATGTCCTCCAATTCACTATCAACTTTCCCTTTTCGGGTAGCCAAGTGTGAAAATTGAGACATCAGAGGTAGAGGCTTTTCAGAAAAATAAAGCCCTATTCTCCTGGAACTAATTTGCTTGTTAAATCAAGAAAGCCTGGGTCTGGAAAGCATTTATCAGGTAGGACCAGATGTAGGATGTTCTGTAATATACATGCTGAATTTTGAATTGAGTATAACTAATTATCTCTAATGAGTCAACCACTGGAAGGATGAGAGGAGAAAGGGGGCTGGTAATGAAGCTAAAGAGTTCACCGCAGAAGGACTAGGGCAGCCTACTTAAAATGAATTCGCTCACCCCTTCCAAGCTTAGTGAAACCAGAAGCTCCCAACGCATCGCTTTCTCCTTAAAATGTTTAACGAAACATCCTTTTCCAAGTGATCACAGGATTTCAACAACCTGCTGCCCAGCAGAAGGGTGCAATAGTAGAAGATGGAGGAGGCACCCGAAGGAAGAGAACAGCTATCTCCTCTATGAACATCAATATATATTTTAAAATTTCCAGATAGATGGGCTTTCCTGAAGTTCCTTTGTGGGAGGGAAGAATCCAGTGGTAAAAACTTCTAAGTACATGGGCATAGATTCAGGAATCTTTAACCGCAAACTCCTCAGCTAATAAGCTCATTTGAAATCCCCAGGAGTCATGGGTGTTTAGTGGATGCCCAATAGGGGAGGACAGAATGGGAACCTGGAAGAACTGGGAACACGTTTGCTGACAGCGAAATGAAAAGAACCAATGGGAAGAGTCTTTCATGCCCCCTTTTTTGTTGGGATCCAGTATGGCCACTTTGACTTCGACTAGGAGCTGGGCAGACGGTCACTGATCTCTCCTTCCTTGACCATTGCTCTGTGACTGGTACTATAGGGTTTGAGGCAGAGCTAACTGTTTCTCGGGTCCCCTAAACAGACAGACAGGTGTCCCCCCAGTACCTGTAGGAGGATCTTGTTCCCATCGTGGTCCTCTGTCTGCCAGCGCCCCTCGCTGATGGGGCTGCAAGGGTTGGGCAGGAGAGGCACGAGCTCGCCGATGTCCCTCACTCGGAACTCCAGCACGGACGAGTCGGTGGGCACCGGGCTCTGGTCACAGGGCAGTCTTTTCAGGGAGAACTGGATGTCCACATCCAGATTGGAGAAAATAGGGAAGATGCAGAAGTCCGCTTTCTTCTGGCTGGGGCTCCTCCGGAGAATCAGCTCGTAGAACCTGAGGCTGTCGGCGTAGTTGTCGTGGCGACAGTAGACAGTGAAGCGCACGATTTCCTTGCCATAGTGCACTGGCCGGATGGCCCACAGCGGCGTCCCAGGGGCCAGTGTGAAGAAGTCCTGGCTGCAGGGCAGGTAGGGCAGGAACCGGCCGTGCACACGCTCGGTATGGTGGTGGCGCCAGGGCGGCTGCTGCAGTGTGCGGTGCAGCTGCAGGATCTGCTCTTCGCCGTACTCCTCCTGCAGGAACAGCACCACCGCCAGCGCCGGCTGAGCGCCCTTGGGGGGCTTCCGCCGCCGCCTGCATGCCCGCCTCTCGGACACCCTAAACAGCGGGAGGTCCGGGTGGATCCACGCCAGGACCTTGTCGATGGCCTCCTGCAGGGGCTGGGACTCCCCTGGGTCTGCGATTATGTGGATGCTGACCAGGAAAGGGTCCTGCGCCTCTTCAACGGAAAGCTCACCTAGGGGCACGCAAAAAACGAATGGATGAATGAATACAATTATGATTATTTCATTAAAGTGTCCAGTGATGACGTGTACAGGCTTGGCAGGAAGAGAAGTCAAATTCTAACTGAACTGACTCCATAACCTGTGATGTTCTGATCCCAAGTTTACCTACAAAAACTACTATGTCAGCACCCTAGCAGCCAAAGATGAAAGGGGTGTTGCTACGTGAATAGTTTCCAAGCTGGACAGGGTGAGGAGAACCTTGGTCCTGTATTTCATCAGGTTGATCGGTATAGAGAACATTTGACTTTATATTTATGTATCAGACAAATGGAAAGTCAAGTCTGGTGTCTTAGAAGGAACAACAGGCCCATTAGAAAAGATGCCATAGCATCTTGTGGACACCATTTAGTATTTCCTGAAATAACTGCAGGGCCTTGCCCCGTACATGTTCCCTACACAAATGCACTCCTCTGGTTTGCTTATTTCATTTGTTTATTTTGTTAACACACACTCAACGGGCTCCTTCCTACCTGCCTCACTGGGAGTGAGGCACAAGGCAAACGATGGAGGACAAGAGAGACCTGTGCTTGCCCCCTGGGGCTTACTCTACAGACAGGTCATGCCCTGGCTGGTGACGAGTCCTGCCCACAGTGGCCCCTGTTGTGCACAGAGTCATGTTGCTGCTGGAAACAGGGAAGGATGACCCTTGGAGCCAAGCGCAGTGTTTGCTTGCTGTTGGAGCTTACTGGGGCGGAGGTTAGGGTGGAAGGAAAGCAGGGTGAGACCATGATTGCCCATGAAATGACACCTTTTGTGCCCCTTGCTGGGCCACGTCCACCCAGAAGCCCACACATCTTGAATGGGTCGGTTACCCTCCCTGTGATCTCTGGCAAAACACCTGAAAGTATTGAATTCCAAGCATGAAGTTGACTGTTTAACTTGGCAACACTTTCCCATGGGGTGACAGTTTTTTTGGCCAGACTTGGCATATTTCTAAATCATATAACTATATCTGATAAAAGACTTGCTCTTTTAAAAGATGGTTCTATTTGCATTTATATAAGTTTTCGGTCTCATTTAAGGGAATTGAGACATCTTTAGGCCAATTGTGATTTAGGGGGCTAGATTCACCCAGAATCTAAATCTGTCTTTACCACACACATACCTCACAGTATCCACTAGGGGTGTCAGGCATAGAGTGATCATGTGGTCAATTGTGTTCTACCAATGTGGTGTGCTTTTCAGAATCATAACCTTGATCAAGTCACAGGATGAAAATTTTTTTGTGGTAGGTAGACATCCCAAGTGGGCTTACAAGTTCATTTCACTATGTGCAGCTGCAATAACATGGTTTTAATTTAATCGGATCAAAACCTGTCTGAATTTTCATCCCAACTCTATTAAGTGTCTCACTTGAAAACAGTCCAGCTTGCGGTCTTCTCTCTCATTCATGCATTCATTTGCACATCTGTTAAGCAATCAGTTTGTACCAGGCACTGGGGACACAAAGAAGCTGGCACTAATTATGTATGCCCAGGCACTATCGGGTACATTTACACATACTCTGGCATGATATGCTCCCTGAGAATTGTGCAGTGCACAACCTGCACAACCATAGGCGGCAGCCCTCTGAAGACCCATAAGCCCATAAGATGAGAACTTTGTGATTGAGTTGGGAAACACAAACATCAAAAATTAAAATTAAATCTGATAAATTAAAATTAAATCTGATATATGCCTAAAAGGAATACAATGGAATAGTAACTTGGGGTGGGGGCTAGATTCTAAAGTCACTGTGAAGAAAAGGTTATCTATAGACACTATTAACACTGAAAGTCTCCCAAATTTCCAATAAAGCACTAACTTGTAACAAGACAAGATGGCCAGACAGATGTTTCTTTAGTTGAACACCACATAAAATGACCATTTTGCTGCAGGGTCATGTACAAGAGAATAGTCTGTTTCTTTAAACACTAAACCCTTACTCATCAAACCCTGCCCTTCACTCTACAAGAGGCTTTTGGTAACCTGAGAGGCTTCTGGAACTTAAGGATGACTCAGGTAAGAGCAGAGTCAAGTTTCAGCTCTCCACAATCATGGAGTAGAATGGCAAGTAGAATCCTTTCAATTGTCTTCCCTCTCTTTCCTTCCTGCTGGCTGAGCATGTTTTCCCAAATTTGTATGAGTTAAATATGAGCATAAAGCAATTCCAACTTACTACACTTGACAAAGGAAGGAGGGCTCTACAGAAGAAGGCTTCCTCGAAGAGGTACCATATGAACTGGGTCTTGAAGGGTAAAGGCAGAGAGCACATCCTCTTGCTCATGATGCCTTTAGATGCTGAGGAGATTCGGAAGTGTTTATGAAGGTATAGAACTGTGCAAAAAACAAGCACATTTGGAAGGGGGCCATGGGTAATTCTGAGACACGGCAACAGATGCAGCTGGAAAAATGGATTAGAACCAAGCTGTATGGGGCCTCAGCTCAATTCAGTAGTTGATAAGGGGCAAAGGAAGGTTTAATGAAGGGGTATTGGTATCAAGTTGGGGGAAAGTTGGCTATAGGCAAAATAAGGAGTTAGAAGACTAGTGAAGAGTCCAGACAAGAGATGACAAGGACTTGGCAGTGTAGGAGATTACATTAGTGGCCTCAGTTCCTTATCCTACTGTGTACCCTTACTTTCTGCCATGTGACTGTGTAGTTCCTCCCACTAAATGGGTGGCGTATTTCCCCACCCTTTGATTTAGGATGAGACCATATGCCTAGCTTTGGCCAGGAGAAAAAGACAGCAGTGGCATGTGTTTTGGCTTGCCTCCCTGTGCTCCCAACCTTTCCATGAGAAGAACATGCTTGGGTAAGCCCACCGGTCCTGGTAAGGGGATGAGACACATGGAACAGACGCACTCTAGCTGAGCCCGCCCTAGATCAGCCAACCTTCACACCCAAAGACACAGGGCAAGAGCCACTCAGGTGAGCATGGTCTAGATCAGCTGACCCAAGACAAATGGGAAATAATAATGACTGTTGTTTCAAGCCACTGAGACTGGAGGTGGCTGTTACCCAGCAGTACTTACAGATCCAGGACAGACAGTCAAGTGGGTGAATAGAAGAGGCATGGATTCACAGGTTATAAGGATGCAAATGGCAGGCCAGGGAGTCCACAGGCCTGGTGAGTGGGGTGTAGGAAAAGTTGGAGAGGAGAATACCTTAATGTTTCCAGCTTGAACAAGTGATCTGATGTGGTTTAGCTGAAACAGGAAATAGAGGAAGAAGGGCAGATTTGTGGGAAAAGACAGAAAGTTGCACCTTGGCCACTTGGCTTGAGATATCCAAATGACTTCGAGGAGAGATGTCCTTTGGCAACCGGAATTTTGTGTTGTGTAGGTGAAGGGCTGAATTTAAGGATGGGCCAGTTACTTTCAGATCATATTCTCATTTTTATGCAGTTATCTGCTAAGTGTGTGCCCCCATATAGACTTGAATCATGAAAACTCATCATGATGGCTAGGAAAACAATCAGAATTCAGAGACAATTCTGGCCCTTTTCTTTGCTTGCCCTTTCTGCCTGCCTGGTTTATTTCCGTTTGGTTGAACATTCATGACGCTATCGGCAGAAGTACAGTTGACGCAAAAGTAGTAACGCTGCAATGAGATTTCCTGCCAGTCACTAACTCCAGTAAAATTAGGAGAAAACACCACTTCATCTAAATGGATTTCACTTTTCTCTGCGGCCTTGAACTCCCAACAGTGGAGACATGCGACTTTGCTAAACATCAGTGAATGCGCCATGTAAATGGAAAAGGACAGAAAGGCTTTGAACAATCTGGGGATCAAGAATTTTACCTGAGAAAATTACAGATGATTTCAATGACGGGGGGAAAACACCATGCAAAGTAAAGGAATATCTGGGAAAAGAAGCTGCCAGGGCCACCAGGCAGTCCCTTCAAGGTCCTGATCCCACCCCCAGGTGTGCATGTGGCCAGGTACACAGGGTGACATGTTAGCTAACATGGGTGCTTTCTCCATGTTCTACATGTATGAACTCGTTTAATCCTTACAACCACTATAGAAAGGGGAGGTGCTATGATTGTCCCCATTTTAGAGAACAGGAAATTGAGGCACAGGAGGTGAAGTAGTCTGCCAAGGTCACACAGAGTAGGAGCACTAACTCCAGCTTCCGAGTTCCGTGTGCACCATCAGCCCAGGCTCTGCAGAGAAGCGTGCTCGCCTCTCCACTGTATCCGTTTCACAGCAGAGTGGCCAGCTGCCATTCTCCATCCATGTGTGGCCACAGTGGCTCCCATCTGGCCCCTCTGCACGGCTCTCCCACCTCATTCTCACTGGCTTCATTCCCGGCCACCAGCCAACAGCTCCATTTCTTGGACACCCACTTACGTTTCTTTCCTCTGGCCCCAGGACTTGGAGGAAGAATAAGCTAGAAACTGCCCTCCCTGTTGGCACATGCCCAGGTCTTCACATCTCAGCAGTGCCCTCAAGGGCAACTCAAACAGGCCAGCACCACAGGTGGGTGCACAAGTGAAAGGAATGCACAACAGTGACCCAAGAAAGCCTAAAGCATGGCGTGAGCGGCTTGGGTGTGCAGAGGCCCAGGAGAAGGTGGCTTCTGAGACTCCCCAGTGGAGTTGTCAGGGCGCTCAGCCCTGTGCCATCTCTATCAGTTACACAAAGGTTTCCCTGAGAGCAGTAACAAAGACCACGCTGAAGTCTGCATGGATGAGTGAATGTTTACAGCTCTGCAGTAGGGCGAAATGCCCGGCCTCAGAGCAGGGGGGTGAGCTGAAAGGCATTCCACCAAGCACCAGCTCGCCTGGCAGTTTGGGAGGCAGCCAAGAGCGGGCGAGCCAGGATGATGAAGACCCAACCCCGAGAGCCCCCTCTGCACTGTGTGAACCGGGGACATGTAAGTGGCTAAGACTCTGCCCCAGAGGAGCTAAGGAGAATGAGCAGCAGCATTAGCATGCTCCGGCCATCACTAGCATGTACCCGCTGCACGTGACCTGAAAACACACAGCAAAGAACACAGAACGCAGCTTCAAGCTGTCATCAAGTGTTAGAGTTACACACCCCCCAGAGAAATGTGCCTCTGTGGAGCTGGAGAGGAAACCAAGTATTTAAGGGGAAGGACAGAAAATGTGAATAATTAATTGCCACGAAAAGTCTCTGTGCCTCCCTGGAGAAGCACAGACGACATCACTGTGGGATGGGCTCTGACTTTATCGTATCTATTACACGTCTTCTCAAAGGACCTAGCGAGCACCTGTTGAGTTAGGGTAAAACACAGACCAGAACCAAACAGAGCAGTGGCACAGACTGCCCCAAGGCTGGTGGGAGGATGGGAGCTGCTAGCACACCATTAACAAGGCTTTCAAATTAGTTTGTGTTTCCCTAAGGAGAAGGGAGATTCTTTTTCATTTGATTATAGACAATTAGGCTTTCCTTTGATAACATAAAATGAAAACAGTGTTAAAGAAAGCAGTGCACAAGCTCAGGCCTTCTACGATGCAGAAAGTGTACTATTAGCCTGGGCATTTGTTATATATATATTTTCCAACATTTTACCTCTCCTGTGTATCCTGTTTTTGGCCATTTAAATTTAACAGAAAATTAATTTAGACAATAGCAACCATTTATTATGCTCTTATTATTTGCCAGACATTGTCCTACAAGCTTTATGTATACTATCTCATTTAATCTTTAAAGCAACACTATGATAGATGAACCACTAACTGACCTGCTCAAGACCATTTGGCTTGGATCTGTGCTCCTCACCAGTACATCCTCTCACCTCTCAAGGGCACAATCCCTGTGATACAGGAGATGGAAAGAAATTATTTAGGCATATAGTGAGTGTAAAAGAGCCCTTGGCAGAATTTTACTTTAACAAAAAAGCAGCCCCCAAATCATTTCTTTTCTAACAAAGAGCAGCCTGAAAATTCGAGCTGTAGACATAGATAAGCAAGCTGGAAGCTTGCACGGATGAATGCCAGCAGCTGCGCCAATAGAAAAGGGCTACCTGAAGGCCAGGTATGTTCAACATGGAGGCTCCGACTTCCCTGTTCTTTGTCCCCCATGTGTACGGTAAAGGAATAGGCAACATGGCGCCTGCCAGGTAGAGAACCCTTCTGCATAATAAAAGATTACAGTGGGGGACGGCCAGATTTTCGCAAGCTGTGCAAATGGCACACCTAGTCCTAACCAGTTTTTTGCATCTTATGCAAATAGCACACCTTTGCTCCGACCAATCTTTTGTGCCCTATGTAAATCAGACACCACCTCCTCAAGCTCATCTATACAACCCTGTGCATTTCGTGGCAGACCAGAAACCCGCTTGGGAGCCCTCTCTTGGCAGGAGATAGCCTTTCTCTTTCTTTCGCTTATTAAAGCTCTGCTCTTAATCTCAATCCTTGTGTGTCCACATCCTTGATTTCCTTGGCGGGAGACAACAAATCTCGGGTATTATTCCAGACGAATGACGCCACTTCACTTGGAATCATCGTGTTGGTTTTTCTGCCCCAAATTGGCTGGGGCTCTGAAATCATGGCTTAGCTCCTTCACCCACCTTAGGTGGGAGAGCCTGCTGTGAATGGGCTGGCCGTTTCGCCTAGGTGGGCATCCTCAGCCGGAGTCTTCGGAAGAAGAGGGCAGGAGACTCAAGTCCTGCCTGTTGACAGACTTCCGGGTGCTGGACCTACCTCAGTGCTGCCTGTGCCAGGGCCCCTCACAACCACTCTCTGCAGTCCTGGGCTTTAGATCAGC
>NW_012103565.1:1284336-1285664 GCF_000951045.1 Mandrillus leucophaeus
TCATCGTGTTGGTTTTTCTGCCCCAAATTGGCTGGGGCTCTGAAATCATGGCTTAGCTCCTTCACCCACCTTAGGTGGGAGAGCCTGCTGTGAATGGGCTGGCCGTTTCGCCTAGGTGGGCATCCTCAGCCGGAGTCTTCGGAAGAAGAGGGCAGGAGACTCAAGTCCTGCCTGTTGACAGACTTCCGGGTGCTGGACCTACCTCAGTGCTGCCTGTGCCAGGGCCCCTCACAACCACTCTCTGCAGTCCTGGGCTTTAGATCAGCCGTGCCTGCACTGCCTCTTGCTGCCTGGTGCCTGCCAGACTAGCCCTCCTCCCAGAACTGGCCAACGGGTGTGTCCCCAGAGCACCCCTCCCTAGCAGTGGGCATGTCTAGTTGAAGGTATCTGTCATTCCAAAGGAAATTCCTGGACAAGTCTCAGGATATGACAAGCTCAGGTACCCCTTTCTAGAATTTTTGGGCAACGATTAATATGATTGTCACTTTAGATATAATTTGTCACTCACAATTTGCAATTTAGTTGCATCATTTATTTAATCAAAGAATGTTTACTGAGCACCCATCATGTGCCAGGCACTAGAGGACACAGTGGTGAATAAAACAGTCTCTGCCTTCAGAGAGCTTATAATCTAGTGAAGGAGACAGACAATAAACAAATATATAAGATGAAGCCGGGTAGCTAAGTCCTACAGACACTTCACTGAACACACACATGCTCAATGTGGTTTCCAAGGCAGCGGCTGTAACCGTTTACCATTGACTGAATAAACTGCCGTGCACCATTCCAGTGCCAAAATTACTGCCAACTCCCCAGTGCCCAGTAATCCCCCACGAGGCCAACAGACTGTGAACGAGGGCACCTCCAGCTGTTGCAGGCTGTTTGGTTTAGGAATCTGGCCCTGGAGCCTGGCTTGAGACCTGTATAAGGTTGAATAAACACCTTATTTGCATTTCTAAAGCCCCCATCAATGGCACTGAGTGGCTGGGGAGCTGGGATACTGGTCTGCCAACCACACCCACATGATTCAGTGGCAGAAAACTCAGGTGAGACGGTGCATCACACACACAACAAAAACACATCCAGGGCACCGGCTGACACCGTGAATAAAGACCAGATCTGGGCTGGGCGCAGTGGCTCATGCCTGTAATCCCAGCATTTTGGGAGGTCGAGGCAGGTGGATCACCTGAGGTCAGGAGTTCAAGACCAGCCTGGTCAACATGGTGAAACCCCGTCTCTAATAAAAATACAAAAAAATTAGCCAGGCGTGGTGGCAGGCATCTGTAATCCCAGACACTCAGGAGGCTGTGGCAGGAGAATCATTTGAA
>NW_012103565.1:1286444-1295455 GCF_000951045.1 Mandrillus leucophaeus
ACACTTTTATAAGAAGGGTGGCTTTGCTATAACAGTTATTCGACTGCCCTCTCATTTTTTTTTATGATTTGCTGCAGAAACAATGTCAGTGATGTGGATGTCTAATTCATATTCCTGAGCTCATTCTAAAACCAGGACACTATTAAGAAAAAAAAATACAGAAAGTAAGGCAGATACTTTAGACACCCTGCTGTTTTTTTTTTTTTTTCCCCACTCGGAAATGGGACATCCATCTTACTTTAAATGTATTTCTAAGCTTCATTCAGGCCCATCATTCTGAAACATACTCTCCTGATGGGAAAAGGAGGGGGAGCAAAAGCCAGACACTAACCAGAGGAATGACAGACACTTTAAATTCTGACACGGCTTGACAGAGATTCTGGGAGAAGACCAGGAGGTTGATATGTAATTAGTCTGAGGAGGTGTAACTGCAGCTAGAAACACTTAAACATATCTAGCACACGTGTGTAAGTCCTTGGTACTGCAAGAACTTTGAAAGTTTATGAGACGGTAATGCAGGCCTGACACACAGCAATGTACCATGCTTAATGATGTAGTAAGACTCCTCTTGCATAAAAATTTGACAGTTCAAAATGCCTGAAGAGACTATATAGCATTCTACACAGAGTCCTTTCTTCTACTCAGTAATTTTAATTCTCTGTAAACCACATTATGTGCTTGTCATTTTCATTTGTAGCAAAGTCTTCCTGAGAAAGTCAGGATCTCAATGAATATTGGAGATCCGGAGATGACAGAGCAGGGCTTAGAAACAAGAGGAACAGAATTAATATTCATCTTGTATTAGGAAATGAAAGAAATCTACCAAAAAGAACAAAACAAAAAAGACAAAAGAGAAAGTTAGCCTAAGCCTATCTCAAGGATTTGTTCATCAGGAAACTCCAGGCCTCTTGGTCTTACATTAGAGCTCGTGGGAGGAATCCTTACAATTATATTAGTTAAGATTTATTTTAAAAAGGGATTTATTCTGGCAGGATGTTGAGAAATCAGATGGACAATGATTAGCTGTTGCAGCTCTTCTAAGAAAAGCCACTGTATATGTGCTTATAAAACACATCCTGAACGCAGTAGACGCAGCAGTGATGAAATCCAGCATTGGCTTTGCTCATGATCAAATGAGCAATGTAGGAAGTAGATGGAGCCTGGCGACTCTTTTTTTTTTTTTTTTTTGCCTAAAATTCAGTGGAATAGTCAAATATTTTGAAAATTTTAATATAACACTGACAAGTCTCCAGTCCTTGTTCCTAAGTCTCCTTAGAAAATGTGTACATTGGGCCCATATGGAGAACAAACTTACTGGACATGACTAGAAAATTAAGGATGGGTAGGACAGTCAGTCCAGCCCCCTGATTTTACAATTGAGGTCAGGCCACTTGTCAATGGTGGGTCTAGAAAGAGAACAAACATCTCCCAACTCCCAGTTCAGGGCTTTCTCCTTTATATCTCAGCTGCACCTAGTCCTGAAGTGCCTGCTCTCATTGAAGGCCCCAAGGACTCCAAGTAAGAGGAGACATAGCTTGTCCTTGCCTTTGGGCTGCTTACAATCTAATTGAGAAGCCAAGACCTTCACATGTGACAAACATAACAAAAATACAAGATACATTCTAAATAATGTGGAGAATGAAATGCAGAAATAATAACCAAGTTTCCCTCTCCCACAGTTTTCTTAATTGCCTTGGGGCCCTTCGGCTACAGAGTCCTGGTTGTTCACTGCTTCAGGGAGGATGGTAGCAGATAAACTTAGTAATTGAATTTCTGAAAATTTTGTTTTAACTCATAGCAGAGGAAATGGTCTTGAAGGGCAAGTCTCTCTATTGCTGCAAGAGCCGGGCTTTTGGAGACAGAAAAGGCTTTCTGAGCCAGAAAAGGCTGAAAACCTAGAGCAGAGGGTTCACACTGTGAACCGGAAGACGGAAGAACATGTGGGGCTGCAAGGGCAGCTTTTCCAGCTCAGATGCCAAGTCTGGGCTTCTGGTGGGAGGAAGACAACTGGAAGGAACCTGACAAAAATCTGTATGCCAGAAGGGTTCTGAGAAAGGATCACGGATAGAACCTCCCCTGGGCTGAGCGCTGCAGGCATTGGGATCCCTGAGAAGAGCAGGACTGTGTCTTCACTTATTAGGGGGTGAGGGCGGCAGCTCAAGATGAAGTTTAGCTCAATTATAGAGAAATAAAGCAGTACTGCTTTTATATCTGAGTTGGTGATGGAAAATTCATACTCTTTATAATAGGAGCTTCTTATAGGAGTTCTCAATGAAGAGCAGAAAGTGTTATAATCTAACAGATGGCGAGCCCTTCATCACACTGTCTAACAGAGAGACCTCCAACTTCCCAGTTCAGGCTATCTGTGGCCCTACATGTTTGAGCCTCACTCTCCTTGAGTCTGGGGCAATGAAATATTAAATATGGACTTGTAGAGAAAGCCCAGTTATCTCCATAATTGACAAAGAAAAGACTTCTTGTAACTATTCTTGTTACGAAAAGGAAAATCATTCTTCTAAGCACAGGCTGAACTGCTCAGTTTCGCTTCCTTTGTGTGCCAATAATAACGTCAGAAGATGTCAGGGTCAGGTCAAAATAAAAAGGGGAGTGAGAGCATGTGGAACATTCCTTCCCTTCCTGAATCAGGTGATGTACAAAATAGAAGTTTCACAAATGTGGAAGAAGGAGAGAAGGTTTCGAAAGAAGGAAGAATGATGGGATCATCTTATTTTGTAACCTTGAAAAGATATGACTTGACTTTTTACATCATATTTTTCAGCTACTTCCAACTTGTTATTCTATCAGGGGTTAAAGGCAGCAGTATGGATGTTGAATAAAGATAGAAACTCTACTGGAGTGGAACATATTTTCCATAAAGACAATTTTTATGACACTCTCATCCATGTCTGTGGGAGAGTGAAATGGCACCTTTGGAGAATACCCTAGCAATAGGGATCAAAAGCTTTAAAGAGTACACTTTTTACCCCAGCAATTCTGATTGTAGGAGTGTCTTCTAATAAGGAAGGATATGCACAAAGACCTATTACAAAGAAGTTTTTTGGCAATGCTGTTTATAGTAGTGAAAAAGCAAATAAAACCTATAGGACCAACAATAGGGTACTGGTGAATAAAGTGCAGTGCAAAAATATAAGGGAATACTGTATGAATAATCAAACTACTATAGAAATGAGTTTCCTGGCATATAAAGATGTTTGCACTATAGTTAGAAAATTAGACTATAAAACAAAATATATAATGCCATTTTCTAGTAAATTATTACCCCAAATTTTATATATCTACAGAAATATATGGATGCTCAGAAAAAAATCCTATAAAGGCAGACACCAAATTATGTATAATGGTTGTTTCTGGATGGTAGGATTCTGGGTCGTCTTCTTTTTGCTAATCTGTATTCTCTGATTTTTCTGCAATGACTGTGTATTATTTGGGTAGCAAAAAATTATTTTGAAATTAAGAAAAGCACCAGGCACATCAAGGTAAGGAGTAGTGGCAGTTATTCACTTTTGTTTCCTCTCTTGGGGGGGAAATCCTGACAATTCTGGTAGACCAGATATCCCTGAAGTACCACTTCAGCTTTTCAGGGAGGTAAAAAAAGTAGTAATGAGAAGTCTGCCTCCATTTTTCTTTCATATCCTGGATAGAAACCAACACCCTCTTTGGAGGTGAAGTCACACAACTAAAACTTACCTTTGAATCCAGAAGACTACACCGTATTTTTTTGGAAATGGATACCAGCATAGCAAAGCATCAAAGGAGTTATCTGGGTCATGTATTGTCCTTACCCTGTGATTTTCTGATGCATATCTTTGGTTATTGCTCTTTTCTTATCAACTGTCAGATAATTAACACTGCCTAGCTTTTCAGGTCCCCATTCAGAGGACTCTGAATATACAGGCCCCACACCATGAAATAACAATCTAATGGACTCACACGTTCAGCTTCAGTAGTTCCTTCATCTCAGAAGTTTCATTTGCCACTTTCATGGTCCAACAGGTAAGGCTGCTACCTAAAACCCCAAACACACACCTCTACCCTCTTCATAAGGGATATATCCTGTGTTTTAGAATAAACCACTCTCAGTGGGTAAACATGATCTTTCCTTTTCAATTATCAACTTAAAAACGCAAATATCAAGTGAAAAACTTTTTCATCCAGATATTAGGTGGATCCTAGAGCCTATAGGTTTTAAAAATTAGAACCCGAAAGTAAGAGATTCGGATAAGCCATATGTATCAGGGATGATTTCAGAGCGAGCTTGCGTAACGAAGACATGCGCTAGCTCAGTGCTCCTCAAACTTCTGGTACATACAACTTACTGGCCTCGGGAGGCCTGGGATTCTGCATTTCTAACAAGCTCCTGGTGATCCCTGGACCACACTCTAAGCAGCAAGTTTTCCAATTTGGTGATTCTATATGCTCTACCAGGCCATTAACACCTTCCCCTGGGCAGCTGACAAAATGCGAAGCAAGTAGTATGCCCTGACCCACAACAGCTGGCATTCTGTGGCTCTGAGGCTATAGCTGAGCCACCACCTGAGTGGCTGCAAAACCCAACCTGCCATAAATGACACACCCAGGCCTGTGGCCTATTAGTGTCACCTACCAGCTACATGCTAAATGGCCCCAGCCCTTGGAGGAGGGCCCAGGGACCTGACAAGTATCCCAAAGCCCCTCCACAGAAAACTTCAGTGCCTGGGGTTGTGGGAAGAGCCACCAGCAGCAGGGCCCTCTCTCCACAGTTAGGGAAAGCTGGAGTGAGGGAAAAGAAACCTTAAGGGTGCTCTCCCATACACCTACAGAGACAGTAGCTATAAGCATACCAGATGCCCCATTCCTAGAATGCAATAGACACTACTGAGTAAAAGCTTTAATTCTGCAGTCCCTTTGAAGGAAAAGCCACAAAAGAAGACAGACTGGATAAGGAAATCAGATTGATCTGTCCAGATGTACAGCATTTCAGTGGTTCCTCACTTGTTTCTACAGCCATGACCACACACTAAGATGGAACATGTTATCACTGACACCATCGACCAACACTCAGCCCCTCATGGAGAACCCGATCCAGGGCTGCAGACTCATTCCAGCTGTGCCACAGCTCACCCTGAATCTCCTTTGAGAACAGTTTTGTGAATAAACATGACTGTTGTGCCAGGACATGGTCTTAAATGTAGTAAAAATGGAAATAGTTCTTATTTGGGGTTTGTTGGCTGGAAGTTGCACACTCAAGTGCTTCCAGCTCTGTGGATGGTAGAGTAGAAATTCAAAACCCTATGATTTTCCCCCACTTGGAAATAAGTACACCATCTCCCCAGTGCTTTCAGTTGTTTTATGTCAACTGCTGGGTTTATTACAGTATATCAAACAATCATTAGTATTACTAATAAGCCCTTTGGAAGCTAAGGAAGTAAAAAACTAATGAAAATAGGGGCAGACCTGAACTGAGACACTCAAGGTATACAACTAACTCTAAGTGACTACATTCTAATTCAGAGAATACTGGTGACTTTTCTTTATGACACTTTTACTGCAGTAGGGTGTGAAGCTGGGGATGGAAGAGGTGGATGTTTGAGTCTTTTCACAGACTTGTGAACACTGCCAACTTCATGCTAATCACAAAATAAAGCAAGTTCAATAGCTAAAATTGTTCTTTATGAGAATTAAACAGATTTGAGTTTTGCTTAGATCTTATGGAATAAGACTCTGAAAGAATATTTGTTTTGAGAATTATAGGGAAAGTATTTTACACAGAAGAAAAAATGAAGACTAACATTTACAAATGGATAAAAGTTAAATTGGCTACTAGCATCTCTTCTGACACATTGATCTTCCTTTGCTGGAGATGTGATTAAAAAAAACTGGCTCTAAAATGAGCAAAATCTGTCAATAAGTTATCATCTTCTCTAATGAAAACAGAAAGAAAATAATAAATACTTCATTATCCCAAGTCTGAATTTAGCTCTTGGATATGGAGACACAGATCATACGTATTCACGTATTCCCCATTGGTGAGGAGTTCTACAGTATGTAATCATATGTTTTCCATGTGTTGCTTTCAAAGCTCCTACATTGGCTTATCACAAATATAATTGCTTAATTATATCACAATGAGCTCATCTTTCCCTCCAAAATGCTGAGGGGTTGCAAAAACGTGGCCAAGGCCAAAATCAAAACATTTATTGCATCAGTATCCTGAACTTGTAAGAAAATGTTGAAATGACTGAGAAACTAGAGGGAGAAGGCAGCATTTATGTGGAAAGAGACTGCTGTGAGAAAAGACAGTCTCAGGAAGGGATGAGATGTCTTCCCAGACAGAGCAGCGAAGCAGAACTGACAAGCCCCGGTGGTGATTCTAGACCAGCTACAGTGGCTTGTAATTAACCAAGACACCTGGACTTGCCTATTTGAAAAGCACCTGTGATCCACCTGACCCCTTTTCCCTCAATAAGAGTGTATCCAGGGGCCCCGAGCAGCAGCTGCACCTAGTTGAGGCTGCTTTGAGGGCAGTTCAGACACGGCAACCCCAGGAAAGCAGCAGGGAGGATGTCAGCAGGGAGAGAGGCTATCTGAGTTACTGGAGGGACAGAGCAAGAAGCTGGAAAAAGAAGGTACGTCCAAAATGGAAGTGGGCAGGAATCTGAGGCCCCAGTAGGTTGAAAAACAGTTTCAGTGCCTCACAGCCACCCATCATGCGTGCCTTTTTGCACAGTTTCGTACATGTTCCCAGGCTCAGATCAGCAGAGCACACTGTTCGTGGCCTTTTCTCCCTGACTTCCACAGCCACAGAGAATTCCTCAGGGAATTGTCAAGGGGCTAGGAGAAGCCCTCTATCACTTCACCCAATCTTTTACCATTTGTGCTTTCTGCTGTCTACAAGGCATTCCTGCCATCGCTGGCACTTCCTGAAGGTGCCAGATAAAGAATTCATGACTATCCTGAGTTTTGAGGAGGAACAGTTTTAGAGGTAAAATTAGGAGAGAAAATAGAGAAGGTTCCTTCAGAACAGCCTCAAATAGGACTAGTTAGTTCTTTGACTATTTCCTATCGGCTTATTATGGGGCTAGATATCCTCAAAAAATGTCATAGTTTCCCAAAAATATAATTTTTAAGTTCCTAATATCTTCTAAGAGTAATTCACTAAGTATGATTATAATCTTAATTTGAATGGAAATATTCAATCACACATGATACAGATTTCATTAGCATTACGTGGCAGAGTTGAATTTTTTTCCTGGCATAATTATTGTTTTTCTTTTCTCTCATTTATAAATAATTTCCTCCCTTTTATTTACCCCGCATAAGAATGTAAATTGTACATAGTGGCTTGATGGTCTCACCAGGTTTCTGGAAAAACAGGATTCTGGAAGTAAAAATTAATCTTCCATAGCAAGTATTATGAGTTTTTGAGATCTCCTGAGTGCCAACAGTGTGTTTAGCCTTTCGGAAAACATTGAAAAAAAATAAAATAAAATAAAATAAAAATCCTGCCTTCCTTGTCAGTCTGAAAAAGGTAAATGATACAGTTGCAACTGGAAAAAGTTCACCCAGACAAAACCAAACCATCCATTAAAGAAGCCCCTCGGTCTCGCCCCCCAGATCTGGACAGGGATACAGGACAAGTCGACGAACTGCAGTTCCATGATCTGTGAGGTGGAGGAAAAGAGGGCGATGCCCAGCAGTCCCCATGCCTGCCCCTACCCTAGACCTGTGCAGTTCTGTGAGGGGAGGGAGGCAAAAAGCAGCTGCTGCCTTTCACCACAGTCTCTCTCCTGTGACCAGCTTACAGGCAGCTCACAGTTCAGAGAAGCTCGGGTTGATTCTGGCCGTCCCTTGTTTTAGGATTTACACTACAGGCCACGAGACAGGATGCCCAGGCCTCCAGATTTTTATTCTGGGTCAAAAAGAGAGCAAAGAGAAAAGGTGTAAGTGCCTCAGTACTTCCCTGCTTCTTTCTTTCCCCCTCCTTCCTTCCATCTCTTTGTAGTTTCTTGGAAATTCATATTTCAGCCTCCTAGAGCTTCTGGAAGGGCCCTTAAAGGCTTTCCAGCCCAATCATCTTATTTACAGAGGAGGAAACGAAGGCCCAGAGAGGGCGAATGGCTGTGGCTAATTCATGGTGGAACTGGGACTAGAGCCTGTGGCTAATTCATGGTGGAACTGGGACTAGAACTCAGGACACCTAACCACGCCACCACTCTTAGACCTTACACTTAGTGATAACTTTTCTTTTTCTCCCATGCGGCAGCTGGCATGAGGAAGCAGCCCCCTGCATTTTGAGGAAAAAGACAACAACTAAATAAAACGGTGCTCTCTGGAGGGAGGTCTCATTACAATCTCTAGTAATGAAAACTCAGCTGTGGACAAACAGGCCACAAGGTCGATGCTCCTGCTAGCTCACCCCAAGGAAGCATCTCCGTGCCTGTGAACTCAGGAACAAACGGGTAAAAAAGCATCATGTGAATGTTGAGTAAGAACCACTTGCAGACGCAGAAAAATCCACTTTGTAATAGTGAATGATTAGAATTAACTCTCAATTCCCAACAGGAATCAGGAATCATTCAAAAGCCACTGAGTCGAGAGAGGCTGACAGCAGTGGCAGAGTGACAGTGAGATGCAGGAGCTGCTCCCAGGATGTCACACTGGGACTGGGACGATGCAGCTGTAGGGCAGGGGCAGCCCGGGACCCTTCTGGACACAGAAAGTGCCACCCCAAGTCTCGACTGTGACTGGGAGAGGCCCTGCAACTAAATCATTCAGGATAAATAACAAAGTCACTACCCTTCTCTCCACTCAGACCCCTGTGATTATGTAGTTTGTGGGGAAACATTATTTTAAAAATCTACTTAGAAAATATAAGCGGTGGCTCAAGCCTGTAATCCCAGCACTTTGGGAGGCCGAGATGGGCGGATCACGAGTTCAGGAGATCGAGACCATCCTGGCTAACACGGTGAAACCCCGTCTCTACTAAAATACAAAAAAAATTAGCCGGGCGA
>NW_012103565.1:1296047-1306825 GCF_000951045.1 Mandrillus leucophaeus
TCAGCTGGCAGGTACCTTCTGCCCTTCCCCTTTCCTTTTTCCTGCCCAGAACAAGGATGTGATGGCTGGGGTGGAGGCAGCCATGTTATAACATGACAAGCCTGAGGAAGGAAGCCAAAAGCTGAGAACCGTGTAGTCAGATGACGGAAGGAGCTTCTGCACCAGACCTACACTGCCTCCTTGGACTTTTTTTTTTTTTTCCTTTTTCTTAAGTGTTAGAGGAAAACTAATCCCTACTTGTTTAACCATCATTTCCCACCATTATTTGTAGTCAAATACATTTCCTAACTGAAACACATATACACACTTACTCACGAAGAGGCCCCAACACTGAAGAGTGAGGCAGGAACCACCAAACATTTAAAGTAGAAAAGAAGAGCAACAGCAGGGTATTGATCCCAGCTGCACTAATAGAAATTCCAACTCAGAGACTGCAATTAAAATAATGGAGAGGAAAACATCTCAAACCAAATTACCAGTTTTGATAACTACAGAGGTGTTGTGGTGTGACCCAGAGGACTGATTTGTGAGCTACAAATTGAGCTAAGGCTTAACACAAGTATTTTAGAAAAATCATTCTGAAAACAAATGTAGCCTCTGGGCAAAACTGAGTGGAATGAAAATGGTGGCACAGAGAGAGAGGGTTCAACTGAGCTTTCTCTGGTTTTACAAATGCAGGAGCTTTGGGGAATGAGTGCAAATCTCTGAAGCATTATTCTCATTATTACTAATGGTTCTTAATAACTAAGGGGCAACATTCGGTCTCCAATTGGCTGAACTGACCAGAAATTGCTCATTGCAGTTATAGTAATAATGAAATATAATTTGACACTAAATTACAAATCCAGATATAAAACTATCTGGTCAGTCTGTTATTGCAAAGGAAAACTAAGCCAGAACATCAATAAATAGAATAATCCAATTAAGTGTCTCTCCATTTGGGAACTATTTAGAATTGAGAGTTTAACAGGCTAGTGAGATAGGGCAAAACAATTTAGTATTTACTGATTTAAACAATCAGGGCTTTTATTATAAGACAATTACTTTTGTTAATTTAAAGTACGTATTCAATCAATCTGAATGGCTTTGGTCATTTATGTAGTAATCTTAATCACTCTCAATTCTTTCTAGTTATGAGGCATAATTTCTCACAGCACATTTACCTGGACTTTAATATTAAATATAAGCACCTTTTAAATAACTAGAGTGTCTTTGTAAACATATTCCTGATCATTTTGTGCCGCATATAATAACCACCTATAAGCCAGGAATTACAAATACAGGATGATGGATTAATAAAAATGTCCGCATTCCTTTTAGCCACATTCAAGTGGAAAAGTGATAGCTAAATTCCCTAACTATAACCTACATCGGTTACACACACTGATATATATGTATATCAATGTACATATGTATTGGCATGTATAACTAATGTAGGTTATAATTAGGGAATTTAGCTATCACTTTTCCACTTTAGCTATAACTGTTCCAACTGTTAACACACTTTGCAGGATTTTGCCAGAGATAGATGTTCCCTCCATTGGAGAGGGAAGGGTATTTGCCTGCAGATGCAGACATGCAAGGGAAGAGATTTTGCAAGAGATGAGCTGGAGCAACCGCAGGGATCCAGGAATTGTGCTCTGAGCTTTCTGTTTGCCTGAGGGTAGCAGGTATCTGATAGATGTTTGTTCAATGAAAGTGCTACCTCAGATTCTTCAGAGATGATGTTCCTAGAAGCATCCACAAGTAGCTGATAAAGCCCAGGTTACATCCTCAAGGCTGAATTTCTGTATGATCAGATTCTCCGGGAAAAGCCTCCGCTTCCAGAGTTACAGCATTCTGTACCACATTCTTTGGCAAGGATGCCTTTGGTTATTCATACCTACTATAAAACCATGTACACACATGGCCTCTATGGTACTGACCTCTCCGGGGACTGTTAGACAACGCTGAAGGATGTTTAAACGATACTTACTGCTGGTGGAGGACAGGTGGCTGTAGTCGGACCTGAAACACAAGACCTCAGTGTTAGTAGAATTCTTTATCCAAATGATTTATTCAAGCCAGAATTTTAAACAGTTAGTGGTAAGTAGCATTTAACTGGTAAAGAAATGTCACCAATTAAGAACTGTAGTGCGAAGGCTCATTTTATGCAAAACAAAGTTATGTCTGAATTTGAAAGCAAAACTTTAAAGGAACTTTAGAATTTTGGGGGCCCTCATATGAGTTCTGCCAATTCCTCTGATGGGGTTTGGAAGAAGCCATTTAAAGGTTTAGCAAAAATTTTGAATGGTTATTTTTCTGGGGAGAAGTCCCAAAGTTTTCAACAGACTCATCACTCGCAGATTCCCTCAAAAGGTTACTGCAAATGAGCACCCTTCAAATGTTCGCACCACACCATGGGGAAATGTTCTTAGTTGACTTAAGCAGAGGATCCCAGTGCGAGGAGAGAGGGAACCTCAGCTTTGAAGGTTTCCGCATTCAAGGTGGGGCTGACCACCAGGAAACAAAGGCACAATGATATTTCCACTGATTTCAGTTCCATCTGAGAAGAAAGCCTGCTGGATATTAGAGTAACAGGATGTGAGCTGTGATAGGGAAAGGGAAAAGGCAGGCTAAGGCTGGAGTGAAATCACCCTTTCAGTTTCTACGCTGAGGAATCAGCTGCTGGCATTCAGCCTCTGTAACAGTGAGGCTCTAGCCAAGGATCTGCTTAATCTCTAGTAAGTTTCTGCCCTACTTCTGTAGCTGTTAAGACTTTCCTCTCTGGCAACAAGTTTGATATGGAAGCTATTTATTTTTTTCCCCTAGTGTCCCAAAGTCATTCTCAGTAGGAAATTAATCACTTTAGCACGTAGGGATTTATTCTGCCATGGAAGTTATGGGATGTAGTTATGCAAATAAACTGCTTAATTATGTTTAATTTTATAGATATACATTTCTTTTATCTCCTTAGTCTCCTGTTGCCTTTCTTAAATCATCCAATTTTCACTCCACTGAACTTCTTGCCACATTTAAAAAAGTACATGCAAAACTTTTTTTAAAAATCATAAGCAGCATGCCTCTTACTGGTTAAAATAACCTACATCACTCAAAATGCTGCATTGATTTATTGGTTGAGGAACAAAATGGAAGAAAACAACATGTGGTTTTCACTTTTGCAAATGAAATACTTTAGTAGTCATGGAATCAATGAATTTTAAAACTGGAAAGAATAACAACTACCAACATTTGCATATCCCTTTATATATTATAAACTGCATTCATATATATATATAGAGAGAGATATATATAATTCAATTTTTTATTTTATTGACTAGGAAATTAAAGTGATACTATCTGTACAGAGACCAGGAGGTGAGCAATGATTAGTGACTGAAGTGAGTGTGCAGGGTGGGTGGAAAGGAAGGAGTCCAAAGGCAGAATGGATTGACTGGCTAGCACATGGTGACATACTGGCTAAGGGAGACAACAGAGAGGGGAGGGTCAAGGATTAGCAACGTTCTGAAGCCCAGGATTTGTAACCCAGTACTGGTGCATTAAATTCTTTCTGGAACCATTCAGGACATAAACTTTTGAACAATACTTGGAAATGTAATTATATATAAACTGAGTGACTGTTCAGCAAACATCCACTGTGGTAGATGCAACAGGAAAGCAACTCGATTACAATAAAATCATCTTGAGATGGACAGACTTTAAAGAAATGTCATGACTATTCAAATACAACACACAATAAGAATGCGCGATATTTCTATTTCTTTTATTCTTTAAAATGTGTATTTTCAGCTAGGATTTTCCAAATTCTCTTGAAGCAGATGGGATTCACATATGCATACATTTTAAAGATCTGCATACAGATGGATATGTATGTAGAATGAAATTTACACTTGAAACATAGTTCAAGAATCTTAAAGTGCAACAGTATTTTAGTGTCTTAGGACAGGTGCTGGCATAACTGATGCCCCTCTATGAGTCCCTCCACATTTCTAGACTAAGGGCACCACCGGGTTGGGCCCGCCAAATGGTCAGCCTTCTGACAATCACACTGATCCTGCTCCAGTTCCCTCCACATACAGCAGCCAATCTTTGCCAAGGATAAATCTGATCATGTCTCTCTCTGGATGAAATTCAAGCTCACTAGTGTAAAACACAAACCCCTCTCTCTGTGATGGATGGCCCGGCTCTGCAGTCCAGCTTTCACCCCAGTCCACTGTCACAACAGAAACACACAGAGAGTCACCTACAGCCTCCCACTGCTCTCCAGCCTCTGATCCTCAGTATATGCAATTTGTACACAGTTGCCATAATGACGGAGACACAATTTTGAATTGCTCTTTTCACTTGATACCATCATAACATGCTGCTACACATTTCCTGTAATTATCATTTTAAATTGAGTAATATACTATAATTTATTCAACCCTTTTGTTGGCTAAATGATCGTTCCTGGTTGTTCACCTTTACAAAACACACAGTAATGAGGTATTTATGAATATAGCTTTATATTTATTTTCTTTTCCTTAGAAAAATTATCATGGGTGGAAATATAGACTGAGTTGAGGTAAAAATACTTTTATAGCTCTTAAAATATATTCCAAATAACCTCAAAAGCTTATTTACTAGAAATACTGCCAGGAAAGACAAACTACAAAGCTTGAAACAATTTTGCACAAAATAAATAGGTTCAAACCATTTCAGAGAATAACCAGGTATTTGATTAGGGTTCTCTGGGTGAGTCTGTACTCCCCCAGTTTTTTTTAGGCACGAAGGAACAGCAGTAGGGTACCTGCCTTGAGATTTCTGTTTATTGGTCTCACATCAGAAGAATTTAGTTAGCTGGCTATGCATAAGACATTCAACCCTGCCAGAATGAAGCATGAAAGGTGAATTTAGAATGAAAAATTTATACACGATATAGAGCAGACTAATACAAGAATTATGTACATTCACACACCTGACAAATATAGACACATTTCCAAATGTTATTTAGTATTTGTGCCAATAATGAACAGAAAGTTAGATGCAGTCCCTTGACTATATTAATTACATTATTACATGTAGGGATTATATAGAGGTTCTGTACTTAAAACAGTTTACCCTATCAGACAGCAGCCTAGCTACCAAATGATATACTACATACATATAGAATACCTTCCTAAATTATTTTCCAGGAAAATCATGGCATAAGAATTGATCTTGGCATTCCTGTAAAATTGATCTTGATGTTTCTGTAAAACATCAGTTCAACGCATCATGGACCTCATCTGTTAACCCTCGTTGCACTGAATTAAATTTAGTGTTAACTAGCTCTACCTTAAATACAAAGATAACAAAGTACTAACAAATGATCTGGTCTTCTATACAGCATTTCCCCTTTCATCTTTTTAAGAGACCTGTCCCATTTAAAAATTCACCCCACCTATTCTTTTCCACCCACCTATTTAAAGTCTAGACCCCTGATTTTTTGTTACGTCTTAAGTCACAGCGAAGTATCAGTTGGAGGTCCTCCAAAGAAACAGGGCATGGTATGGCGCTACATGTTCAGAAGCTCAGCAACAGCTGAGATGGAAGTGGAAGTTCATTAATGCCAGACCAAACTATTGAATGAAAATAATCCATCACATGCAAAAGAGTGGCTTACATGCCAAATCTTGAAGGCATCACTAATGAAACAGTCATTATAAAGCATTGGCTTTTATTTGGGTTTATAAGGAACTGGCTGTCCTTCTATTTAAGGGATTCTGTTTCTTAAGATAGTTTACCACCATCAGCAGTCGACTTGCCAATTTTTGCTATAACGAAAAGTACATAAGAGCACAAGGCTTCTTTCAAGTGGATTTGGAAAATGGGAGTTTCAAAATGACATCAATTGCTACAGAAGAATACTAGTTTGCTTTTAGTCTTGGCTTGTATTAAGTAGGTGAGACAGCAACAGCAGCATTTCAAGCAAAAGAAAATGTCTGAGCAGAAAACAAGAATTAATTACAGATCAAACAGCTCCTGGAGAGGCAACTTCACTAGGTGGGAAGCGCACTGGAGATCCAGACTTCAATTCATGCCTCTAACGAGCCATGTGCCCTCTGAGTCTCCATTTCCTCATCTGTAAAATATAATTATTAGAATACCGAGGCATGCCCTGTAGTCTCTCAGATGTTCTGAATGATCAAATTACTTAAGGTATTTAAAAGCAACAGAAGATCTATTGTGATGAGTTTGAAAAACATATGGACTTGAGTTCACCATTTTTATTATATAAAACTCTAAGTTTATAATTTGGAGTGTTCTTCATAACAATAATAATACAGTATGATGAGAAATAATCATGTCCTAAGGGTTCTAGACACTGAACAGGCACTAGGATTCTAGGCACTGAACAGGCACTGTTCTAGGGGCTTTAAATATATATGCTCATTTAATCCTCGCACCAACCCTAGGAGGTAGGTACTACTGTCATCATCCCCATTGTACAGAAGAGGAAACTGAGAGCAGAGAGAGGTTAAGTCACTGGATCAAGGTTTCACAGTCCCTAAGTAGAGGAGCCACAATTTGAAAGAGCAGGCTGGCTCTTGGGACTAACTTTCAAAGTGGCCAATACAGCCACCGGCAGTGGGATGCATGAAGTTTCTCAGAACTGTTTCTTCCATCATGCCGCTGAAACGATGGATAATCAGCTTAAGCAATACCCTGACAGCTCTTGTTTCTGTGTTTTGTTCCCACCCCCTTACCCCAAATTTTGATGATCCTAACTGTCCACTATCTCTCTCTGCCTGACCCTAGGTAGTTGAGCATTGCTGCGAGAAAATAAATAACTAGGGGAACCTGTACCTCTATAAATACGTAATTGCAAATTTCAACTGGGCACCCGCTCAACATTGCCCCAAACAACTATTCAAATCTCCTTTCTCCTCAGATGGTGGAGGGCTGTATTTACACCAAAGAGAAACCCCATCTTGCCTGCCCTTTTAATTGCAGGAGGGGATGTCCTGCCTCCTACCTAAAGCCATCCATTCCCCTGTGGTCTGAAGTCCATCTGCCTCCACTTTTTCAGAATGCTGACACTACAGGACCAGAAGCAGTGGCTCACATCTATAATCTTAGTGCTTTGGGAGGCCAAGGTGGAAGGATTGCTTGAGGCCAGGAGTTTAAGACAGTTTCTGAGCAACATAGCAGGACCTTGTGTTTATAAAAATTAAAAAAAAAAAAAAAATTAGCTGGGCATGGTGTCAGTGGTGCAGGCCTGTAATCCCAGCTACTCAGGAGGCAGAGGCGGGAGGATCACTTGAGCCTTGGAGTTTGAGGTTGCAGTGAGCCATGATTCCACCAATGCACACCAGCCTGGTGACAGAGAGACCCTGTCTGTTTAAAAAAAAAAAAAAAAAAAAAAAAAAAAAAAAAAAAGCAAGCAAGCAAGCCAACATTACAGATGATCATCTTTTCTCCTCCTTCTCCTTTCCCTTTCTATAGAATCCTTTCTATCACACTGATTGCTCAATTAGCGCCTATGTTTAGGAAATCTTTCTTCACCCCAGTCTCCCTTTTAGATACTGCCTCTTTTTGCTTCTCCTTTTTCCAGACAAAGGAATTCACCTGCCTCCTCTTCTTCACCTTCTACTGCCTTCTAGAGTCACTCTAATCTGGCTCCTACCTCCACCACCCCACTGTGAAATACCACTCTTCCTTCACTTCATCATCTCCATTTAAAAAAGACATTTAGCTTTCCTCATCTTCATCAGTTTCTCAGTAGCAGAGTTGATCTCTGCTTCCTTTCTCAAAAACTCAAACCTCCCTTGGCTTCAATGATTCATATTCTTCCTTCTTTGACCTCATGTCTACTCTTTCTCAGGCTCCTTTATCAGCTCATTCTCATTGACTGGGCATTTAAATGTAGTTTCTCAAGGCTGGTCTTAAAGAGCAGCTGCTGCACAGAGTTGTGGAAGGATTCAAGGAGTCCATGAAATACATAAAGGCTTAGAACTGTAGGTGGCACATACTAAATGCTAAGAAAGTGCTTGCTGTTACCTTCAGTTGATTTCGTCTCTCCCAGGGCTTCCATTGCCATTTTTAGGTAAATAGTTCCCAACTGCAACGTCATCATGCGGACCTCCCTACTGAGTTCCAGACAGATATACCCAACTGCTGATTCATCATCTTTACTTGGATGTCTCGCAACACTTCAGACACAGTGTGTTGAAAATGAAATGTCTCAGACCTTGCCCAAACTTGGTTTGGAAGAGATCACCAGCTACTTTGAGAATCTGATTTAAAAAAATAACTTTCTTCTCATACAAATTCATGAAGCACATCATTTGCATACAACTTGAAGCAATTCATGGACCCCAAATTAAGGATCACTGCCTTAGCTGATGTGTCACTTGAGCTGAGTCCTGAAAGAAGAGTAGAGTTTCACCTGGCAGACAGGCATGTCAGGTGGGAAGGGCAGAGCTGGCAAAGAGGGCAGCCTGACAAAGGCGAGGAAACAGAAAAACCTGTCAGATGTGGCTAGATACAAGGCGCACAGAAGGACCTGCTGAGAAACAAGGCCAGGGAGGGAAGAAGGGACTCCATAACAGGAGCCAGGGCATATAGACCATGTTAAATTCCTTGCATTTGTAGATAACAGAGCCATAAAAGTTTGAAAAGGAGAGACATGATCAGATTTGCATTTTAAAAATACTAATGATAGCAAACACTTATTGTTTTCTATGTGCTTTCTACACAATCTCTGTGAAAACTGGATAGGGTCAGGGGTGGGGGCAAGTTCCAGAAAAGTAGGGAAACGATGAACAGCTTTTTGATAACTGAAATTCAAGGGCTCTATGAATATATGGAAAACACAAAACTAATGAGCATACATTGAAACGCATGCTATTTTACCTTTAGTTTAAGGATGCTAGTGATACAGTAAGAATTTCTGTTTTTTTTGAGATGGAGTTTCGTTCTTGTTGCCCAAGCTGGAGTGCAATGGTGTGATCTCGGCTCATGGCAACCTCTGCCTCCTGGGTTCAAGCGATTCTCCTGCCTCAGCCTCCCGAATAGCTGGAATTACAGGCATGTGCCACCACGCCCGACTAATTCTGTATTTTTTTTTTTACTAGAGACGAGAGTTCTCCATGTTGGCCAGGCTGGTCTCGAACTCCCGACCTCAGGTGATCTGCCCACCTCAGCCTTCCAATGTGCTGGGATTACAGGCGTGAGCCATGGCGCCCGGCAAAGAATTCTTTAAACAATTCTGTCCTGTTACAACTACACATTTTAGTGACAGGCTGAGAACAGAAGCTCTGGTGTCAGCAGGAGTGGCGAGCCCCTCCCAGGAGGCCTGGCAGCTGTCATGCTGATGTCCAGATCCTGGGGCGATATCACCCCCTGGGTCAGGACTTCCTCTCCCTTCTCTAAGACAGAGCCCTTGAAAACAACATCAGTTTTAGGTGAGCTCTGCAAATTGAAAATGAATAGACTAGTGAACGCTTTATTTAACGCAGCTACAAATAAGCTGGTTAATTTTGCTTTGTTTCTTCTATTCATAGTCCAGCTAACTAGCGGCAGAAAAAAAAAAAGCCAATAATCTTCAATTAAAGTTGATACATGCCACTTATACAAAGAGTGGGAAGAAGAAAGGGAGTTTAGCATTTAGCATCAGGTTACTCCACCAGATTATAATTGGGTGCTGTAGAGAGCTATGAATGAGTTTAGATAACAGAGAAAGCCCATTGCTGGGTGAATGCCCTGGGGAGTAAAGTCCCACATTTGGGCTAGGAGTGGTGGGGCAGGAGGGGCTGTGTCGGGAGCTCTGCCCGGGTTGGGTTAGAACTCTGGGTCGATTGTGGGCCTAGATTCTCTACCTGCCCTCACAGGGTTGCCAAATCCTGAGATTAGTCTAAAACCTCTCCGACCTTTCAGGAATGAGGCTTTCTGCAGTCTGGGCAGCTCCCGCCCTCCCCCAGGATTACTCCAGATAGGAAAAGACATCCTTTCCTCCTGGGTCAGTACCCGTGGCCTGGATGTGGTGCTGACTCTGCACAGGAAAGTCCTTTAGATACAGGGGCTGCCTGGAAGCCTTTATAATGACATTCATCTCCTAAAAGGCATTTTGTCTTTTGTTCCGCTCAGGGAAACAGTGTTTGGAAACTAACTAATTAGTCTCCAAAGGTTTGAGCTCATTGTTTGAGTCCGCTGAAGCGAAGAGAATATTTAAAAAAAAAAAAAAAAAAAAAAAAAAAAAAAGAGAGGAGAAAAAAAAAAAAAAAAAAAAAAAGGGCAGGGCTAGATCCTAATCTTAACACCATCTCCATCCCGCCGGTACAACAGGCCAACGGTTCCGGCTGGGACAGGTGCACTTAGAGGTGACGAAGTTCGGCGGGACTGGAGGAGTCGAGGAAGGGGACTCGGCAGCACAGATTAAAGTCCCACGATGAAGCCATATAACGAGAAATGCCATCCTCCTAGCCGACTTCGGAAAGACTTCAGGTGCGGGTGTCCCACCCTGCTTTTCCTCCTCTCCCCATCTCCAGGGCCGGACTCCAGGGTGCTCTGGAGCTACAGGAGGAAAGTCCCCGAGGAAGGAGGAAACAAGTGCAAGAGCATCTCCTGTCTCTAGCGATGCTGACAAGGGGTCTTTGCACCCGCCTGGCGCTCTGCATCGCCTCACCGGATGGGTGGGCTTGCACTGAACCTTGAGCCCTTCCACTTTCCTTCCCCCGGGTGGGGCCCGCCCTGCCGAGGGCAGCCACGGATCGCTCGGCCCGCCTGGGAGGCAGCGGAGGATCCGGCAGGAGAAG
>NW_012103565.1:1307334-1312686 GCF_000951045.1 Mandrillus leucophaeus
AGGCGTGTGAGGTCCCGTGCGTCTGTGGATGCGGTGTGATGTGGGTGCGGTGTGCACTCCTGGTTGCACGCGACTGTGGCTGTGCTGAGCGCGTGTGCCCATCTGTGGTGCGTGACCGCGTATGTGTTGTGGGGGCGGGGTGAGTGTGCACAGAAGAGCCGCCCCTCTCTCCCAGGCCCACAGTCCGGGAATCCCGAGCCCCAGGGCTTGCCACGAGGTTCCCCAGCTCCTGATCCGGGAGGAGCACTGAGAAAACCAACCTCAGCGCATCGTGAAAGCTGAGAAGGATTTGTTTCCCTTTTGGGAACAATGCGAATACCTGGGTGTTTTCTTATAGTTTCTGAAGAATTGCTGACGCCAAATTCATTATCACCTTTCTCAGTACACGTCTGAGTGGCATCCCACCCCCCAACTTGCCCGTTTACAAGAGGTGTCATGCATTCTTTTGCTACTTAAAAAAAAAAAAAAGCCTTTAAAAATAATTTAGAGCATTGAATGAACCTGCAATTCACGGATTGTTGCAGCAAGGGGATAACCTAAGGGTGAGTTAATGATCACTATTGGAGGGGCTTACCTCCTATTAGGAGGGTGAAGAGGGAGGCAAGTTGGCAGGGCGGTCGGAAGGAGAATCTGAACAACCTGAATTTAGTTCTGACAGTCCTATCCAAACCATTGGGAGGAATTGTCCTTACTGAGCCTAAAATTCCTTGCACCCCAAGCAGCAACGGACATATTGGTGCTCATTAGCTGAAAGAAAGGAGCGTGCCAGTTCTTCAGGGGAGATTCCCCTGCCTGTGCACTGATCTCTAAAAGAAAATTCTCAAGTAGGGTGAGAAACATTGTGAGTGATGCATTGCACAATGTCATTAATGATCATTTTTAATGTACTGATTCATTCAATAACTAAATGCCAAACAGGAGGGTGAACTCTGCATATACAAATGAGAGAAAATAGCAACAGGTATGATCCTTGCCTTCATGGCACTTACAATCCAGAGGGGAGACAGTTAAACAAATTCTGTGTGTATGTGTGTGTGTATATATATATATTATTATTATATATGTGTAATAAAATGGAGATAAACCACTATGAAGGAAAAGAATAGTGTGCCCAAGAAAGAGAGAACATAATTCAAATTGTGAGAGAGCAGGGAAAGCTCTCTCAGGGAGGAATACCTGAGCCCTCTTCTGCCTCAGGGCGTTTGCACTTTCTGTTCCTTCTTTTTGAGATATTTTCTCCCAGATTTTCTGCAAGACTCCCCCCACATTTCCTTCTGCTCTGGGTTCACATGGCCCCTCATAACGGAGGCCTCACTGACTAATCCTACATCACAGTATCCCCTTACCCAACTCTATTTCTTAGCACTGTACTAGGAGCTGGCAGATGATATATTTATTTACTGGCCACCTGCTCTTTCCTCCCCACCCATACCCCTAATGTCAGCTCCATGAGTGCAGGGACACAGTGTTTTTTGTTCTTGGTGTGTCCCCAGCACCTGCAACAGCCCCTGGAGCAATGCGTGTGTGTCGAGTGAATGACAGGGAAGCAGCCCAGTGCAGGTTGTGAGGTGAGGAGGTGCTCCAGGAAGAGAGACCTCCAAGTGTGAGGCAGGTTGTGGCACTGAGCGTTTAGTTAGAGGGGAAGTGATGGCAAGTTGGGTGACTGGAGCTATGTGAAATTGCAAAGACGGTAGGTAGCAAGACATTTGACCTAAGTGTGACACCTCCGGGAAGTCACCAGTAGATCATTACGTGTATTTGGAAAATAGAAAAAGACTGTCAATGAATCCAAACTAAAAGGAGTGATACGAGTGGCCAAGTAGGTAAGTATAATGAACATTCTGCCATTTTTTTTCTTGCAGCCACGAGGGAACCTACCTTTGTTTACTCTGTGTGGGAACAATTCAAACTGTACCTCATTTGATCCTCAGGGAAGTGCTGTGAAATAGGCTTACTTTTCTATTTTACTGTCAAGGAAACTAAACCCTACTGAGTTCCAGTGCCTTGTCCCAGGACACCCCATCAGTGAGCAGGGAAGCCCGGTAGTCCACTTTAGGTGGCTGGAGCCCGGGCAACTTACCTAGAAGGCTGATGAGTGGGCCAGTTTTATCTTCAGGAAGATGGTACTAAGAAAAAGGCCAGGGAAGAAAGGGTGAAATCAGCATGACTTTTAGAAGATGGGCTTTGGAAAATGAGATGCTATTTAAGTGATTTCTGCCTTAAATATCCAGAGAGAGGGCACGCCAGACCAAAACCTCGAGCCACATCTCAAAATGATGCATTGATTCAGGTTCCCCTTGCCCACAGGGGATACAGTGTTATCATTCATCATTGGCGTAGCAGTCTAATGGCAACTCAGTGATGCATTTATTATATGGAAGAGAAGCTTGAACAGTACCACTGTATTCCAGTGATGCATGGCTTTCTGCTTCAGTTCCCAGGTTTTAATAGCCTCACTTCATTTTTTGCTTGTTTGTTTTGAGACAGGGTCTTGCTCTGTTGACCAGGCTAGAGTGCAGTGGCACAATCACAGCTCACTATAGCCTCAACCTCCCTGATTCAAGTGATCCTCCCAGCCTCCTGAGTAGCTGGGACTATAGACATACCACCATGCCCAGCTGATTTTTAATTTTTTTGTAGAGAAAAATATGTTGCCCAGGCTGGTCTCAAACTCCTGGCCTCAAGTGATCCTCCTGCCTCGGCCTCTCAAAGTGCTGGAATTATAGGCATGAGCCATTGCACCTGGCCCATTTTTTTTGCAGGGGGGAGGGTGGGTATAAGAGTTGTTGGCAGGTAACAAGCACAAGAACCTTGAAGTGAACACTGCAGGGTATGTAACCCCTAAAATTACATGGTTCCCACACTCCACAGTCCAGCTTTTTAATGTCAATCTCTCTAATTGTGAGGGTACAGTGCTGTCGTTCTTCACCCCTTTAAGATGGGTTCAGAAAAGTGTCACTGGTCTGCTTAGGGTATCTTGAATGCTGCCCTAAAGATATTCCTATCAGAGCCTGAGAACAGCATTGGGGGAATACTGAGGTATCGCAGGAAGTGTAACAGGCCAGGAAACATGAAACCTGACTTCTGGATCGGAATCCTTCATGTACTAGTGGTTTAAACTCTCGATAGAGAAAAAGGGTAGCCCATCAACTGTTTCTAAAGTTTCTACTACCTGTCAGGCATTGTGATAAGGATTTGCATACATGATTTATTTAATTCTCACAAAAACCTTGTGAGGTTTCCTTTGTCCTTAAAATGGGGTTGTTGATATAAATCTCACAGGAGATTCAAAGCCCCTTAGAAACTATGAAGTATATAGGAGATTCAAAGCCCCTTAGAAACTATGAAGTATATGAATAAAATATATTGCTGATGTTTTAATCACTTTTTCTCAGAAAGGTCTGAACATCAATCTTACGTTGTATTTCACCTATAAAGCATGTTTTAGTCTCTGTTTATATTATTGCATGTGTTGGTGTGTTAGAAAACAAGGCAGTTCATTCATTTATTTATTGAACACTCAGTGTGTACTAGGCAGTGGCTGGTGCTGAGAATACGTTGAGGAATAGGCCAGAGCTATTTTCTGGCCTAATGGAGCTTTTCGGGTCAAGAGAGGGCAGTTTATCATGTTCCATGGCCAGTGGGCATGGCTGGCCTTCCCACCAGGCACCTGAGAGGTATGTAGTGCCATCAGCCATTAGAATAGGACTGGAACGCCAAAGCCCTGTCTTGGAGGAAAAAACTTAAGCTAATCGGATGGTAAATAGAGTCCATCAACTATGCTGATGAAAGAGCTGGATTTGTGATTAAGAAGGTCAAGAGTAATTGGGAGGGGGCCAAAAAAAGAGGAGCTAAGTAGCTTTAAGATAAGAACTTTAAAGCGAGAGACTGAAAACAGATAAAAATAAAAATCTCCAGAACATAGGATTTGCCCAGATGTGGGTTTCGATTTAGAGGGAAGCTAGGCCACTTTCATTGCATCTGCACCATTTGCTATTAGGCGAACTTGATCTAGTCCCTTAAGTAAAATATTTTTTTGGGTTATACAGTAGCAAACAGAACCAGAAAATATATTGGTCTGGAAACTTTTGCTCATTCACTTTAATTAATTAATTTTTGAAAACACATTTCCCAGAAACAAAAATTACAGGTTAAGGAATGACATTAAAATTTAAAAAAAGAAATCTCTTTCTTCCAAGTCTCCAGAAGAGTCTGTCTAATGTGAAAAATAAATATTATGATCATGAGAAGAAAATTTATAAACTATTGACAAATCTACTTAGACAAAGGAAGCCACTAGCCCTACATGCAAGCATAAGGGGACCAGATGGCAAAGGGATAAATGAAACGAAAGATAAACTGTTGTGTTGGGAAATAATCTCATTAAAATATAAATGACTCCGCTTTGATAAGGGAGAGCACAGATAGTGGTCCTGCCTTGGAGGCTTCCCAAGAATTCTCAGCCTGCAGTTTATACCCGGACAGGATCTGGAGTCCAAGCCAGACATCAGACCACCCACCCACTGTGACTCCCAACAACTGGTGGGTGGGTGGGCGTAAAATGAGATGGGAATGTGAAAGGCTGGCTTCTGGAAACGTGCTGTGGAAATTTAAGAATCAAAGGGAACCCTAGACTCAGGGCATTGCCCTCCAGTTCCCCATAAGGATAGACACGCCTCCTGGGAACTGTGGCTAAGTCACTCATTTATGGTCCTACTAATAACCTAGGCTTGGAAAACTTTGGCCTTCCATCTGCTTTCATCCTGACACTTTCCTTCAGGGACTCAGTCCTCCCCAGCTCCAAGGACCTGTTGGTCGGCTTGGGTTGCCATTACAAAGTACCACAGACAGCAAGGCTTCAACAATAGAAGTTGATTTCCTCACAGTTCTGGAGGCTGGAAGTGAAAGATCATGGTGTCAGTGGGATGGGTTTCTTTGGAGGCCTCTCCTTGGCTGGCAGATGGCCACCTTCTCACTGTATCTTTCTTCTATCTGTGTGCATCCTTGGGTCTCTGTGTGTGTCCAAATTTCCTCTTCTTGTAAAGAAAACAATCAGATTAGATGAAGGCCAACTCTAATGGACTCTTTGTAACTGAAACTCTTTCTTTCTTTCCTTTCTTCTTTCCTTTCTTCTTTCCTTCCTTTTCTCTTTCTTTCTTTCTTTCTTTCTTTCTTTCTTTCTTTCTTTCTTTCTTTTCCTTCCTTCCTTCCTTCCTTTTCTTTCTTCCTTCCTTCCTTCCTTCCTTTCTTTCTCTCTCTCTCTTTCTTTCTTTCTTTCTTTCTTTCTTTCTTTCTTTCTTTCTTTCTTTCTTTCTTTCTTTCTTTCTTTCTTTCTCTCTCTCTCTCTCTCTC
>NW_012103565.1:1312736-1314079 GCF_000951045.1 Mandrillus leucophaeus
CTTTCTTTCTCTCTCTCTCTCTCTCTCTCTCTTTCTTTCTTTCTTTCTTTCTTTCTTTCTTTCTTTCTTTCTTTCTTTCTTTCTCTCTCTCTCTCTCTCTCTCTTTCTTTCTTTCCTTCTTTCCTTCTTTCCTTCTTTCCTTCTTCTCGGAGTCTCACTCTGTCACCAGGGTGGAGTGCAGTGGCGCAATCTCGGCTCACTGCAACCTCCACCTTCCAGATTCCAGTAATTCTCCTGTGTCAGCCTCCCGAGTAGCCAGGACTACAGGTGCACACCACCACACCCAAATAATTTTTGTGTTTTTAGTAGGGACAGGGTTTCACCATGTTGGCCAGGATGGTCATGATCTCTTGACTTTGTGATCTGCCCATCTTGGTCTCCCAAAGTGCTGGGATTACAGGCATGAGCCACCACGCCCGGCCCTGAATCACTTCTTTAAAGACCCTGTCTCCAAATACAGTCGCCTTCTGAGGTACTGGGGATTAGGATATTACCACATGAATTTTGGGGGACACAATTCGACTCATAACACTGCCTTTGAAGCCGTATCATGTGGGAGGCAGGATCTTATCATGGGTAAGACTGAGTTTCTCTCCAGCCGCAGTGCACAAGCCCAAGTCTTCCCTCTCCCTCTATCACCTGCTAGGCTTGTGAACTGGGGCGAGTTACTTAACCTTGCCGGGACTCAGTTGTTTGTATCACAGGCTACTAAGGTCTTTATGAGGACTGAGATGTTGTCACACAGAGAGTGCTGAGATAATGCCTGGCACATAGGAAGTATTTGGTATTATCATTTTACTCTGCGGTCAGCTTCCATATCTAAATCTTTCTTCATGACCTCTTTCTGGTTCTGCTTCTGACTGTCCCAGTGCTCTTGTCCCTGTCCACAGGAATGTCATGCATTCGTGCACTCACTCTTCCAAATTATACTAACCCGACTATCCTTTTGGATCTGGTCCAAAAAAGATAGAGATCCTGCCCTTGGACCCTGACAATCATTAGTGGGAGATCCAAGCAAGTAAATCTCAAATCTCAATACAATGTAATTAATGCTATGACAGTGGCATATGCAATTCAGTTCAGAAAGCTGTGCAATGGTGAAATGCCATCTCTACTAAAAAAAAAAAAATTAGGCTGGGCACGATGGCATGCCTGTAATCCCAGCACTTTGGGAGGCCGAGGTGGGCGGATCACGAGGTCAGGAGATCAAGACCATCCTGGCTAACACGGTGAAACCTCATCTCTACTAAAAATACAAAAAATTAGCCGGCCTGGTGGCAAGTGCCTGTAGTCCCAGCTACTCGGAAGGCTGAGGCAGGAGAATGGCATGAACCCGGGAGGCG
>NW_012103565.1:1314129-1324899 GCF_000951045.1 Mandrillus leucophaeus
GCATGAACCCGGGAGGCGGAGCTTGCAGTGAGCTGAGATCATGCCGCTGCACTCCAGCCTGGGTGACAGAAGGAGACCCTGTCTCAAAAGAAAAAAAAAAAAAAAAAAGGAAAGAAAGCTGTGCAAGATGCTGTTAGAGCCCACGGAAGGGAGAAAATGACACATCCTCAGAAGGATGGAAAGGGAGGGGGTCAGGGAAAAGAGGAAAAGGGGAGGAAGTGATAAGCACAGGTTTCAGAGAATAGATCATGTAAGTTGAGTTTTAAAGAGTAGAATTCAGCAAAGAGACGAAGAGGGGAAGGGCAGAAACCATTCCTCCAGCCCCACTCCTCATGGCTGCTGGTGTTGTTATTACAGACATCCTGGCACCTCCCCCTGGCCCAGTGAGGACCTTGGCATTTGGCTCAGAATCATCCTGTCTACCTAAATTTTTATCTTTGTTTTGTACCAGCTCTAACCCTGCAATCTGAAACTGCAAGATACAAATTTATGACCACTTGTTCTAGTCCTTCCTACCCTCATTTCTATCTTCCTACCTATTCCTTAGCCTCATAAAAACTACTTAGGTATCTCAATTGAGCTACCCTAAAGGTCTTTGGACATACCTACTGCTTTGTTGGCCTACAGCACAGCTTTAAGAACTTTCATTGTGACTGGGCACAGTGGCTCACACCTATAATCCCAGCACCACGGTAAACTGAGGAGGGAGGATCACTTGATCCCAGAAGTTCAAAACCAGTCTGGGCAGCATTTCAAGACCCTGTCTCTACAAAAATTTTTTAAAAATTGGCTGGGCATAGTGGTATATGCCTGTAGTCTCAGCTACTCAGGAGGCTGAGGTGGGAGGATTGCTTGAGCCCAGGAGTTGGAGACTGCAGTGAGCTAGAATCACACCATTGCACTCCAGCCTGGACAGCAGAATATAAAACCCTGTCTCAAAAAAAAAAAAAAAAAGAAAAGAAAAGAAAAAGTACTTTCATTGCTACCATCTCACAGAATACCAAATACAGGCATACACCTTGGTTCATCTTTCAGCCCCATTTCTCTCTACCTTCCTTGTGATGGACCCTGTCCTCCTGGCGCATCGATTACTCTGTTTCAGGGACCACATTAGGCACTGGGGACACAGATAAAAAGGGCACAATCCTTGCCCCTAGCAGCTGCCAGCTATATTCCAGGGGTGAAAAGTAGCTTGACAGTTTGAAAACAATGTGATAATTTTTCTCAAATTCCAAGTTAGGCTGAGGGAATCCTCTTTACCCCCCATAATAGGTCTCTGGACCTTTTATCATAACTTTTATCACAATATCCGTTGGTGCACTCGGCTCGTTTGCTTGCTTTTTGGCAGTACCGTGCCTGTGGGTCCAGAGCCCTTTTTCTGGGTTGTAGCTTCATAAGTATCATGGGCCACTGAATGAAGAAAGAGGTTGCCTCACTGGGTGGGCTTGAGCAAAGTCTCAGGCACAGACAACCACTCTGGGGGTCGACCAGTAGGCAGCTGCCTGACTAGCTTGGCTGTCCTCAGGGTGGCAACAAGAAGCACAACTGACAGTTTCTTTGGGGTTCCCTGGTGCTGGCAATGATGCTGCTTGCTCCCGCAGTTCATTGTGTGGTTGTTGTTTTTAATACAGTCCGAGAACCTGACCGGGTCATCCCTTTCACAATGACTACTTTACAAATAGTCAATCCACCTAGATCCTCTCCACCCCTCTCAGAAATGTTACGCTATTGCTTGCTCCTTCTCTCTGCAGCATCTTCAGCCTTCTATGCGGTCTCTCCCGTTAGCATTACATACACTTAACTTTTTCATGTTAATAAAGAAAAAAAAATTAACTCCGCATCCCCTTTCAGCAGGTGCTACTCCTTCACACAGCAGATTGTCTGAAACCATTGTCCATATTTGTTATCTCCATTTCCCTTCCATTACAGGTAGGTTGCAGTGTTCTTAGACACGTCGATCCCTCCTTCCTTCTTGAAATGGTCTCTTCTCCTGTTTCCTAAGGTACAAGGGCCCCTGGTTTTCATCCTGCCCCTCTGGTCCTGTCTGGTTTGCCTCCTATGCCACCTCGTCTACTCAGTCTTTATGGACTGTAGTCCCCAAAGCTTGTTCTTCAGCTCTCTGCTTTTATTAGCACTTTCTCCCTGGGCCCATAATTTCATCTGACGTGCATATGACTCCAAATGTGAATCTTTAGCTCCAGCATCTCCTCTGTGCCTCAGCCCTGTTGATCCCACTATGTCCTTGACATCTTTCCTTGCATGTCTTGAGGGTGCCTCCAATTATGGTTATGTAAAACTAAACTCATAATTACCACCCATAGTCCCTCACCCACACAGTCGCCCCTGCCATGATTCCCTGTTCCTTATCTCAGTGTGTGGTACCATCATCTCTCTACTATACAAGCCTTTTTCTAGCTGTCATCCTTGAAAATTCCCTTTGCCTTAACTACTTATCAGTTCACCGCTGAGCCTAGTCATTTCTGCCGCTAGAAGTGCCCTGAAATTTTTTCCTCGTCTTCAATTTCGTTGCTACCATCTTAATTCCATTCTTCCTTTCTCTCTAGCCTAGCTTATCACATTAGTCTTTCAAATGGCTTCCCACGTCCATTCCTGCTCCCTTATATCCTATTGCCATATATCCCACATCCACTCCTGCCCCCTTATATCCAATTGCCATATATCCCACATCCACTCATGCCCCCTTATATCCAATTGCCATATATCCCACATCCACTCCTGCCCCCTTATATCCAGTTGCCATACTGCAGCCAGAGTGTTCTTCCTGGAGGACAAATCTGGCCATATTGTCCCGTCCATAACTGAAAGACTGCAATAGCTTCCTGTTGCACTTAGGATGGAGACAAGCCTTCCATGTGTCATCATAGTCTTCCCCCTACTTTATTTGCATTCTCTGAACTCCAAGTACACTGGCTTTCTTTAGTTCCTCACAGGACAGGCTTCCTCTCCAGGCACAGAGTCTTTGCGTATGCCAGGTACTCTACCTGGAATACTCTTCTTGGCCCATCTTCATCTGGTTAACTCCTATTTAGTCATTAGATGACCTTTCAGTCATTATTTCCTTCCTGACTAAATTGGCACCCCTCTTTTACGCATTCAGAGGACCTTAACAAAATCATTTTGTATTTCTTCATGTGATTCTTTATTTCCTCTTTCCCACCTCTAAATTATAAGCTCCATGAAGACCAGACTATCCTGCTTATCACTGTACCTTCACCGTCTAACATAGTGCCTGCCACATGGTAAGTGTTATTACAAGAAACGCTTCCATGCCTAGCACTGAACGCCCAGCCTAGCACACAGTAGGCATTCTGCAAATGTCGCCAAAAAGTGACTGAGCACACGGGCTGGGAATGTTCTGATGCCTCTTCTAATCCCATAGAGGAAACTAGAGGAATTTCCAAAGATGTTCACTCTCTTTCTAAAAAAGACTTCAAATTTTATTCAAGTGTTCATCATGGGCAAAGCAGAATATGTGGGAGAGCTGACACAGTTCACATAACTAGGTTTCCTCCCACTGGGAGATTTACTTACTGGAAGAGGCATGAAAACAGAGTACACTGAGTAACAATGGTTAATTCCCACAACCCCTCAAGAAGCAACCCAAGTGAATGGTGGGTGACCTCTGGACGTTTCCAAGCTGAGTAATCTAATCTGAAAAACATTATACTATGAACTGGCTGTGCTTTGATGCTTTTGCTTCTTCATAATGTTTTCCAAAATTAAAAGTACTCTATGTGAATCATCTCTAGGTACAGTAGGTCATTTTCTTCCCAGTCTATCTTTGACTGGCAATCCCCAACTGTGATAGCTGTGGATGCTGTGCTACCTCAGGGTACTCACAGGGTAGAGGCTGCTAAGCACTAGGAATTGTTTGTTGCAGGTTGTAGAATCTTTGCCTTTGGAGGATAAAGGGGCTATCGTTTAAATGGGAGGGTCCTCAGTTCCTTGGAGTTAGGTTAAACATCCACCTGCTGAGGGGAGGAGATTGAGTCCATGAGTTCCCCAGGTCTCCCTCTGCCTTATAATTCCATGATTCTATTAATGTTTGACAGAAGGGCAAGTCTAAATGTGCAATTCCATATAACCCCTGAGTTTTCTCCTGGGGGTGAAATTGAATAGAAAATGGAATATAGCATAGTGATGGGAATCTGGCTGTGTGCTTTGGAATAGTAACTAGCTGCAGGGTTTCGTCACCTTGGAAACAAGCAAAGCCCTATATGGGGATCTCAGAGGGCTTATGCTACTGAATCAAAATTTATCTGGATTTGACTTCATGGTGGGAGGGAATGCATGTAATATTTTATCTGTGAATCTGAGAATACTGACAAATGGTGTTCTAAGTGAGTTAAGAAGCCAGTAGTGCATAAACCAAAGAGATCAAGGTGCAGCCACGGGATTTTAGTGAGATAGGTGGGAATGTGGGGTCAGCTAGCTGTGGGAAGTTTTGGGTTGTTTTATACATGGTGCTGAATATCAGGATGATTCATGGGGAGAAAAAAGACTGCCGAACATCTGCCCGTTTGGTTTACAAGATGCCAAACACTGAGATATTTGAAAACATTCAAATGTCTGGCATTGCAATGACAACTTTCTGGATGAACAATTATATATTTTCTAAAATTCTTTAATTTGGTGCTACATAAATAATTTTTGAAAAGTTGTTTTATTAAACGGAACTGGGATTTACATTGCATATGCAGAGGGTTTTTTTTCAATAAACATTTTCTGATACTATTACAGGATTTTTCCTAGGAGAAAGATTGTAGAAACTTCAATTTGATGTCTCAGCCACAGCCCACACAGGCGGCCATGCCCGTTCCCTGGAGCACTTCCTCTCCTTGGCATCCAAGCCATCACTCTTTCTGGTTTATCTCCCACCTCTCTGGACACTGCTTCTCTGATTCCTTTGCTAGGTCCTAGAGATCAGTCTGGCTTCTAGTACTGGAGCATTGGAATCTCTATTCCAGTCCATTGCACCCCGCTTTGTCTTCTCATTCTCCACTCATTTCCTTGGAGATCCTGTGCATTCTCATGAATATAAGCACTATTAATATGCAGATGACTTCTAAGTTTATGTCTTTGGCCCATTTCCCCCAGCTGAGCTTCAACCCTAAGTCTAATCCTCTACATAGCATTTTTACTTGGATGGCTCAGAGATATACCAGATTCAGCACGTCCAAAACAGTGACTATGGTTTTCCTCCCCAAACCTGCTGCTTTTCCTCCATGTTTCTGAGTAAATGACCCACCTGATATCAGGGAGCCATCTTTGATACCTCTATCTCTTCGACCTTTTTTTTTTTTTCTATTTGAGATGGAGTCTCGCTCTGTCCCCCGCGGTGGAGTGCAGTGGCACCATTTCGGCTCACTGCAACCTCCATCTCTCAGGTTCAAGCGATTCTCCTGCCTCAGTCTCCCAAGTAACTGGGATTACAGGCACCCACCACCACACCTGGCTAATTTTTGTATTTTTAGTAGAGACAGGATTTCGTTGTGTTGGCCAAGCTGGTCTTGAACTTCTTACCTCAGGTGATCTGCCTGTCTCGGCCTCCCAAAGTGCTGGGATTACAGGCATGAGCGACCACACCCTGCCTCTGCCACCTTTCATATCCACCCATCACAGATACACCTCATAAATGTCTCTTGAATTGTCCAATTCTTTTCATCTCCTGTGTCACCTCCTCAGTCCAGGTCAATGTCATTGTAGACATAGATAACTTGCAGTATCCTACTTGGCCATCTTGTATCCACTCCTGCCCTCCGACAATCTATTTTCTATACCATGTAGAGAACTCTTACAGAAATGCAAACCAGATCTTGTTTCTATTCTGCTTAAGGCCTTTCTTTCTTTGGTCTCCTGACACCTCTAGAAGTAGCAGGAAGAATGGGCTTGCAGGGCAATACTAAAATTATGTTTTAGAAATGTTGAGCTTCAGGTAGACATTAAGTTAAAGTCCACTGGGCATTTGCATATAGAGGTTATCATAGGATATATAAATGCAGTAGTTGTAGTAACTAAGAACTAACTAGAGATGTTGTAAAGGTAAGCTAGGAGGTCCCCAAGTCATAACCTCATATTGGCAATCATACCTGGCTGTAGTTACAGTATTACAGAGACTTTAGAGAATAGGACACTCTCACTTTCTAGAGCTTCCAGAATTAGCCAGTCTTTTAGGGTCTGTTCATAACAGACAAAACTCACAAAAGATTGATGTACAATTAACATGTCAATTTATTAATTCATAGTAAGAAATACAACTACCGAAGACAAACAGTGGCTCAATATATTTGCTGCCTAAAGACAAATTATTGTAAGACAAATTATAATCAGAAGGCTTCTTGGCGAGCATAGACTCCAAGCTAGGGAAGTGAGAGAAGTTATTCTTATTGAATTGTGGGTCCAGCATATTTATGTACATGTTCTAGCCCCTGTCAAGACTGTGTCTTAAAGTTGTTTGTGCTTAGCAAAATTTGAGATTGAGACAAAAACTGTAAAGCATCCCATCTCTACTAAAAATACAAAAATTAGCTGGGTGTGGTGGTGGGTGCCTGTAATCCCTTCTACTTTGGAGGTTGAAGCAGGAGAATTGCTTGAACCTGGGAGGTGGAGGTTGCAGTGAGCTGAGATTGTGCCATCGCATTCCAGCGTGGGCGACGGAGTCAGACTCCGTATCAAACAACAAAAAACAGAAAACAAAAACAAAAACCAGCACACACACACAAAAACAAAACTGTAAAGCAGTTTTTACAAATATATGAGAAATTTCTTTTCTACAATGGTTTTTGTCCCTTATAAAAACAGAACAAAACAGCAAACAATTAACAAAAGAAAAACACAAGGGTATGAAAATGTTTAGTATTTAGAAATACTAGTTTTGTGGTATTCCTCCTGTCCTCGTTTTGGTTCCAAATATATCATAAGTCAAAGGGTAACTTTGCACTCTCAACAGGAACCAGCTGGAAGAATGTTTTAATTTATTAAACTTTTTGCCTTGAGGCTGATAGAGCAGTTTAGCAAATAGTCATTTGATTTCTCTCTTCTGCTTAGGTCTTAGGAAAAAATCACTAAAGAAGGATAAGCACCATGCTTCTGATATAATTGCCTTGGGGGAAAAGAATCAGTGAGACACAAGCTCTGCTCTGATGAGCAGAAGTTGGGAGAAGCGCAATAAAAGTTCTAAGCTCACAACTGCTGAGTTTTGTGGTATTCCTCCTGTCCTCATTAGCATAATATTGAGAATTTGACTCTGAGCCAGACACTATTCTTCACCCTTTAAATATATTAACTCTTTGCATTCTCCAAGCCCTGTGAGTTAGATGGTATATTTACCCAGTTTGCAGATAAGAAAATGGGCACAATGAGGCAAGTAACTTGCTAAAGCATACAGTCAAGAAATTCAACCCAGGTGATTCGATTCCTGAGTTCACCATCTCAAGAACATGATCTCTTCCTTTTGCTCTCCCTGGAAATGACCCAAGTCAATGGTCAATAGTCCCGGAGGAGATAATAACACAATGTCTGTGGTAAGCCACAGTCGCTTGAGGAGACATATGTCTGCACCCATGGAAGGGTACAGAAGACCTGGGTTGGGGATTGGGCTGGGACATTGGTGCTTTTTCTGTTTTTTTCTTCCTTACTCACATAAATCCCCCCAAATGCCTCGCTTTCTTAAGTGCCCTGGCTCCAGACTGCTTACTTCAGGCAAACCACGGGGGAAACGAGCTCTCGGGTCAGTCCACAGGGACTCCCTCTCCTCTGATCTGTGCAATAGACACTTGGACAGGGTCGCACTGTCTTGTGGCTCTTTCCCTAGCTACCTGCTGACCACAATCTTCCATTCAAATCTTTCTTCTAAAAGATCAAAATACAATTGCTCAGATTTCAGCTTTCTTAATTAAAAATTCCACTCTAATTGTGCCTCTCGACGATGAAGCTACCAGCAAGCTAGCTTGACTGGCTTTGGGCTAACACGAATTGCATGTTTTGTATTTATGCACACTCTCTTTGCTTCCTTCTGTATATGATTCACATTATCTACCATGTCATTGTGTTTCTATTGAGCACTCAGCAGGTGACATTATTTATAAGCTACAATGGTGATGGATGGTGTGGGGTAAAGGTGGAAATGGTCTCGCTTCTCCTTGTGGGTCAGCACAGATAGGGTGTTATACGCATGCAAGTGGGAGCCAGTGCCAGAGGGAGAGAGAGAAAAAAAGTCAAAACAGACCTTGGGTACATCACCATTTAAGAAGTCAGTGAGAGTCAGAAAGGCTTGCTGGAAAAGTGAAACAAGATGTCATCACAATGACTGGGGATGCTGTGGCTCCTAGTTAGAGATGCTGAGAATTGGGTGACAGAGAGGTTTATTGATTCCAGTGAAGGTGGTTGCAGATTCAAATCAGATCTGAGGATTAGTCAAAATGAACCTGAATCCAGGTATACCGGCTGAAAGGCAACTCCACTGGGCAGAAGTGCACGGGGCGTCCTTATTGGGATGATATCTACAGAAGGAAGCTCACATCTTCTTGCTCAGGGTCATTGGCAAAATTGCCCCAAATAACTAGTTAATAAGCAACTTTGATTCTTAGACGAATCACCCTGGCTTTCTTGGAGAGTCACCTCTGTTTTCTTGGGCTAGTAGCTGCAGCCTGTTGGCTGCAGTTAGAGCAGTAATCCCCATTTGCTTGAGATAGTAAAATGGTTTACTTGGTTAATGTCTTTAACCCTAGGAATAAAATAAATGATGAAGTAGACCAAATCTACTGTATTAATGTCTCATTGTAAGTTCACAAGTGATCTGTATGTATTTGAAATGTAAAGTTTAAAAGAATTCAGCTTACTGTTTGATCAAGCATATCCCACCTCAGGGCCTTTGCACTTGGTACTCTTTTGCCCGAAATTTCTTCCACCTGATAGTCTTGTGCCTTGCTTTATGAAATTCTTTAAGTCTTTACTCAATTATCAACTTACCAAGGAAACTTTCCCTGATCAGCTTTTAAAAATTATACCTCACCCTTCTCGACTCTGCTTTATTTTCTTCATCGCACTAGCCACCATCTGACATGCTATCTATTTTAATGATTTGCTCCTACTGTGCACCAGGTGCTGTTCTAGGTGCTGGAGATACAGTGATAAACGAAACAGACAATGTATTTGCAGACAAATGCCTCTGTGAGCTGCTTGAGGTAGCAGCAAATTTCCAAGGGTGTGTCCATGTAACCAAAGATGAAAACTGAGGGGTCTCAGACACAATAGAAATGAAGAGGAAAAAATTGTCTAAAAGGATTTTATCTCAGTCCGCTTCCTTTTGCTATAACCGAGTACTTGAGACTGGGAATTTTACAAAGAAAATAACTGATATCTTTTAGTTCTGGAGGCTGGGACATCCAAGATTTAGGGGCCGTATCTGGTGAGGGCCTTTTTGCTGGTGGGGACGCTCTGCAGAGTGTTGAGGTGGCGAAGGTCATCACGTGGTGAGGGGGCTCATGAGAGTTGGCCAAACTGGCTTTTATAACAGGCCCACTCTTGTGATAACTAACCCACTCCCTTGATAATCCATTAATTCATGAGTGGATTAGCTCATTCATGAGGACAGAACCTTTAAGACCCAAACAGCTCCCAAATGTTCCAACTCTCAATACTACTGCATTGGGAACAAAATTTTCAGCCAACGCATGAACTTTTGGGAAATACATTCAAACCATAGAGTATTTCGAGTATCTTAACAAAAATTACTCTATTAAATACTAAGTCATTATTGAGTTAGGGATGTGATTTCTTAAGCTTAAAAATATGTGCAAATGGTAAAAATTTCAAACAGTATAAAGCCTAACACAGTGAAAAACAAGGTATTTTCTAACCAAAATGTCTTGTCCCATTTACCTAATTCTCTCCAAGATTTTTCTGCTTCCTTCCAGACATTTTCCATGCATGTACTCACATATATGAATGTATTATCTTTCACCAACTTGCAATATTACAAACAGACTATGCTTTGACTTTATTTTTTCACTTAATATATTTTAGAGATGTTCCTATATGAATACATACACATCTACCTCCTTTTGAAAAAGTTTTTCCTTTTATATTTTATTGCATAGAGTATCATGTTTTAAACTAGTAAGTTACTATGAATTCAAACAATGCCTTGATCAACATCCTTATAATACCTCTTTGTTAACTTGTCCGTGTGTAAATACATTTGTAAGATAAATTGTTAATGGAAATGCTTAAAATAGTTTAAAGTATTTCTTCCTCAAACTGTAGTTTGAATAAATGGAAAACTTGGTTTTCACTCTTAGTATTCCCACTGTGTTAGACTAACACAGGACTTGATACTTCATCTCTTGCTGCCCAATTTCCTATTCTAATAATGAAGATATTTAATAGCTATGCAAATAATACACTGGAGATGTAATTTATTAAAGTGGCAGCGGAAAGTACCACTTATGCACTGGGAGATTGACTTAATAATTCAATTCCTTAAGCCTTTATTAAAGGCTCAACTCGTGGGCCTGATTCTTTCTTTCTTTTTTCTTTTCTTTTCTTTTTTTTTTTTTTTTTTTTTTTTGAGATGGAGTTTCACTTTTGTTGCCCAGGCTGGAGTGCAATGGCACGACCTCTACTCACTGCAACCTCCACCTCCTGGGTTCAGGCAATTCTCCTGCCTCAGCCTCCCGAGTAGCTGGGACTACAGGTGCCTGCCACCATGCCTGGCTAATTCTTTTGTATTTTTAGTAGAGACTGGGT
>NW_012103565.1:1326674-1327685 GCF_000951045.1 Mandrillus leucophaeus
TGCTCTTGTCACCCAGGCTGGAATGCAATGGCACGACCTTGGCTCACTGCAACCTCCACCTCCCAGGTTCAAGCAATTCTCCTGCCTCAGCCTCCTGAGTAGCTGGGATTACAGACACCTGCCACCATGCGCTGCTAATTTTTGTATTTTTAGTAGAGACAGGGTTTCGCCATATTGGCCAGGCTGGTCTTGAACTCCTGACCTCATGATCCACCCACCTCGGCCTACCAAAGTCCTGGGATTACAGGCGTGAGCCACCACGCCTGGCCTGGAGGCTCTTTTTTTAACAACCAGCTCTCACTGTAAGTAGTAGAGTGAGAAGTCACTCATTACTGCAGCAAAAAAGGCACCAAGTCATTCATGAGGTATCCACCCCCATGACCCAAATGCCTCCTACTAGGCCCTATCTCCAACATTGAGGATCGATTTTCCACATGAGGTTTGGACGGGACAAGTATCCAAACTATATCACCTCCCTTGAAGCTTTGATACTTTGGAGAGATATCTAAGCGCTCTGTTTTAGGCTGTATACCTACATCACCAGAAAACAGCATGAGGAGGACTCTGTTAGCTTAAGAAATCAGAAGAACCATATTCATTTAGTTATTCAACAAAAATTTATCAGGGACCTACAATGCATCTGGCAGTGTGCTAGGCACTTGGGAAAACAGATATAGTTCAGCACTCTTGGAACCTGTTCGACAAGTAATCAAAAAAGTCACAAATAAACAAAGCATTGATAGCTTGAACAAATGTTAAAAAGAAAACAAATAGGATATGTGATGGAGAATGATTGGCAGAGTGCTTATGTTAGATAAGGAAAACTTAGAGATAAAGCCTTTCTGAAAAAGTGACATTTAAGATGACAAAAGAAGAAACAGGAAAAGCCACAAGCTGAGTGTCTCAGGAACAGGAGTTGTTCAAGGGAAATTGAAAGACACAGTATCATTTCTGCTAAAGTTATAAACTTGCCTAGATTCCATATAGGAATATAGACCCTACCAATCAACA
>NW_012103565.1:1331010-1340172 GCF_000951045.1 Mandrillus leucophaeus
CGAGTAGCTGGGACTACAGGTGCCTGCCACCATGCCTGGCTAATTCTTTTGTATTTTTAGTAGAGACTGGGTTTCACCATGTTGGCCAGGCTGGTTTCGAACTCCTGACCTCAGGTGATCCTCCCGTCTCAGCCTCCCAAGGTGCTGGGATTACAGGCTTGAGCTACTGTGCCCTGCCGGCCTGATTCATTTTTTTGTGCACATCTCAGTCCCATATGTGGTCCTCAGCCACAACAGAGAGGAGTATGGAAGTTGCCTGCTATGCCTCACCATCTAAAACTGCAGTTGTGCTGAGCCTGCTGGCCAAGCCTTTGGTAGCCTAGCTGTGGCCAGCAGGAGAACTTTTCATGGACGCATACTATGTGAAGAGAGGAAAATCCCTCGTTTCTAGGGAATCATGGGGCCATTTGGCCCATTCCAGAACATTCGAGCCTGCTCTACCTCTGCCTATCACTGTATGTCAAGGATGCTGCAGGGATGGGACAGCCCATGTGGAAGCACTTACAGAGAACACTAGAACACAGGAAGCCAACCTACAAGTCTTAGGCTCATGAGCAGCTCTTGGAACACCACAGACCAGCCTTAAAGCAGCCTTAGTGGAAAAACTGGCAACAAAGCCAGTATTTTTTCTTTTTGTTTTGTTTCACAATAAGGCAGAAATTCAATAATAGATCAAGAAGTGAAGCTGCAATTTCCAGTGGTATGCTGGTAAACCAATTCACTGGGAAAAAAATAAAGCCCTGAATGCCAGTTTTCAAGGTGTAAATACTCCCACCATGACCAGCTGGGGAGAGTTGCACACAACTGGCTCTCACATGCCAGTCTGGGCTATCTCTAGTGCACCACTGCACGTTACTTTTATATAGAGCTGAAAGAACTGTTCATCTCTCCAAACACAGTCCCTGCTTGCAAATTTTCAATGCTGTCCAGTTGATATTGGGAGGTTAGACATTTTTCTATAACTAATAACAAAGTATATTGGTATTTACTGCTGCAACAAACCCCAAAACAAAATGGCCCCCAAAAACTGTCTTATGCTCATGGATTTTGTGGGTCAGGAATTTGGACAGTGGACGTCTAAGGATGGCTTATTTCTGCTGCATGTTAGAGTCTCCAACCTGGACACTCAAAGGCTGGGGTTACTTGCTAACTGGGGGACTGGGATCGTCTAGAAGGTTTCCTCACTCACATATCTGGTATTGATACTGGCTTTCATCTGTAACCACAGCTGAGGCTATTGTCCAGAACACCTACACACGGCCTCTGCATGTAGCAGCTTGGACATTCTCCTGGGGTGGTAGCTAGGTTTCAAGAGAAAGCATCCCTAGAGGACCAGGTGGAGGCTGTATTGCCTTTTATGATGTAGCCTTGTTTCTTGTTTGTTTGTGTCTTTGTTCAAGGGAAATTGAAAGACACAGTATCATTTCTGCTAAAGTTATAAACTTGCCTAGATTCCATATAGGAATATAGACCCTACCAATCAACAGGAGGAATGTCAAAGTCATATTTTAAAGAAGATTATGTGGGCTGGGAGGCATGTTTGTGGCCATCTTAGGAAAATATAATGTCCCAGAATTGGCATTTAGGGAACTCTTCATAGAAGTAGACCAGGAATTGTCTGTCATCCACCTCTTCCTCAAACTTTTTGTGTTAGTCTGTTTTGCATTGCTATAAAGAAATACCTGAGGCTGGGTAATTTGTAAAGAAAAGAGGTGTATTTTGCTTATGGTTTTGCAGGCTGTACAAGAAGCATGGCACATGGTGAGAGAGGGAGCTAAAGAGAGAGGGGGAGGCAGGTTTTTGTTTTTTGTTTTTTTTCCCTGAGACGGAATCTTGCTCTTGTCACCCAGGCTGGAATGCAATGGCACGACCTTGGCTCACTGCAACCTCCACCTCCCAGGTTCAAGCAATTCTCCTGCCTCAGCCTCCTGAGTAGCTGGGATTACAGACACCTGCCACCATGCGCTGCTAATTTTTGTATTTTTAGTAGAGACAGGGTTTCGCCATATTGGCCAGGCTGGTCTTGAACTCCTGACCTCATGATCCACCCACCTCGGCCTACCAAAGTCCTGGGATTACAGGCGTGAGCCACCACGCCTGGCCTGGAGGCTCTTTTTTTAACAACCAGCTCTCACTGTAAGTAGTAGAGTGAGAAGTCACTCATTACTGCAGCAAAAAAGGCACCAAGTCATTCATGAGGTATCCACCCCCATGACCCAAATGCCTCCTACTAGGCCCTATCTCCAACATTGAGGATCGATTTTCCACATGAGGTTTGGACGGGACAAGTATCCAAACTATATCACCTCCCTTGAAGCTTTGATACTTTGGAGAGATATCTAAGCGCTCTGTTTTAGGCTGTATACCTACATCACCAGAAAACAGCATGAGGAGGACTCTGTTAGCTTAAGAAATCAGAAGAACCATATTCATTTAGTTATTCAACAAAAATTTATCAGGGACCTACAATGCATCTGGCAGTGTGCTAGGCACTTGGGAAAACAGATATAGTTCAGCACTCTTGGAACCTGTTCGACAAGTAATCAAAAAAGTCACAAATAAACAAAGCATTGATAGCTTGAACAAATGTTAAAAAGAAAACAAATAGGATATGTGATGGAGAATGATTGGCAGAGTGCTTATGTTAGATAAGGAAAACTTAGAGATAAAGCCTTTCTGAAAAAGTGACATTTAAGATGACAAAAGAAGAAACAGGAAAAGCCACAAGCTGAGTGTCTCAGGAACAGGAGACAGCATCTGAAGCCCCAATGCAGAAAACTGTAATGCGTCTTCTAGGGGCATAGTGAGAAAGGGGGAACAAAATATGACAAAGAGGGTTGGGCTGGAGACCAAATTGTGGAGCTGTAAGCACAAATATGGCATTTAACATTGCAGGGAAGGAAAAGATGACCCAGAGGAAGGGTGTAGATAGATGAGGCAGAAATGAGAAGACCCAGCACATGGAGGAACAGCCCTACTTTGAAGTCTGGCCAAACAGACTTCAAAGAGGAGGCTGGGAAGGAGGGCAGTGATGGAAGAGGAAACAGAAAGTACAGCCAGACAAATGCCAAGAGAAGAGACTGCTTCTAGAATGTAGGAGCAGCCATCAGTTGAATTCAGCTAGTGGGCTGTGGAAGGTGGTACAGGCACGAGCCTATGGGATTGAGAGTACGAGGGTTTTCATTGACGTTATTCAGAGTCATTTCACCAGAGTGGAAAAACCAAAAGCTCCATTGGAGTGGGAGATGAAGAGCTGGAGGCAACATTCCTGGTCAAATCTCTTGAACATTTTTGCTGGAAGCAAGTAAAGAGAAATGGAACGTTAACATTTTCTAAAGTGAGTTCTTCAGAATGTGAGCTATGTTAGGTATTAAATTGGTTTAATGCAAATGAAGTTTGAGAAACCTTGGGTTTAAAAAAGTCTTCCCTACCTATCTTTATGCACCTTGATAAGCTAATACTCATTGTGAATTTTGCTCCTTATTTTCATTTAAAATTTTCAAATTGTGTCTCGCAGTACCAATGGAACAAACTTTAGGAAGCACTGAGCTCATCTATATTTTTTGTCCTCAAGTTTTAAAAGGGAAGATACAAGAAAATCTTTCTAAATGTGCAGTTCTGTATTCTTTGCAAAACTGTAGTGAGCACATTGTTAGTTGGGTGATTCAGTGCACCTGATATCAAGAACTCTTGTGACACATTTCCCCTACAAATTAATACCAGGAAAAATAAATTGCTTCTCAGAATGAACTGGGACATTTAAAAATATTGATCAATGAATCAAGAATGAATCACAACTTTCTAGAACTAAAAATGACCTTAAATGTCATCTGGTGAATTCCATCATTTTTACAGAGGAGAGAAACAGGCCCAGCGATGTTAAAGCAGCTGCATATGCCCTGGATTCTTTAGCAGCAAGCTCCCTCTTCCCAGTCAGTCCTTGGGTCACCGTCCTGTAGGGAAACCATAGAGGACATTTGTTTCACCACACTGAACTGCCAGGAGTCTTGGTAGTAGATCTTGTCCTCAACGACAGTAATCAATTTTTCCTAGTTGCCTGATAACCTTTACTACAGTCTCTTAAAATTATTGTTTTTCTGGTTGTTTTTAATGAGTATGCTTTACCTCTTTACTTGGGTTTTAGTTAAGAGCTCCAGATATTTTCAGAAGGCATAATCATAAATTATATTAATTTTAAATAAATAAGTGCATAGAGGAATTTACAAAGTAGTCCTGCATGTTTGGAGGTTGGAAAGTATTTTCCTTATAAATCATGTTAAACACAGTAGTTAGTTTCTACCACGAGATCCCTTAACCCATAATAGAACTGGAGTTCATTTGTACCTCTCTGTTAGGTTGGTCCTCTGGGGGTGGGAGGGTAAACCTTTGCTCCTACCTGTTACAGGTGGGGCTTCTGGTGGAGGCAGAGGTGAGAACCAAGAACCTCTGTCTGAGTCACACAGACAGAAAGTCAGAGAGAAGGACAGAGAGGAAGAGACAGAGAGACAGTCAGAGAGAGAAAGAGAAAGTCAAAGAGAGAAGGAAAGAGAGAAAGAGAGAGAGAGGTAAAAGTAGTAAAGAAAAAACAATGTACCCTATTTCTTTAAAATCCGGGGTAAATTTAAAACCTATAATTGACAATTGAAGGTCTTCTCCGTGTGACCCTGCAACACTCCAATACCACCTTGTTGTCAGTGTAAACAAGGGCGCAGCCAGCACTGAGGCCACTGGCAACCCATCGACTTCCTATCAAAAATCCTTAACCCAGCAGGTTTCCTAACAGGGGATCTAAATCTTAATTACCATACAAAGGTCCAACCAGACCTAGGAAGAATTCCCTTCAGGACAGAACTATAGATGGCTCCTCCTGGGTGATTAAGGGAAAAAGACAAAATGGGTATTCAGTAAGTGATAAGCAAACTCTTGCAGAAGCAGAGTTAGGAAAATTGCCTAATAATTTGTCTGCTCAAACTTGCTAGCTGTTTGCACTTAGCTAAACCTTAAAGTACTTGCAGAATCAGGAAGGAGCTGTGTCTACCAATTCTAAGTTAATATGGACTGAACGAGCTCTTATTAAGAGCAAAGAATAATTGAAATCCCAAACTTACAAGGTTTTCAACAAAAGTAAAGTTTGCTAAAAGTTAACAGTGTAACATGTATTATCCTAACTTCTAATCTTATGGAAATCAGATCCTATCAGTGCCCCTCAAAGCTCAAGTCCAGTCAGCTCAGGACCATACAACTAATACCTCTTCTTATAGGTTTAGGAATGGCCACTGCTACAGGAACCGTAATAGCAGGTTTATCTACTTCATTATCCTACTACCACACACTGTCAAATAATTTCTCAGACAGTTTGCAAGAAATAACAAAATCTATCCTTACTCTACAGTCCCAAATAGACTCTTTGGCAGCAGTGACTCTCCAAAACCTCTGAGGCCTAGACCTCCTCACTGCTGAAAAAGCAGGACTTTGCACCTTCTTAGGGGAAGAGTGTTATTTTTACACTAACCAGACAGGGATAGTACGAAATGCTACCCGACGTTTATGGGAAAAGGTTTCTAAAATCTGACAGTGGCTTTCAAACTCTTATACCAACCTTTGGAGCTGGACGACATGGCTTTTCCCCTTTATAGGTCCCGTGACAGCCATCTTGCTATTACTCACCTTTGGGATCTGAATTTTTAAGCTCCTTGTCAAATTTGTTTCCTCCAGGATCAAGGCCATCAAGCTACAGATGGTCTTACAAATGGAACCCCAAATGAGCTCAACACTCAACTTCTACCGAGGACCCTTTGATCAACCCTCTGGTCCTCTGGCTGGCCTAGAGAGTTCCTCTCTGGAGGACACTACCATTGCAGGGCCCCTTCTTCACCCCTATCCAGCAGGAAGTAACTAGAGTGGTCATCGCCCAGTTCCAAAGAGCAGTTAGGGTGTACTGTTTAGAGCGGGGATTGAGAGGTGAAGCCAGCTGGACTTCCTGGGTCGAGTGGGGACTTGGAGAACTTTTCTGTCTTAGAAGAGGATTGTAAAATGCACCAATCAGCCTCTGTAAAAACGCACCAATCAGCACTCTGTGGCTAGCAAGAGGTTTGTAAAATGCACCAATCAGCGCTCTGTAGCTAGCTAGAGGTTTGTAAAATGGACCAATCAGAGCTCTGTAAAATGGACCAATCAGCAGGACATGGGCGGGGACAAATATGGGAATAAAAGCTGGCCACCCTAGCCAGCAGTGGCAACCCACTCGGATTCCCTTCCATGCTGTGGAAGCTTTGTTCTTTGGCTCTTCACAATAAATCTTGCTGTTGCTCACTTTTTGGGTCCATACCACCTTTAAGAGCTGTAACACTCACTGCAAAGGTCAGCGGCTTCATTCTTGAAGTCAGTGAGACCATAAACCCACTGGAAGGAACCAACTCCAGACACAACAGTGCACTGGGTAAGTAACATTCCTATGCTCCTGCTGACCCTTCCTTCACTTGTTGCTTCTTCCATCATGTGGGAGTAAATTGGCTCTTGCAGTCTGCCTGAGACTTGTCTGCTCCATCTCACACTGTCTACCATGTTTTCTGTCTGAAACATTCCTTTGTTTCAAGAACTTAGGGTTTGGGCATTTGTTCTGTTTGTTTTCTTCTCCTACACTCTCTCAGTCTGCCACTAACTAGCTCCACATGCCTGAGGGCCTCAGAGAACAGGAGTAGAGGTGGGCATAGGTCTCTACTTGAGAGAGAGAGAAAAAATATTCTTCCCTTCAACCAATGGTCACCAGGGCCCAGGCAAGTAGGGGAAAGATGGTGCCCAAAATCTTTTGCTCCTGTGAACCCCTCAAGAAATCTGCCCCTACTGCTCATGTGGGAGAGTCGGCTGTTTGGATGTTGGGGGGAAACAAAGAAACTTTGTATTGAGGTATCATGATATTCTGAATCTTTAGCTCTTACAATACCACAGATATTATATTATTGTATATAATACCACAGATATTATTTTAAAGATGATAGTGAAACTGAAGTTCAGAGAAGTTAGATAATATACACAAGACTTTTTAAACGGACTTTGAACTTTGACTTTTTTTTTTTTTTGGGGGGGGACGGAGTTTCACTCTTGTTGCCCAGGTTGGAGTGCAATGGTGCAATCTTGGCTCACCACAACCTCTGCCTCCTGGGTTCAAGTGATTCTCCTGCCTCAGCCTCCACAGTACCTGGGATTACAGTCATGTGCCACCACGCCTGGCTAATTTTTGTGTATATATATATTTTTTAGTAGATACGGGGTTTTCCATGTTAGTCAGGCTGGTCTCAAACTCCCAACCTCAGGTGATCCGCCCGCCTCAGCCTCCCAAAGTGCTGAGATTATAGGCATTAAGTCACCACACCCAACACAATCCATTTGTGTCGTGAAATAGAGGGTACATTCAGAAAAGTGTAAACAGAAATGTAGCAACTCGTGGTCTAAGTGTGAGTACTTACCAGGTCAAAGCACAAGCATTCACCTCCTCAGAAAGTCTACCATGTTCCCCAAGGGTAACCACCCTCCTAACTTTTAGAATAATCACTTTCTCGCTTTTCTTTTTATTTTTTTTACACCTATGCATAAAGTTTGCTGTTGCCCGTTTTTTTGAGCTGTAAGAAAATGACGTCATATATTATGTATTTTATGTTTGACTTCTTGTATTCAATGTTATGTTTGTGCAATATAAAATTGCATGAATAGATCAAAATTATTTCAAACAGGTGCATATTGAGGATTTGGGGGTTGTCCCCATTTTTTAGCTGCTTCTAATAGTGCTACTCTGAACATTCTTTTATATATCTATTGGTATATACATTACTCTTGGACACATAACATTTGGATATGTGCGTGTGTGTGTGTGTGTGTATATATGTATGCATGTATGTTTGTATCAGGATATATACCTTTCTGGCTGTGATATGGGTATTTTCAACTTTAGTAGCTAATCTGAAACTATTTTTGAAAGTGGCTGTCCAGGCTACATTCCCACTAGCAATGTATGAAAGATCCTGTTGTTTCACATCTTTGCCAACAGTTGTTATTGTCAGTCTTTTACATTCTATGTGTTCTGGTGCTTATATAGTAATATTTTGGTGTGTTTTTTTTGTTTTTTGTTTTTTTTTGAGATGGTGTCTCGCTCTGTCACCCAGGCTGCAGTGCAGTGGCATGATCTTGGCTCACTGCAAGTTCCACCTCCCGGGTTCACACCATTCTCCTGCCTCAGCCTCCCCAGCAGCTGGGACTACAAGCGCACACTGCCATGCCTGGCTACATTTTTGTATTTTTAGTAGAGATGGGGTTTCACTGTGTTAGCCAGCATGGTCTCGATCTCCTGACCTTGTGATCCACCCATCTTGGCCTCCCAAAGTGCTGGGATTACAGGTGTGAGCCAGTGTGCCAGGCCTTTGGTGTTGTTTTAATTTGCATTAATTTGCATTAATTAATTTGTGAGGGATCTAGGTTACGTGCACCTTATGAGAATCTAATCCCTGATTTGCATTTACCTGATTATTAATAAGGTTGTACGCTTTACATATATATATTTATTTAGTATTTGCATTTCCCATATTGTGAAGTACTTGTTAAAGTCATTTGCCCTTCTTCTATTGGGTTGTTTTTTCTCACTGCTTTCTGGAAGTTATTTAGCCTGTAAATAAGCCCTATGTCAATTATTTTTATTGTAAATTTCTTCTCCTATTCTATAGCTTCCTTTTTCATTCTCTTCATGGTGTCTTCTATGAACTGAAGCTTGTAATTTCAATGGACTCCAATTTACCCATTTTTTTCCTTGACATGTCTGAGATCATGGAAAAATTATCTAGTATTATCTACTAGAGTTCTATAGTTTAATTTTCATATTTAGATATAAAATTGATTTTTGTATATGTTTGTGAAGTGGGGACAAGTTAATTTTTTTCCCTACAGATATCCAACTATTTCTGAATGATTTACTAAAAAGGTCTTCTCTCAATTTTTAGACTGTTATTGTACCAATAATTGTGATTGAGCAAGAGTGTATTTCTTTAACTCGAAAAAAGAATTTCATAGTCACTGAAACACATTTATCTAAAGTTAGGCATTATCTAAAATTTGGAGAATGTAAAGCAAATCTCAGTATTTCTTTTTCTTTTTTTTTTTTTTTTTTGTGAGCAA
>NW_012103565.1:1340892-1391938 GCF_000951045.1 Mandrillus leucophaeus
AGAGATTAAGCTGAAGGGAGATCTTGTGGTAAGGGGTGATATTGTGGGGTTGTTAGAAGAAACATTTGTCGTATAGAATGATTGGTGATGGCCTGGATATGGTTTTGGATGAATTGAGAAACTAAATGGAAGATACAAGGTCCAAATAAAAGAAGGAGGAAAAACAGGTATTAAAGGACTAAGAATTGGGAGGACCTAGGACATCTAATTAGAGAGTGCCCAAGGAGGTTCAGCATAGCCCTGCCACCAAATATTATTTATTTACTTTAAGAGGGAATTTAGAGTGGTGGTTTGGGATAGCACCAGGAGATATCAGCTGTGATGGCTTGGAGAAACAGTGTAAACCGGCAGTGTAAACATGAGCAGGGCATTTATGAGTAGTTGAGAACGGTGAATAGGAGTATGACTAGACAGAAGATAGTAGGGATGAGAAGTTTTTTGGGGTGCAGTCCAAGTTGGTCTGGTGTCTGGAATGAGACTGGGACCTAATAAAAAGGAGTGTCCACGCAGGAGCTCAAATGGGCTGGAACCTGTAGCATTCTGAGGACAGGCCCAAATTCTGAGAAGGGAAAGTGGTAAAAGTATTGTCCAATCCTTTTTAAGTTGGTGACTGAGCTTGGTGAGGTGTGTTTTTAAAAGACCATTAGTCCATTCTACCTTTCCTGAAGATTGAGGACGGTAAAGGATATAAAAATTTCACTGAATACCAAGAGCCTGAGAAACTGCTTGGGTGATTTGACTAGTAAAGGCTGGTCCGTTATCAGACTGTATAGAGGTGGGAAGGCCAAACCGAGGAATTATGTCTGACAGCAGGGAAGAAAAGACCATGGTGGCCTTCTCAGACCTTGTGGGAAAGGCCTCTGCTTATCCAGTGAAAGTGTCTACCCAGACCAAGAGGTATTTTAGTTTCCTGACTGGAGGCATGTGAGTAAAGTCAACTTGCCCATCCTGGGTGGGGGCAAAAACCTCGAGTTTGATGTGTAGGGAAGGGAGGGGGCCTGAGAAATTCCTGAGGAATAGTAGAATAGCAGATGGAACACTGAGAAGTGATCTTGAGGATAGATTTCCATGATGGAAAGGAAATGAGAGGTTCTAAGAGGTGAGCTAGCAGCCTGTAACCTAGATGGAAGAGGTTATGAAACGATGACAGAATAGAATGGGCCTATGAGGCTGGAAGGAGATATTTTCCTTGGTCGAAGAACCATTTGCCTTGTGTGGGAAGAGATTGATAGGTGAAAGTTTCAGCGGGGGAGTAGGTGGGAGTGGCCGATGTGAAGGAGGAAAACTGCTGTGAGGGATAGAAGTTGAGGGATAGAAGTTGGAACGCTAGCTGCTTTTTTCGCTAACTTATCAGCATAAGCGTTGTCTTGAGTGATGGTTGGGGGAAGAATATAGATTTTGGAAGTTATGAGAACTGTAGACAGTTGAGCATAATTTGCGATTTTTAGGGCCTCTAACAGTATTAAAGCAGTGGCAGCTGCTGCACGCAGACAGGAGGGCTAGGCTAAAAGAGTAAGGTCAAGTTGTTCGGACAGAAAGGCTACAGGATGCAGTCCTGGCTCTTGTGTAAGAATTCTGACCGCACTAACCATGCCGAGGAAGGAAAGGAGTTGTTGTTTTGTAGAAGGGATTGGGGTTTGGGAGATTAGCCGGACACAATCAGCAGGGAGAGCACGTGTATTTTTATGAGAATTATGCCGAGATAGATAACAGATGGGGAGAAAATTTGGGCTTGATTGAAATAATGGGGGCTGTCTGTGAAGCCTTGCGGCAGTAGAGCCCAGGTAATTTGCTGAGCCTGATGGGTGTCAGGGTCAGTCTAAGTGAAAGCGAAGAGAGGCTGGGATGAAGGGTGCAAAGGAATAGTAAAGAAAGTATGTTTGAGATCCAGAACAGAATAACGGGTTGTGGAGGGAGGTATTGAGGATAGGAGAGGATATGGGTTTGGCACCACAGGGTAGATAGGCAAACAATTTGGTTGATAAGGTGCAGATATTGAACTAACCTGTAAGCCTTGTCTGGTTTTAGGACAGGTAAAATGGGGGAATTGTCAGGGGAGTTTACAGGCTTTAAAAGGCCATGCTGTAGCAGGCGAGTGATAACAGGCTTTAATCCTTTTAAAGCGTACTGTGGGATGGGATATTGTCATTGATGGGGTAAGGGTGATTAGGTTTTAATGGGATGGTAGGGAGTAGAGATGTCCCATACTTGTGGGTTAAGGTGGGGGAATATCAAAAGAAGATGCAAAGGAGGCTTTGAACTGGGGAAAAGGTGGCAATGAGGTGCGGCTGTAGCCTAGGAATAGTCAGGGAAGCAGATAATTTAGTTAAAATATCTCGACCTAATAAGGGAGCTGGGCAGGTGGGGATAATTAAAAAGGAGTGTATAAAAGAATGTCATCCAAATTGGCACCAGAGTTGGGGAGTTTTAAGAGGTTTAGAAGCCTGGCTGTCAAGACCTACAACAGTTATGGCGGCAAGGGAAACAGGCCCTTGAAAAGAAGGTAATGTGGAGTGGGTAGCCTCCGTATTGATTAAGAAGGGGACGGACTTACCCTCCACTGTAAGAGTTACCCAAAGTGTCTGTGATGGCCTGGGAAGCTTCTGAGGCAATGGGGTAGTGTCAGTCTTCAGCCGCTAAGCCGAGAAGGTCTGGGAAGGAGTCAGAGAGTCTTGGACCAGAGCTCCAGGGGTTCTGGGAGTGGGCGAGTTGGACAGTCCAGTTTCCAGTGGGGTCCCGCACAGATGGGACATGGCTTAGGAGGAATCCCGGGCTGCGGGCATTCCTTGGCCCAGTGGCCAGATTTCTGGCACTTGTAGCAAGCTCCTGGGGGAGAAGGTTCTGGAGGAACCCCTGGCAGCTGTGGTTCGGGCATTTGGAAGTTCTTGTGTGCTGGAGATGTGGCTGGGGTTCGTCTCACAGTGGAGGCAAGGAATTGCAACTTAGAAATAAGTTGCTACTTGGCTGCCTCTACTCTATTATTGTACACCTTGAAGGTGAGGTTCATTAAGTCCTGTTGTGGGGTTTGAGGGCCGGAATTTAATTGTTGGAGCTTTTATTAAATGTCGGGAGCAGACTGGGTAATAAAATACAATGCATATTGAGAATAAGACGGCCTTCTGACCTTTCAGGGTCTACGGCTGTAAAGTATCTCAGGGTTGCTGCTAAACGGGCCATGAACTGGGCTGAGTTCTTCATGTTTGATGAAAAAGCCTAACACTAACTGATTTGGGAGAGGTTGGATAAAGAAAAAGGAGCATTAACCTTGACTATGCCTTTAGCTCTCTAGCCACTTTTTAAAGAGGAAATTGCTGGGCAGGTAGGGGGGGGCTAGTCGAGGAATGAAACTGTAAGCCAGACCGGGTGTGAGGAGGGGAGGTGATAAAAGGATTACAGGGTAGGGGAGCGGAGTCTGACGAAAAGTTGGGACCTAGCTCAGCCTGGTGAGGAGGGGAAAGGTCAGATGGGTCTGTAGAAAAGGAAGATTAGAAAGACTCAGCGACGCTTGGGGTTGGGACTGAGGGGACAGGCAGGCGGGAAAGAAGGAAGATTTGGGACGAGTTGCATTGGGAACAGAGACTAGGGAGGGACCGATGTGTAAAAGAATGCTTGGACGTCAGGCACCTCAGACCGTTTGCCCGTTTTACGACAATTATTTAGATCTTGTAGGATGGAAAAATTGAAAGTGCCGTTTTCTGGCTATTTGGAACTACTGTTGAGTTTGTATTGGGGTCAAGTGCCATTGTAGAAGAAAATAAGGCATTTTGGTTTTAGGTCAGGTGTGAGTTGAAGAGGTTTTAAGTTCTTGAGGAGAAAGAGGTTGAGGGATAATGAGAGAGGGAGGTTGACGAGAGTAAAAACAGGCCGCTCACCCAATTTAAAATTGGTGAGATGTTTGTGAGATGTTCCTTGGGCTGGTGGGTCTGAGGACCCGAGGTCGTAGGTGGATCTTTCTCATGGAGCAAAGAGCAGAAGGACAGGGGATTGATCTCCCAAGGAAGGTCCCCCGATCCGAGTCACAGCAGCAAAATGTCATGCGTGTCCGTATGAAGAGACCACCAAACAGGTTTTGTGTGAGCAATAAAGCTTTTTAATCACCTGGGTGCAGGCGGGCTGAGTCCAAAAAGAGAGTCAGCAAATCTCAGTATTTCTATGATTCATTCTTTTGTAAGGGGATGGAGCAAATCTTTGAATTACATGGTAGCTATTCTAAAAAAAACAAAAGGTAGTTTATAATATAGGCATCAAGAGCTGTCAGATATGAGTATAAGTTATAGTTATTTAAAGGCAAGAAATAGTCACAGGTACTATTTTGAAGGGGTACAGCAATAAGACATAGTTATTAAAAACTTTGAGCTTTTTTGATAAATAAGGGACTTTTGCTAAAGTGAGTAACAATGGTGATGCCCAAAGAAAATATACTCAAAGATTTCTCTTTTTCTGACCTATTGAGAAGTTTACTTTAGAAAATTAAATATAATTTTAATACATCTTTATATATCCATGTCTCCAAATACACACATATACAAATGTAAATTAAATTTAAAGCTTTCAACTTTGGCTTAACAAGAGTTAACTTTATCAGCATATTAAATAAAAACTGTAATATACATTTCAATTTTTTGTAATGTATTTTTTGTCATGTATTTGTAATGTACATTACAATTAATTGTAATGTAATTACAATGGTGCATTCCATTGTCTAATGTCGAGTCAACCTTTTGTTCTTGGAATAAACCATATACACGTAATACATGTAATATACATGTTACATATATATGTATGTGTTTATTGATTAACTGCCTCTCAGCTCTGCTTTATGATACTGTAGCTGGACCCTGTACACTTTTCTAATTTGCCAGATGATAGGATGCTAGGCTTTGTCAGTGGGGGACACTGGTAGGACATTGTACAAGCCAGGGGCTTCTCTTCTTATTTCCAGTGCTTTCTTTTCTTCTTGCTCCTGTGGTGCTCACTGGCATGCGGGACACCCAGGTGTTTTCACATCCTAGCAAGTTTCAGCAGCATCCCTGAGGGCAACTTTCCAGTGACTTTAGCAACATCCACACAAGGGCTCCCCAGTAAGTTCCACCAGTGCCCCAGCAGCTTCCTGGGTAGTCTCAGAGGCAGCTTTATTATTAAGTCTCTCTCCTCTCACTGTACTCATGAATTTTTATTCATTACTTTACAGTTAATTACCATCATTATTCTCTTCAATGTTTAAATTCTCTCAAATTTCAGCCAGTGGAAGCCTCTTCAAGCTGCCTCCTATGTCCATTTGACTTGCTCCCATTAGTCTTTAAGTGCTTCATTGCTTTCCCACACAGTAAGATGTCCAAATGCAATTGATTTTTGCACATTGGCCTTGTTTTCATCAACAAGATCACTTATGTTAAGCTCACTTACTAATTCTGATAATTTGTCTGTAGAGTATTTGGGACTTTCTATACATACAAGTCATAGAATTATCAAATAATGATAGTTTTCATTCTTTGCATCTAATCTGTATAATTTATAATCTCCCCACTCTTTTTTTTTTTTTTTTTTTTTTTTCTCTACTTGCTGAAACCTCCAGCAAAATACAGTAAAGAAGTGATACTGGCAGACATCCTCATGTTGTTCTTTGTTTCACAGCATAAGCTTCCAGCACTTCAGTGTTTCAGGTATGATGTTTATAGATACTTTTCATCAGATGAGGGAGGTTCTCTTCTACTCATAGTTCACCAAGAGTTTTTGTAATAACAGATGTTGAATTTTATCAAAACCTTTTTGTGGCTCTCTTGAGATAATCATATAGTTTTTCTCCCTTATGCTATTTATGTGGTACATTCCATTGTCTAATGTCAAATCACCCTTTCGCTTTTGGAATAAACCATATTTGAGAATTCGTAATGGAAGGCAGTTCCCACTCTCTGTAGAAAAGTCTGTGGCTGTACAACTTTCCAGAGGGACCTGTATTTTTGTTCAGTACATCAAATCCAACAGTTCTTGGGTTCCTAGGGTTTGGATATTTCTGCATTGCAGCTGTTGTAACAGTGCCCCATGGGTGGTCAAAGATATGCTCTGAAGTCCAGATCTTCATGGTGCTGGTGGCATGCAGGTAGTGACAGGGGGCATGAGGCAAAGAAGTGACACCTGCTCCCTCCCACCCCTACTGGCTACCTATATACTATTTAATCATTTTTTTCTTCATGCTGCATTCTGTATAATTTCTTCTGATTTATCCTTCAGTTTACTAATTCTCTTCAATCACACAGAATCTGCTGTTTAACCCATCCATGTTGTTTTAAATTTTATTGTTTTTATTTCTATGAAATTCTGTTTTAAAATCTGCTTTGTCATTTTTTATCTTTTTGTTTCTGCAGAGATCCACAAGTTTTATCTTTTATGGATTCAAACATAGTAAGCATGATTATTTTATATACTGATAATTCCCCTATGTAAGCCTTATGAATCTATTTCTGTTATCTGTTGCTTCTGCTGGTTCTTTCTCATGGAATCTAGCTTCCTACCTGCCTAGTTATCTTTGACTGGATATTAGATGTTGTATTTGAAAAAAAAAATCACAGGGGTAATTTGAAGCCTATAATTAAGGAAAACTTCATTCAGATAGGATTTCTAATTGTTTCTGCCAGGCATGGAGATGCTACCAGTTTGGGACGACCTTAAAAAAAATTCAAGGCTTGGGATTCACTAGATCGGGGTCCCCAGTCCCCAGGCCACAAACCTACCTAGATAGGCCTGTGACCTATTAGGAACTGGGCCACAGAGCAGAAGAAGAGCGGCAGGCGAGGGAGCTTCATCGGTATTTACAGCCACTCCCCATCACTCACATTACCACCTGAATTCTACCTCCTGTCAGATCAGGGCAGCATTAGATTCTCATAGGAGTGCAAACCCCATTGTGAACTGCACATATGAGGGATCTAGGTTACGTGCTCCTTATGAGAATCTGTCAGTGTCTGATGATCTGTCACTGTCTCCCATCACTTCCAGATGGGACTGTCTAGTTGCAGGAAAACAAGCTCAGGGCTCCCATTGGTTCTACATTATGGCAAGTTGTATACTTATTCCATTATATATTACAATGTAATAATAATAGAAATAAAGTACAAAATAAATGTAATGCACTTGAATCATCCTGAAACCATCCCCCTACTCCAGTCTGTGGAAAAATTGTCTTCCATGAAGCCAATCCCTAGTGCCAAGAAGGTTGGGGATCACTACACTGGACGACCCAGGAATAAGGTTTAGGTGTAATTCTATGTGAGGTCATCTATTCCTGAACTAGCCTCACCTTCTAAGCCCTTTAAGGTCCCAATCCTTTAAGTTCTCAAACTAGAAATAGTTTTTTTGTTATATCCCTATAATGTTTAGGTCCTCAAGAAAACTGTTTTGGGATGTACACATGTCCTCAGAGCAAAGACAGGTATTTTCTCCCCCTTGGATTATAATTTTTTCTTCATTTTTGTATTTCGTTATCATTTTGTCAGCTCTTACGTGTTTTAAAATATTTTGTCCAGAGTTTTTCGTTGCCAAGGTTGGTTTGTCTTGAATAATTTAGCTCATTGTTACTGGAATTAAGGAATGCTCTTAGATATATTTTGAAGGCAAACCTGAGACTTTCTGATGGACTGGAAGGAGCATGGGAAAGAAAGGAGTCAGGAAGACTATAAGACTTTTGACCTGTGCAACTAAGAGTGAGGGGAGCAGACAGGGAAACAGGCTATGGGAAGGATCAGGAATTTACTTTGGGGCATGTTACGAGGCCTATTGTAGGTTGATTTAAAAGTAATGGCAAAAACCACAGTTACTTTTGCACCAACCTAATAGCTATGCCAGTTAAGAAGTTGAGTAGGTAGCTGGGTATATAAGCTTGGAGTTCAGGGAAGAGGTTAAATCTAGAGGTTAAAACCCAAGGATGATTGCTGAAGACCTGTTCTTGAAGTGGCAATCATTGTTTGAAATGTATTAAGATCACTTTTGCAAATTTAGATGGACAAGGCTATACTAGTGACAAGGGTTTTAAAAACTGAGGAAACAATGCAAGATTTTCTGAGGATATCTGAGTATAGCATTTTTGGTAATTGTTTCTTATTTATTGCAAATTATGTTTGATAACTAGAAAACAACTCTAAATAAGGGACAGAGACATTTCCCAATTCTGTGCCCACTGGCCACTCAATTTTATTTCTATACATACATCAATTTCTGAATATAAAGGCATGCATTTTCTAATCTGACAGTCAGAAGAAAGGAGTTGGTTACTCAAGCAGAATGCCCAGTCTCTGCTAAGAGGCCTTTGGAAATAAAATGTATTCTCCCAGTGATGAGTTGGATGTGGTCCTGAATGAAGGTGAGAGAGGAAAGTCGCTGACCTTTCATTTTCCATGGCATTATTGACTTGATTTTTGAGTCTATTTTTGTAATAATTCAATAGGGTAGAGGAATCATTTTCCTTTTCATCACTTTTGTGTTTGTTTAAAATCCAGCATTCCATCCTACCTCCCTTTCACTCTATATCTTTATTTATCTTATCTTTTTGTCTACACAGATGCTATGTCCAAATAACAGATGAATATGAGTTATCAAATAAAAAGCTCTTTTTAATGTGAGCCCTTTAGAAAGAAGGTCTATGGTCAATGCTGATTCTTACTATAGCCAAAATACATTTAGTGCTTACTTTGGGCAGGCTGTGTGCTAAGCAGTGTGCATACAATCTTTCATATAACCCTCATCATAACCCTTGGAGGCAGATGCTTTTATTATTCCCATTTTATAAAAGAGGGACAGAGGAACTAAGTAACTTGTTCTTGGAGGCAGATGCTTTTATTATTCCCATTTTACAAAAGAGGGACAGAGGAACTAAATCACTTGTTAACAACTGGTAAGAGGCAGCCAGACTTCAGAGCCCTTGCTTCTAGCCTCTATACTGTTAGGCCTGATAGATGGATACCATCTTCTAATGAGTTAATATAATTTTCATACGTGGAGGACCAGTGATGCAAAAATCTAGGTCAACATGAAGCATAGAGGGTGCTCATGCACCTCGATTTCAAGTAGATTTATTTGCAAACTCTTTTTTTTGAGCTCCTCCTCTGTTGCTCCATGTTCTTTGCTGTTTGGTCTCATCTTCTACCAATGTTTTGTTTGTTTGTTTGTTTTTTGCGTTCCTGGAATCTTGCTGCATATCAGGCACAATTTTGGTTTTGGTAGGTTCTCTGGCTTTTTTGGGGTAGGAGCTGGGTGTAGAGTGAATTACCCCTGCACAAGGGATGGGAGAATTGAGTGAAATGTTGAGTAGGGGTGGAGGGGCTATCAGAGAGTGGAGTCTGTGGGCTCAGTGCCAGATGTGTGGAGAGAAAACACCTTCATAACACTGTCCTATGTGTGGAGTAACTTTTCTCTATGATTCCACAAGTCTTCAGTAATGACTTCAGAAATGATGGCATTCTTAGGTCACTTCATTTCCTGTGGAAACTGCTGAAAGGCTGAGTTCATGTTCTGGTTGATTCAGCCTGAATTAGGGTCAACAGGCATGAATGTGGGAATATAAGTGTCACAGGTAAAATGTTTTTGATAGAACAGTGGGAAATTGGTGTTCAGGGTGTTGGAAGTCGGTAATTCCCCATGATGACCTGGCCTTGGGGCTGATCATGGGAGAGGTGACTGAAAGGGAGGGGCATTGAAAGTTTTAGGAACTGAGAAATTGAAGAAACTAGGCAGAATTCATTCCTAACAACCCTCATGCTCTGATTATCAGTGCTTACTCATTACTGCTGTCACTAGAACAAGCCAACCATTGCTTTTGAGTTGCTATTTACCGCATCTGTGTGTTAAATCAAGTTTAGCCTAAAGCTGACTCCTTACCTACTTTAAATTCAGCCTAGAGGTTTTTCTGTACGATCGTGAACTATAACAAGTGGAGATGGGAACAGACGGTAGCTTAAACTTGTGGCTGTCACCGAGTTTTGCCCAATCAAATGTAGCCAACTGTTTGAATCACGTTCAAATAAGGCAAATGTTAACCTGTAACCAATCCACTGTTTCTTTACCTTACTTCCATTTTCTGTGCGTCACTTCCCCTTTTCTCTCCTTAGATCTTGCACTGCTGTGGCTGCCCTGGAGTCTCCGAGCCTACTCTGGCTTGGGAGGCCACCCAAGTTGTGCATCTTTCATTGCTTGATGAAACTCCTTTAAATTTAATTCGGCTGAAGTTTTTCTTTTATCATGTGTAATGTCAAAATATCCAGTTGGAAAAGGGAAAAAATGAGGATCCTCAAGAAGGCGGTTCGGGCAACACCAAGCCTCCAGCAGTGGGAAGATCAACGTCAAGGTGATTGATGAACTTCCCTTTTTTATTCAGATGTTTTGAAGTCAGGTAGGAACTGACAGAAAGTGGAGATTGGTGGGCAATTTTCTAGAAATGAAATCTAGAAGTTGGACTAGATCATGGCGTCCAACTTGAGAGCCTCCGGAAAATAGGCCTCCATGTAATCTAAAAGTAAAGCCGGCCCATACAGAAATGAAAGGCTGGCAAGAGCCTGGGAAGTCTTTTAAAGGGAGGATTTTTATATTTAGGTAGCAGGAAGGGAATGGCGATGTCACAGCTAAGATCAAACAGCCTTCGAAGTAAAACCTACAGGTGAAATATGGAAGGGGAGATGGTGTTCAGGAGGCTTCAGTGGCCTATGGGGAACAGGAATGGAATGAGACATAAAGAGGAGTTTTTAAAAGTTTGAAGTCTTATTTTTATCCTGTGGTCTAAGACAGGATTTAAAATCTGGTTGGAATAAGGTACAGATGAAGAACAAATCAAACTTGTCTACAATGTAATGTTCTTAATTAAGGAGAAGTCAGAATTTTGTATAATAGGAACGGAGGGAAAGGGGACCAGTTCTGTTGACCACGCTCTGCAGATAAGGACGTCTCGGACACTAATGTGCATAGAGTCACCCGGGGAACTTGTTGAATGAGGATTTTGATTCAGTATGTCTGGGATGGAGTCAGAGAGTCTGCATTTCTCATTATCTCCCAGGTGACATCAATGCTGCTTTGGGTGGCAAGGCTCTAGAGCAGGGATTTCCATGACTGAATTCATAAGAAAGCCCCTTAGTTAACTCCGATATGCAGCAGGATTTTGGAACTGGAGCTATTGAAAACCTCGTTGAAGATTAATTAATGCAAGAACCAGAGGAATCAGGATAGTATTGAAGCTTCTTCAAGCAAAACGTTTTATTTCCAGCAGCATGTGGAAAAACATATTACAGACGTCTGTATGAAATACCTCAAACAGCCATCAGAAATTTGGGATGTAATGTTTTTAATAAACCAATAAACCTGTTTTAAAGATGTTGAAGTCCTGGAGTAACTAAAAAGGATAGATGAAATGAGTAAATCTGTAGACACAGTGACACTTTTGTCACTTCTTGAATCATACTTTAAATTATTTGAGTAATAAATGTGGCCAGTGACTTCCAGATATTTAAGGAGCTACAATCAGTGTGTGTGTGTGTGTGTGTGTGTGTGTGTGTGTGTATGTGTTAGAGAAGCCCTACTTTCACTGGGAATCCAGGGCCCAGAAAGGCTGACATTTCTTGTAATATATTCGGGTGGTGAAAATATGACAGCGTTCAGGCACCTACCCACTTTCAGTTTCACCAGACTCTCCCTCTCATTGTTGTAGACTCCCTTACTCTTCAGGACTCAACAGATTTCATCTCTGCTGCATCCAATTTGCTCCCTTTAGTAGAGTGTAATTAGATGCAAATACAAATCACAGCTATTGTCAGAATTCAAATGGGTTCTAATGAGAATTAATATTTTCCATTTGTCAAAGTACTGATTCAGAGCACATAATGAGGCAAAAATTCAAAATTAGGCAGAAGCCAGTTATTTCTCAAGCAGAAAGAACTATATTTTATTCATCTTACAGAGATTAGAATTTTGCAACCCAGATATCAGAGTTTTATGCTATAAACGATTTCTAATTCCTCAACCAAATCTTACTCTCCATAATAACAATTGAACATACGAATATGTGGCCGAGTTAATTGAATGCTACTGTCTGCACTTTAAAGTTTTATTGTCAGATCTTGTTTCATTAACACAATTATCCAAGAAAGCATTATATTAAACAAACGTACAACTGTGATATGCTCTACATATTAATCTGAATTCTTTTGGCTGCAAGTGACAAACTGAACTCACAATGATTTAAAGGAAAAGAGAAAGAAACTTACTGATTTATGTAACTACAAAATTTAGCTATACTTAAGGTACATTTGGACCTAAAGAATTAATTTTTCAATCTCTTTATTTTCTTCTGTTTCTTTTAACTGTTAGTCCATTTAATTGCTATAGCGGATAGCTTTTTCTAATCAAGGAAAGTGTTTCAAAGCAGCTTAAACTTGTTGACTTTAGGACTCAAAATCCCAGAAGAAGAAAAAACCTAGACAGAAAATTCCTTGGGAAGACTGTGCCTCAGTTAGGATTACAGGGCCATCTCGGTAAACCATCATTATGGGCATAGGGCTGGAGCCCTGTCATTGGCCTATCTTGGGTCACATACCTGTCTCTGGGACTAATGTGTGGTCAGCAGCATCCTCACATTGACCACCTTGAATGAAAGTAGAATGTTTCCCAGAAAAAAAGGGTGATATGCAGACTGATGGTGTATTTCCACTCCATTATGGCCTAGTTCGAATGGTAGGTAAGATAGATGCAACTCATGGAAATGCTGCCAAGGACAAGAAGAGAAGTATCTGGAATGGGTTCAGGGAAGTTTAATGGAAAAGGCACAGAAGCAATAAAGGTGTCTTAAATTAACATGTCCATGTATGTGTGTATAGTAAGGTTTATGTCTGTTGATAGTGGACTTCAAACCTTCAAACAGAACTTTGTACTTTCTAAAGCAATTCACTACATTTTCTCAGAAATTTTTTTAAAAAATTTTTATTTATTGATTTATTTATTTTGGGGATGAAATCTCGCTGTGTCGGCCAGGCTGGAGTGCAGTGGCATGATCTCGGCTCACTTCATTCTCTGCCTCAGGGATTCAAGAGAATCTCCTGCCACAGCCTCCCGAGTAACTGGGATTACAGGTGCACACCTCCATGCCTGGCTAAATTTTGTATTTTTAGTAGAGACAGGGTTTCACCATGTTGGCCAGGCTGGTTTCGAACTCCTGACCTCAAGTGATCCACCCACCTCAGCTCCCAAAGTGCTGGGATTACAGGTATGAGCCACCATGCCCAGCTAGAAAATTCTTTATGACACAAAATTTATCTCCGTGTTTCTTCCACCAACTGAACTTGGGACCACTGAGAACAACTATTATGCCTTTCTCAACAGGCTTTCTTCAGATGTTTGAAGTTAATGGTCACATCTTTCAGTCTAGTCTTTGCAGAATAAATATTTTTCATTGCCTCATTGTTCCTTGTATAATATGGTTTGAGACCCTTCCCACCCTCATCTGTCTCAGAGCACCCTTGCCTGTCAGAGTCCTTGTGAAGGTATATAGCCTACAACCATTCAGAGTGGAGACAGCAATGATTATTCTGTTGTTTCAGATTTTATATTTTTATTAATGTGCCAAGACCACGTTAGTGTCTGGGAAATTTCTTATCTAAATACTAATACACCTTAACCTTACTATAAAAAAACTTCCAAGTTCTTTTCGTGAAAACTTTACATCTTCTTTATGCCACTTGTTCAGTTGGTTTTGGCCTCAAATTTTTAATGTAAAAAATTTTTCAGTTTTACCTTTTCTATAAAGTCGCCATGTCTGTCTTAATAGCACAATAAAGAAGCAGTGAAAAATAGTGAATACTCACATAAACTTTAAAAAAACTTTTATATTTAAAAGTAAACCAGATGCAAAAGAAGCTACAAAACAAATGTTTGCTTAATGACTTATAAGGCAAACAATCAGGTCAAGAAATAGAATTTCGCCAGTCACTCCAGAAGCCCCTCCATAAGGTCTACCCCAGTCTTAATCTCCGCCTCCCCAGTAGTACACCACTATGTTTATATAGTAAAATAAGCTAACCTGGCAATCAATCATTTGTGATATTTAAATATTTTTATTATCTAAATGTACACCAATAGACACTATAATCTTGTCCATTTAAAAAAATTACAGCTGTTAAGTCTCTTAATCTCTAGTTTTCCCTCCATCCCTTTCTCTTAAAATTTATCTGTTGCATTTGACCTGAACAATTATCTACAGTGTGGATTTTTAAATTACATAGTCATAGTGTGAGTCAACATCTTCCTCCATCCTGTGTATTTCCCGCAGATTGGTAGTTGGATCCAAAGTCTTGATCAGATTCATGCTTAATCCTTTCTTCAAGGCTGTAGGCCGTGGTGTGTTCTGTGGTGAAGAGGCACATAATGTCTGGTCATTTCTTTCTGTGGTTGCAGCTGTTGATGCTCAATGCCTTGATTCATTACTTCCCTGGGATTTGGAAATAGTGAAATTGTAATTCTGTTATTTCTTGCAGTTTATTTAATGTAAAATTCTTTATAAGGAGACATTTCACACATCTGCAATTTGGTTATGGAGTGGTCTAGTTCATACAGAAAGACAGGATGATACTTTTTTCTTTCCATTTATTTACTAGTTTTCAAGATGAATTGTTTTTCTGTCATTCTCTGAAGGTGAACAACAATTTGGTCTAAAAAATGTTATTATAAACTCATTGATTTAACGGGTCTATGATTGCAATTATCCATTTGAAGCTTACTTTTTCCTTCTTTGGCTAGTGGGAGCCTCTTCAAGTCAGTTTCTGAGTATTTTTGACATGGCCCTAGTAGTCTTTGATAGCCTCCTTGCTATCTGGTATAACAAAGTGTTCTAGGTGCATCTTGTTCATTTTCTGCCTCAGACTTGGAATCAGTCACTTCCTCAAAGATATTCAAGCGTCTTTGGGTAGCAAGGGTATTCTAAGACCATAATCTGGGTGTTTCTAGGCTCTTAGTAGGCAGAGTTAATACATATACCTCTGACAACTCTATGCTATGTAATCTTGTGAATTGATATCGATACTTTTAATTAAAATTCAGAGATGTAAGGTTTTTTCTTAATCTGTTGTATTACTTCTGTATCTTGTTTTTCTGTATTGAGAATCTGAGAATCCTGGTTCTCAAGGACTTGAGGAATAATCAAACTAGAAAATTTCGTAAGTATTTATTTTCTTTTTTCCTCGTTGCATACATAGTCTAAGATAAGAATATCCACAGTAATACTGTTCTACCATTGCTAGTTAAAATTGTTTTTGCAGATGTGCTCCCTATCATCCTCTACTCTTTGCAATTATTTAAAATCTATGCTGCCTGAACATGTAGACATTGTATATTGTTCACTTTCCTTTTTATCCTAAATATAATTTAGCTCTACAATGTGTATTTAATATTCACCAGTCCTTATTTTGCTGTTTCTCAATCAAATTTGAAGTTCATTCTTTAGTATATTCTTCAGTAAGGGCTCATGCAAATAGTATTTCCTAAGTTGTTGCCATGTCAAATAGTTTATTGCCCTTATATCTGAAAGTCAGTTTAGCTGGTTATATAATAATTGGTTCAGTTTTCCTTGAGTATCTAAAATCTGTTATTCTACTTTCTCTGGCACATGTATTGCTGTTAAAAATTCTGGAATTCTGATGGCAATTTACTTACCATCAGAAATGTACTGGTTTTATCCAGATGACTGCAGGGTTTTTTCTTTCTCTTTAAAGTCTAATAATTTTAGTGAAACATGAGTTGATGTTGGCCACTGTGGGTCATTATTCTCAAGTACATGGTGTGCTCCTTCAGTGTGTAGTTTCAAATGGTTCTTTTAATTTTAAGAAAGTTTTCATGAATTATATTTTTTAGTACTTATTGTGTTTTCTTATTTTGGGTTTCTTCTTCTGGGATTCCTATTACCTGTAAAATGGATCCTTTGCCTATTTTTAATATTTGTTATGGTTTTTAAATTATTTTTATCTCTAAATTTATTTTCAATATAAAAAACGTATTATTGTTGTCCTTCCATTTCTCTTACACCATCACTGTTGTGATGCTCTGTGATGCTTCTAGTTTAGTCTTCATTTCTGGAATGATTTTTCTCATTTTTTCCCCCCTGAGTTCTATTACCTCATTTCTGAGGTGAAGGGTGTACTTATTGACTCTTACAGCTAGAAATATATTGCACCAAGATGTCATTTTGAGAAGACAGTTGGAAATAAAATGGATTATCTCAAAGGAAAAAAATATTGAAAGGGACTTACTTAAAACAGGTAAGCGCATATTACAATAACTGATTCAGGTCCCCATGTCATTCACCCATCTCATCTTCCCCTATATTTCTCCACTGAATAGGAGCTCAGGAGGTAGATAAACCAAGGCTATGTATCCTTTCACACCTGACTAATTTTCTGTATAATTTTAACCCTACTGATCTAGGGCAGTCCCTATTCTGGAAAAAAAATTGGAGGAATTTATACATAGGCTATTTGTTAACACTCCAGTCCCAACATCTGCACTGAGCATAAAGAGACAGAGTAGAATTCTGAAATAGTTTGAGTTCACTCTTATTATACCAGTCAATTTATTTTTTTAAAAAATCTTTTATTTTGGAATTCTGCCTCTCCTGACTGTGGGTAAACAAGATGTTCTAAAACAGAAATGATTATGCATTAGAGGTAGTTATGGGGAAACCCTTTATTGTCCAAAATTATTAAAAGAAAGGATATCTCTTTTCTGAATTACTCTGTAAAAGTACAAAGGGAGGATTATGACTAGAAGAAATAAGACAAGATAAGAAGCAGAGTAAGATACATAATAAGACAAACACTTTTGTACTGAAATATTTATTTAAAAACATTGACTATGTGGATATTTATAAGTAGTTTATTTTCTATACAGTTTCTGTGCACTTATGACAGTCTCTAATTGCTTGATTTCCGTTATTATGCTTGTCAAAGCCATATACTATTTTTCTACAAAAATCACTTGTGATATTTTTAGTTTCTAGAGAGAATATAGCCCAAAGTTGAATAGTCCAAAGCAAAAAAAGGTACAAATTGGAAGATGTTGTTATGTGGGATCAATCCATACAAAATTACATCAGATTATATCAAATAGAAATACCTCAAATTTTACTTTGGCTTCCTCTAGGGAAATTAAGGAATAAACAAAATCAAACATACAATACATTTTCAATGAACTCCATGTGTAAACTATTATACTAGATGCAACGGGATAAACAACAATATGTGAGATGACTAATTTGCAAGTCAAAATGAAGACAGATTATTGAAGAGAAACTCTTTGTATTAAAGTTTATACCAGTTTTCAAACTCTGTATGCAATTTACTGATTATAGAAATAAAGAATTGAAGATATCGATTATGAGATAAGGGTGATTTCCATGTCACCAAGAATGTACTAATCTAAAAATTTGAGATCGAAGAGAAAGTAATTATGCATTTTTGAAATGTTTGTCATTTGTTTATGAATTCAATGAGCATTTATTAACCTCAATATGCTCAGAAGAGCATATTAAATCTGAAGATATATTTGTATAAGTCTTGGGCATGTATACAGTAAGTGAAGATATGATATTGTCAGAGAGAGTTTGTGGAGCAAGAAGAGACAAGAAGCAAGCTTCAAGGAACATCAACATTTGAAGACTAAACAGTGTAAAAGCTGAAAAAGGAGACTGGAAGTCTTGGCCAGAGAGGAAGAAGGGAACAGCAGAGCTCTTCCTCTGAGTGTCAAATTCTGTTGAGAGTTCAGTCAAGATGAGGTTTAAAAAATGCCCATTGGATCTAGTGATAAGGACGTCACTGATGAATTTGGTGGAAGCATTTTTTTTTTTTTTTTTGAGACGGAGTCTCGCTCTCTCGCCCGAGCTGGAGTGCAGTGGCCGGATCTCAGCTCACTGCAAGCTCCGCCTCCCGGGTTTACGCCATTCTCCTGCCTCAGACTTCCGAGTAGCTGAGACTATAGGCGCCTGCCACCTTGCCTGGCTAGTTTTTTGTATTTTCTAGTAGAGACGGAGTTTCACCGTGTTAGCCAGGATGGTCTCGATCTCCTGACCTCGTGGTGGTGGAAGCATTTTTTAATGAACATCTCTTGTGGGGAGACTTAGGCAACCGTATTTTACAACATTTCACAGATGGTATGAACGTCACTCATCTAGCCCCCTCATATGATACTTCCTTTGGAAATTTACCCAGCTCTCTGATTCACTGTTTCTTGGACCACTCCCTTGTGAATGCCACCACAAATAATACCCCATATTTGGGGTCCATTTAAGTTTCCTGGATGTTACATCTAGATTGGCATACCAAGGTTCTGCTTGTCAGGGAGAGGAACAAGATACAGGAAGAAGTTAAAGACATCTTAGGATCCAGCTAGGTTGACTAATTAGATGGTGAGGCCATTAACCAAGATTTGAAAATAAAGAAGGGTGACCTAACAAGAGAAAAGAGAAAGACTATAGTCCTAGAAGAGTTTAGGAAAAGGTGAATTACAGAATAACTATTTTCTCATATATTTTCTGGGTAGGGGATGCCACAGCAAATAGACAAACCTAATCTGTGGACTGGATTCATCCTTGTAATGGAGAAGGATGATGTATTGAAGTCACCAATGCTTAGCAAGTTTGACATACCTTCATATACTACCTCCTTTTGCTCTGATTCTCTATTTTACCAAGCAACATTCTAATTAATTTACTTAAATGATGAAATATGAAATACTTATGAAATTATAAAACTATGAATAATTTAAGTAAATTCATCAGGACTTACCTGATTTTTAAAGATTGGCAATTTGGAGAAAAATGATATTATACTGTTGTTTTAATTTACACTTTGTTTTGCTTGCTAAAGAGCTTGTAAATTAGTCTCACATTTACTAGTCATTTCTGTTGCTTTTATTACAAATTCTGTGTTCATGCCTTATGCTCATTTTTCTATCTAGACTTTAGTGTCATTCATACTGATATATTTCAGAGCATTTATATATTAAAAATTAATCCTTTGCCATATTAATGCCAGTATTTTTGTTGCTTAATATTTAACTTACATTAAACTTACTGTTTAACTATTTTATATCAAGTTTTTGAAATTTTAGTATAAATGAGTCTATTGTTTTTCTCTTTTCATTTTAGAACTTTAAGCTTAGAAAAACAGTTTCCTCTTCACAAATAAGATACATATTTGCCTATTATTTCTTCCTGTTATGTTTTCATTTTAAGATTTATCTCAATTCATTTGCAGCTTTAGTATGTGTTGTAAAGTGATGACCACTATTTTTTTCAATCACTGAGTTTGCAGATCATTTTCAGAATATATCTTTTACTCATGTGTGGTTGTGGAATGAAATGGAATAGAATGCCACTAGGAGAGCAAACCCAAATGAATAGAGAAATCTGCAACAAAAGCCCCATGAGAAGGTAGTCATATGAATCCCCACATAGAAGTGTATGAGAAGGTATTCACATGAACACTCAAATACAAGTGAACTAGGCATAGTAACCAAATCTGCTTAATATCAGCACCTACCTACAGATGAGAAAGAAGGGAAAGCAGAAGAATTTCTGACAGATCAAGGGTGAAAAGTCTCGAAATTGCTAACCGGTTTTCATAGGAAAGTGCAGCTGGCTGGTCTGAGAACAGAACTTCGGGAGCACTTTGCAACCTCCAATTTATGGTTGAGTGTTAGAGTGGATTGGACCCCACGGACTGTCAAAACTAAGAAAGTACAGCCCCCTTGTAGGACAAAACATGCACTGAGGAGAAACTGCTGGACATAGAATCCAAATTGAGCAGGATGCAGACAATAAGTACAAAAGAAAGAACATATCCTAGATTTTGTTTTCAAGGAAGACAAAGCTGAAATAAGGGATTATGGGCAGATGGTTTATTTGGGATGGGATCCAAAGAGTAGGAGAGTGGTGCTAGTGAAGTAAACGAGGAAAATCTAAAGAAGGGTGCTTAACTATTGGCCACCCCCATGGGAAACCTGGTCCCAATGCCACCAGAGCTTACTGAGGAATTTATTGTGATTTTTCTTGTGGCCTATGATATGATCAATTTTCAAGCGTGTTTCAAGACACTTTTCAGACATATCTGGAGTGATAATTCATTTCTCAACAATCAGTTATTATAAGTTATTATACAATTAGTTATTGTAAGCATCTTTAGCAACTGCTATCACTGGATTATTTGATCAGAATTATTTTTTGTCATGAAGCTTAGTTGAGAATGCTGGAAACTAGTTCCAGATTATTAATAGATTTGTTTGGGCTGGTGGGAGTGGAGTGGGGAGGGCTAAGGTCAGGATGCTGAAGTTAAGAGATCGCTGGATACTACATTCAGTCTCTGACAAAGCAAGCACAGGATTAATGATTCAAGCAAAATAATTTAAAAGTTGGATATATATAATATAGATAGATAAATTTAGTGTATTGTACATCAAATTAAAAATAACAAAAGTTTCTAGTATTGGTCTTTTAAATATATTTTAATGGATATTTCATGTGGAAATTTGAAGAGTGAAACAGATAATGACAATATGAAATCACAATAGCCTAATAAAGTGCTGATTATTAATTATGCTGCCAGTCAAGGATGTCAGTACTAAGGAGGATTTGCCCTGGCTACACAATTATGTATGATAGATATAGATAGCTAGATAGCCACATTGATAGCTATAGATATCTATGTATATATATTTATATTATTACATATACTTAAATGATGATTATTCTGGTTTACAGATTCACCATGCATGAGTACAAATGTTGTGAACTAATTATCACATTCACAATCACCCCTGGGGCATTGATCCTTGAACCCTGGATACCTGTTAGGGAGGTTCCCACGCTTATGATTACCACAGAGATGGTCATGCCCAGAGAGCCATCTGCTTGTTTTTTGTCTCTTTCTCATGTGAGTGCTCTGTTGTGGAAACTCCAACACTTAAGGTTCTTGAGACATGATCAAAAATATTTAAAACTTTATTGGCTAATAGACAGAGATAGTGCAGTCATAAAATTCTGTTTTCATGCAAAGGTACATGCTTTGCATATAATAATTTACTTTTCAATTTTTTCCGTGCAGTCTCTCCCCATTTATACTCAACTTCTGTTGAATATAGAATTGGCTTTTGTCATGAGTATTCAGAGAATTTAACTGAGTATAGTCCTTTCCAACCTTATTCATGAAAGGTGTCTTAGAATCTCTCATATTTCAAGTGAGTTGAAGCCAGTTGGCTGGTGTGTTTTTTTGTATAACTCCTTCCCCATTCAATTTAGGTCTTGAGCATTCAAATACAGTCAGCTCTTCTTTGTTTAGTAAGATTTCTAGAGGAATTGATTGAAGGACTACCTTTGGGCAAGAAGATGAAGAGTTCAGTGGGAAGGACTCAGATAGATGGGTTTGGCACAATCTTCTTCTGGAGCAGGATTTAGGGTTTTACACAACAATCTAAATATTACTTGGGACTTAACGTGAAGATTGTAAATAGAAATGTAGAGAGCCTGCATCGTGTGGCAGGGATGTCATTGCTGAGTAACAATAATGATCTTCATTGGTTCCCTTAAAACATATAGCACTGAGTCATTCGGGGCTTTCAGCCTCATAAGGCTTGATAACCCTGGGTTCGTAGTTCCCTGGACCACTCTTCCACCTGTGAAGAGGAAATCTTAATCATGTCTGTTAGCTTTCCTAATCACTCTGAAGACTGGGTAACAGACATTTTTCAAGGAGGCCACAAAGGTCCTTAATGAATTTTAAAATCAAGAAATGAAAACCTTGTTCTCCTACCTGCCATTCAGCTGCAACATGGGCAAAATGGACACATGGCCTCCAAGTTGCCTCTTAAATGTACTTGGTAGATAATGCTGCTGAGAGGGGACATTCTGAGCCAGTGTTAGGGAAGGTGCCCAATAATAGTACATTAAGCCCTCTCTGTCCATGGGTTCTGCATCTGCAAATTCAGCCAACCATGTGTCAAAAATATTCAGGGAAAAAATAATAAAATACACAATAATTAAAAAAGCAAATAAAAACAATAGAACAATTATTTACATAGCATTTACATTGTTTTAGGTTTTATAAGTAATCTAGAGATGATTTAAAGTAAACAGGAGGATGTGTGTAGGCTACATGCAAATACCATGCCACTTTAAGCAGGGACTTATGCCTTTGCAGATTTTGGTATCCGAGGGAGTCCTGGAACCAATCCCCTCATTAATACCAAGTGACAACTGTAGTAGCAACATCAAGGGTGATAACAGCTACCATTTATCAAACATATACCACGTGCTAAGTGCTTACAAAAATTGCCTTTAATCCTTCCAACAAGAAATATATTAGTTTTCACTAATACTTTACAGAGAGAAACAAACTCAGGAGGTTAAATAAATTTTCTCAAATCAGAGTACTGACGTGCATACTAAGCCAGGTTTGTCTGGAATGAAAGCTCAAGTTCCTAATCCCTTCTGATTAGGGATAAATACTAAGGGATATATACTTCTGATTAGGGATATAGCCTTCTGGTAGGATATATACTAGCCTCTATCCATTGAATTAGTATCGGGTGCCAGATATTATACATGCATTTCTTTGCTAATTTGGCAAAGTAATATTACCACCATCACCATTCATAGATGGTGAAACAAAGGGTCAGAAAGGATTTATAATTTGTTCAAGGTCACATAGCTGGTGATTTGGAAAATTTGGATTCAACGTCAGGACTGTGTACTCCAAGACCCATCCTTTCTCACCGAGGTACAGTGACTTCCCATGGGCACTCCTGGGTATTAAGAGAAGTGTGTTCACTGAAGGGAGAGTTTTCCTGGTCTTCCAGATGAACCTGGAACTTAATGTCAATTTTATTTTTCCAGGAAAATTCATATAAAAGAAAAACATATAGCACATCTCTTGGAAATGAAATACTTCAAGTTTAATGTCTCTCTTGCTAATGCAGAATTTATCAGCCAAGACAGCTGGCCGGCCTGGTGAGGCACTGGAGTGCAAGGAATTTTGAAAGCCTAGCATTATTGAAGGCATGGGAAGTCAGTCTAGGAGCTGAATTTCACAACGTGTAAAGGGAACGTTTGGAGGAGTGATGGAGAAGACACTTTCAAAAACAACATGTAGCTCTGTGGTTTCAGGATGTTGGCGTGTGTCCTATATTCTATTTAATAATGACCCTGTAGGATGGTCCTTGGGTTGATCGCTGCACTGCTTGTCCAGGTGTGGGCACTTTGTCAATCAACTGCTGTGTGGGAAGCCTGACTTACTTCCCCAGAGGTACCCGTTTCTACCTAGGAATAACGAGTGGACATTCTAATTACACCATGAAGAGGTGATTAACTCAGGACAAAGAGAAGGTAAAATAGACCCCTGAGAGCAGAGGCAACTTTGTGAGAGGAGGACATTTTCCTAAACATATTGCCTCTTTTTCAATAAGCACTGAAAGAACTCTGAACCTTGTGGCTGCCCTTTCATTACTTGCTGTTCAGCAAGGGGGCAAGCAGGGGACTGGAGACCACTGCTACTCAGCTTGTCACTTGGAAGTTAAATAATAAGCCATGTGAGTGTCGTTTGTGGGAGTTCTAGGATTTCCACAGTCCAAAGGGGCAGACTCTGCTCAAAGTTCAGGATAAGAGTAGAAGAGAGATGTGGCCTAGTAATGGGTGTCATTGTGAGGCTGGGAGCTCTTGATTCAATAAGCTTTTCAGTTTTCTTTTTCTTTTCTCTTATTTTTCTTTTGAGACGCAGTTTTGCTCTTGTTGCCCAGGCTGGAGTGCAATGGCGTGATCTTGGCTCACCGCAACCTCTGCCTCCCGGGTTCAAACAATTCTCCTGCCTAAGCCTCCTGAGTAGCTGGGATTACAGGCATGTGCCACCAAGCCTGGCTAATTTTGCAATGGGAAAGGACCCAGATAGATGGGTTTGGCACAATCTTTTTGTATTTCTGTAAAAATCTTTTGTATCTTGTATTTTGCAAAAATCTTGTATTTTTAGTAGAGACGGAGTTTCTCCATGTTAGTCAGGCTGGTCTTGAACTCCTGACCTCAGGTGATCCTTCCACCTCGGCCTCCCAAAGTGCTGGGATTACAGGCGTGAGCCATCACACCTGGCTATTTTTATTTTTTCAATGGGCTTTTTAGATATTACTTTGTAGCAGGGGCATCTGAGTTGGGAAAAAGACTCCAAGACCTCTCCACCAAGTAGAAAAAACAATAGGATTTCAGGCCCAGGTCATGGAGGCTTGAGACATTCAGTTTAGTTCCAGAGAGTTTGGAGAATGCAGCAGACACGTGACTACAGCATGCATAGAGGTAGACACTGGATTGAAAATGTCAATCTTTGAAATCTAGTGCAGGGGCAAAGATGGGTTAGCGATCTGTAGAAAGGGTTTGTGAGTGTTTATGTGTGTGTGTGGTGGGAGCTGCAGTCTGAAATAATGGCACATGAATTTGGCTATTCAGGACAGTTGGGAATGTGGAGAGTGTGAGGGTTTTCACTGTCTGCATCATGGAGGACAGGTCACTTCCTCTTGCTCATTGAGTCATAGTTGGTTGTTTGCTACACAATGTCATTTCACTTCTTCGGGGTTTATTTCATTGCTTGGTATCTATGTTTATACTAATTGGAGTATCTGTCCATTAATTAAAAACAAAAAAACAGATATGTAATGCCATAGATTCATATGGGAAAACTGAGACTGACCAAAATTTGATGGAGCAAACAGATGGTAGAACTCAGACTAAAACTAGTGGCTCCTGACTTCATGTTTTGTGACCTTTTCTGTGTCCAAGAGTATATCTGCTCACCAGCATCTAAATGTAAACCACACAGAACTGTCTATTATTATAACTTCCCCCTCTAGTCTTCAAGTTATATTGAACTAGTTTTTCTATAAGACAGACATAAAGCAGCAGGCACAGCCACTTCCCCTGAAATTAAAGGAATTAGTTGCTGTGAAATGCAAACAAAATTCAGAGCAGGTTGGACCAACCATGGACACTTGCCAGGCTTCTACTATATGTAAGGTACTCTAATATGGTTCCAAATATTCTGGGACAGTTCTTTGAGTTATATAATTCTTTCACATTTTTAATCTTCTCTGATACCTATTGAGCTGACTTTTTCCCATATGCTTATTGGTCTTTTATATTTATTTGTTTGTAAATTTGTTCATCATTGCTTTTACTTCTTTTCCTATAGTATGAGGTCTGAGTTACTGTTAGCTGAGTAGTTGTTAATGCTTAGAAAAATTAAAGACTTTACTTGTGCTACTAAGTGGCTGAGCTGGCACCTGGCCTTGATTCTCTTTGATTTCAAAGTCACTATGTTCACATCCATATTTTCAGGACGTTCCTTAAAAAGGGACATTTACTCAAAAGGTTAAACATTAAATGAATGTAGCATGTGTTTCTCTAACACACATTACTTCATCAGTGCATCTCAGAAACATAATATGTACCCTAATAGGCCCTTGGATATTGCTAAGGTTTTTTATTTTCAAAATCTCTTGACTTTATATATTTCTTTGAATGCAAAATTATTAGCTTTTGAAGGTGTTCTGTAACCAATAAGGGTTTCCCACCAAAATGTGTTATTCTTGTGTTTACCTAAATTCCTTTGAGAGAATACTTGTTCCTAAAGAGGGATAAGGCAAGAAAATCTTCTGAAAAAAGAGATTTTAGTTAGGCTATAGCCTTGGTCATGGTGGCAGAGATCTGAAATGATAGTTGATTAAACAAAATGGAGATTTCTTTCTCTTTCATGTCATAGTTGGTGTATTAGTTTGTTCTCACATTGCTATAAAGAAATACTTGAAACTGGGTAATTTATAAAGAAAAGAGGTTTAATTAGCTAACAGTTCCACAGGCTGTACAGGAAGCATGGTTGGGAGGCCTCAGGAAACTTACAATCATGGCAGAAGGCAAAGAGGAAGGAGGCACATTTTACATGGCTAGAGCAGGAGGAATAGAGAAGAGGAGAGGTATTACATACTTTTTAACAACCACCTCTCATGAGAACTCATTCACCATCATGAGAACAGCAAGGGGGATGTCTGCCCCCCTGATCCAATAACCTCCCACCAGACCTCTCCTTCAACATTGGGGATTACAGTTCAACATGAAATTTGGACAGGGACACAAATTGAAACCATATTAATTGGTGTGTAAGCAGCCCAGGATTTGTAGGAAGACTTCATGGCATTGGTTATGAGGACCCAAATTTAAACCATGTAATTCCACCCCTAACCCCTCCCAAATATCATGTCCTTCTCACATTACAAAATACAAAAATCTCTTCTCAACAGTCCCCTAAGTTTTAACTCATTTCAGCATTAACTCAAAAGTCCACAGTCCAAAGTCTTATCTGAGAAAAGGCAAGTCACTTCTGCCTATGAGTCGGTAAAATAAAAAAACAAGTCAGTTACTTCCAAGATACAATAGGGGTAAAGGCATTGGCTAGACACTCCCATTCCAAAAGGGAGAAATCAGTCAAAACAAAGAGGCTACAGGCCCCGTGCAAGTTCAAAACCCAGCAGGGTAGCCATTGAATCTTAAAGCTCCAAAATAATCTCCTTTGATTCCATGTCTCACATCCAGGCTACACTGATGAAATGGGTGGGCTCTCAAGGCCTTGGGAAGCTCCACCCCTGCAGTTCTGCAGGATACAGCCCCCTTGACTGCTTTCACTGGCTGGCATTGAGTGCCTGTGGCTTTTCCAGAAGCACAGTGCAAGCTGTCAGTAGATATACAATTCTGGGGTCTGGAAGACAGTGGCCCTCTTCTCACAGTTCCACTAGGCAGTGCCCCAGTGGGGATTCTGTGTAGGGGACTCCAAGCCTGCATTTCCCCTTCACTTTGCCCTAGTAGAGGTTCTCCATGAGGACTCCACCCCTGCAACAGTCTTCCTGGACATTCAAGGATTTCCATACATCCTCTGAAATCTAGGCAGAGGCTTCCAAGCTTCAACTCTCACACTCTGTGTACTTGCAGGCTTAACACCACATGGAAGCTGCCAAGGCTTATGGCTGGCACCCTCTGCCTGAGCAGCACCTTGGCCCCTTTTAGCCATGGCTGAAGCTGGAGCAGCCAGGATTCAGGGCACCACGTCCTCAGGCTGCATAGAGTAGCTAGACCCTGGTCCTGGTCCACAAAACCATTCTTTCCTCCTGGGCCTCCAGGCCTGTGATGGGAGGGGCTGCTGCAAAGACCTCCAAAATGCCTTTGAGGCATTTTGCCTATTATCTTGGCTATTAACATTTGGCTCCTCTTTACATATGCAAATTTCTGTAGCTGGCTTGAATTCCTCCCCAGAAAATGGGTTTTTCTTTTCTACCACATAGCTGGGCTACAAATTTTCCAAACTTTTACACTCTGCTTCCAGTTTCAGATCATCTGTTTGCTCATGCATAACAAAAGTGACTTTGGCTCTGGTTCTCGATAAATTCCTCATCTCCATCTGAGACCTCCTCAGCCTGGACTTCATTGTCCATATCACTATCAGTATTTTGGGCACAACAATTTAACAAGTCTCTAGGAAGTTCCAAACTTTCCCTCATCTTCCTGTCTTCTTCTGAGCCCTCTAAACTGTTCTAATCTCTGCCTGTTAAACCAGGTTCCAATGTTGCTTCCACATTTGCAAATATCTTATAGCAGTGCCCCACTCCTAAGTACCAATTTTCTGTATTAGTCTGTTCTCGCTTGGCTGTAAAGAACCACCTGAAACTGGGTTATTTATAAAGCAAAGAGATTTAATTGGCTCACAGTTCCATAGGCTGCACGGGAAGCATGGCTGGGGAGGCCTCAGGAAACTTACAATTATGGCGGAAGGCAAAGAGGAAAGAGGCTCATCTTAGATGGCAAGAGAAGTAGGAAGAGAGAGAGCAGGGAGGTGTCACACTTTTCAATAATTAGATCTCATGAGAACTCACGATCATGAGAACAGCAAGGGGAAAGTCTGCCCCCATGGTCCAATCACCTCCCACCTGACTCCTCCTCCAATACTGGTGATTACCATTTGACATGGGATTTGGGTGGGTACACAAATTCAAACTATGTTAGTTGGTGTGTAAGCAGCCAGGATTGGTAGGATGGCTTCATGGCATTGGTGATGGGTACCCATTCTGCATTATTGCTTCTTCTCTGTAGGGAGTTGCCCTTATCCATGTAGTCTGAAATAACTCATCATTTTTGCCTAAGATGCCAGTGGACAGGGGAAGAAAGCCCTTTCTTTTTAATGGGGCAACTTAGAAGAAGCTCACCACTTCCAACTACTTCCCACTTGTCAGAACTTTGCTGCATGGCAACACCATGTTGCAAAGGAGGCTGGAAAATATAGCCTTTATTTGGAGAAACTGCTCAGCTGAAATTGAGAGAGAAGGGGCAACAGTCACTAGGGGAGAGCTAGCAATCTCTGACACATAAGACTTTACGAGACAATGAGAAACTGCACCTCCGATTTATGCAACTGACAATCTAAACTAGGTTTAATTCTTGGCTTTGCTTCTTGCAAACTGGGCTTTCCTTTGGCGCATTTTCTTGTCTATGAAAAAGAGACCATAAATGGGGAGTAATGCTTATAAGGTGTCTGTTGGATCATCTGGTACTTAGTAGGTGGTCAACAATGAAGTGTCCCTTTTTTCTTCCCCTTTCTAGAAAATATGAAACTCTGGAGAGTCTATCAGGAAGACTGTGCTGTATAGCCACTGAGGGTTTAGAGCCCAGATTTGCTCATGGGAATTTCATCTTCTGGCTGGACATACACACTGAGAGGCAGCAGCTGGATAGCTTAAGATAAATGATTTTGAAAGATTCTCTGAGCATACAGAGCTCACAGAGATTAAAGGTAAAAGCCACAAGGCAGCAGGATGTACAGTACAACCAACGCCTGGCAATCAAGTTAGACACATGTGTTATCTTCCATCCTACCTGGGTGGAATCAGAAACCGCTAGAATTGATTAGCTGAGGCCCAATCAGGCATTTATGCCGATAGAAAAGAGACACCCACCCAGAAGATTAAAAATAAACAAATGGAGCCCTGAGACTTTTTAAATCATGAAAGTGGAGTTAAAGGCTATTTGTCACTTTCCTGTCATTTTGTATCACAAAGAGACTTGCAGTCTCTGTGAGCAAGGGTATTTCTCCCTCCCGTGCAGCCAGCACTCCCCCTGCCACCATCAGGGGTCCTGTACCATTGCTGGAAGGTAAGGTCCAGGTTTTCAATGGCTAACTCCTTAGGCTGTGTTTTCGGGAGGGATTTGGGGAATCCTCAAGTCGTGGGCTTTGTACCTATTGTTGTTAGACAAATATCTAAACAGGGCTTTTCAGCTTTAAAAGGTGCTTGTGTGTGCTTTCTTCTAGAAATCCCCGTCTTCTGACTTGCCCAAGACACACAATGCCAGGGTCACTCTCCCTTCCTCTTCCCCTCCCAGATAGGTTTATATAAAAGCATGTGTATGTGTGTGAGAGAGAGTGTCTGAGTGTGTGTGTATTGTGTATGTGTTTATGCTTCCTTTGGAGTTCAAATGCAGTGAACTACTGATGGGTTTCCTGGACAGAATTACTCAATATTTGAATTTTTTAATCTTAGTCCTTGACAGATATTGGGCCATCAGATGTTTCATATTTGTTGGTTTTTTTTTTTTTTTTTTTTTTGAGATGGAGTCTTACTCTGTCACCCAGACTGGAGTGCAGTGGCACGATCTCGGCAACCTCAGCCTCCCAGGTTCAAGTGATTCTCCTGCCTCAGCCTCCTGAGTAGCTGGGACTATAGGTGTGCACCACCACACCTAGCTAATTTTTGTATTTTTAGTAGAGACGGGGTTTCACTATGTTGGCCAGGCTGGTCTCGAACTCCTGACCTCAGGCGGTGCACCCACCTTAGCCTCCCAAAGTGCTTGGATTACAGGCATGAACCACTGCACCAGCCTAGATGTTTCATATTTGAATATGGAATTGAGACTTGCCCCGGAAATCATGTTTATTCTACAGAAAGCTTAAAGTCATCTCTGATTTTTTAGAACAACCTTTAGATTGTAAATTTGTTGGTATGCTATTTCAAAGTCAAAAATGTACCGGAAAGAACAGTGTTTTGTTCAAATTCTAGGTCCTCTACTTCCTGGCTTTTTGAACTTGGAAAAAATTATGTGACTTCTCTGTGTTGCAGTTCCTTATTTGAACCTTACCACCAGAAAGTAAGTTCATTAAAGCAGATTCATTTTTCCCTTTGGATAACTGATGTTACATAAGTTAGAGCAGTACTTAGTCCATAGTAGGTATTCAATAAATAGCTGTCAAATGAATCAATTAAATGGGAATAATAATTCTGTCTCATGGGATGTCTATGAAGATTAAGTAAGACAATATATGCAAAGCATCTGGCCCTGAGCCTGGCTCTTGGTACTTGTTTAATGGTGGCTGTCATTATTATTTGGGAGTCTCTACATTTGCATAGTGCTATGCCGATTAAAAATATACCTTAAATATAGTTTTATATCTCATTTTCTGGAAACTATGATTACTTATTATCATTGGGAAGAGATCAGCAGAATCTCCCCTCATTTTCTATCTGTAATCACTGTACGTGGAAACATTGCATTAGCATCCCATCAAAATTGCTCTTGTCAAGGTGATCAGTACTCCCATGTTGCTAAGCCAATGGCATATTCTCAGTGGGTCCTTATCTCACATGAACTATCTATACCATCAGCACTGCTGCTCATCCCTCTGGAGATGCTTTCTTCACCTGGGGTCTGCATATTTTTGTCTCTTACATCCTTGGTTGCTTCCTCTTGTTCTCCTTTACTTGCTCCTGCTCTTCTTCCCAAACTCTTTAAGTTGACGGCCCAGGTCCTAGTCCTTGGGTTTATATCTTGTCTTCTTCCTGTATTAGGGCCCCAGTAGGCAATACCTGGGTAATTTGAGGAGAGTATGATAATGGGACATTTTATAGATGTGAGTACAATTTAGACACACTAACAATAGATAATGCAGTATCTGGAGCTAGAAACAGTGAAGAGCCTGAAGGGGCTACAAGAGGAGTGGCTACGGGAACTGAAAAAGGGTAATAGAAAGTGTGAGCTGGCTGGTGGGAGCTATAGCCTTTGATGCAGGGACACAGTCAGCATAAGACAGTTCAGCCAGGAGGGTGTGGGTCTTTGATCTCTTGCTCATGCTCCTATTGGTTGAACCCCAATAGAAGCCAAAAATCTGACTGACAAAGTCCAAATGAGCCAGGATAAAGGAGGATAGGAGGATGGAACATGGCAATAGGGAGGCAAAGGGAGGATAGTCAGCACACCCCATAGTGATCTTACCCAGTTCCAAGGCTTTCAGCACCATCATATGCTAAAGATTGTGGACTCATCTCTCTGCCTATGGACATCTCAACTTGGATCCCTAATGGATATCTCCAAGTCAGCATATGTAGAGCCAATCTCTTACCTGGACCCTCTTCAAACCCTCTTCAACACCCACATCTTTCCTCATCTCAGCCCGTGTCAAATCCATTCTTTCAATTGCTCAGGCTAATGTCATCCTCAATCCATCTTTTTCCCTCACATCCCGTAGCATGAAATTTTGCTTCACTGTCTCCACTTTCAATGTACATCTAGGCTCTAAATAATTTCATGGTTTTCAAAAATTGTTATTCAGGTTTTTATTTATTTACATATTTTTAGAGACAGGGTCTCGCATTGTCACCCAGGCTGGAGTGCAGTGGTGCAATCACAGCTTATTACAGCCTTGAACTCCTGAGTTCAAGGAATCCTCCTACTTCGGCCTCCTGAATAGCTAGGACTATAGGCATGTGCCACCACTCCTGGCTAATTTTTAATTTTTTTTTTTGTAGAGATGGGGTCTCACTATGTAGGCTGGTCTTGAACTCCTGGCATCCAGTGATCCTCCCACATCAACTCCCCAAAGTGCTGTGGTTGCAGGCATGAGCCACCATGCCTGACTGTTATTTATGTTTTTAATGGTGCATTATTCAGTAAATTGACTTTGAACATGCCTACTTGTGCAGAACATTAGGCTAGGGGCAGATGAGGCAATGGTAAACAAGCCACAGAAGGGTTCTCCCTTAGTGGAGCTTACAGTCCAGTGGGGAAGCATGTCATGATCACATGTCTAAGATACTTTCTAGCCACACTTCATATCAGTAGACATGACTTCAATTTTGAAGTTTTGGAATGTAATCCATTGAGTTGAGCGCTAGCCATATGCTGCCTGTGTGGCGATTTGGTGGATGAGTATATTACACAGGGCAGTTTAGAGAAAGGTCAGAATCATTATTGGCTTACAACTCTTTGCTCCTGTTTTTCTTTCAACTCTTTTCTGCCCTCAACACTTTCTAGACATTCTATATCCCATGACTCATCTCTCCTGCCATTTTTTATTGCTATTCTGAATTCCCTCATTCTCCTGTTCTTATCACTCTCTTCCACTAAAAACTTGTGGTGTTTCATTTTAGTTTTACCCTCACTGCTTAGTAGCCATCCTTCTATGTGTCCTCAGTGGGACTTTGTACGGCAGACACATCTGACAGCAATAACTCAAGCATACCCTAAGAATAATCCTATGGTCTAAGAAGAATGTGTGTTCAGAGTTTGGAGCTAAGGAACCCAGGAGTGGCCAGCCTGGAGATTCACTCCATATCTCTGAAGGGAAGGACATCTGAATGCCTGGCCCATTCCTTGGAATGCAGGTCATACAGGGGATTGAGGCCCATTGTTTTGGGTTAAAGGGAGGGTGCTAGGTGTGGGTTGGTAGGTGGAGTTTGCTAAGTGAAAATACTATATAAACTGCATCTTTTTTACAAACAATAGTGGTTTTTCTGTCCACTCGCTGCTCCTGAACTGCCCTGTATGTAAGTCCTCAATACACCCGGGGTCTCCTTTGTTGGCCCTGGGTCTCTTCTTTGGCCTCTGGGACATCGTGCCATCCCTGCTGGAGTCAGTAGGGGTCTGGCACAACAGACCTCACCTTCTGACTATGATGGAATATCATGTAACAGCCTAATGCTTCTTCTGAGAGACACTAGAAAAGCTGGAGAAAGTAAAATATAAAATTAAAGGCATATGTGAATGATGGAGGCTGCCTATGTTTGAAGGGTAAGATCATAGGGGGCAGAAATGTTCTTTGAGATTAGACCAGGTTCTGCATGCTGCTTACCTTGGGGGCATTTGCTGACCCTTGAGCAGGGGTGAAGTCAGCTGAGCTTTCCTCAACCTCAAGGGGTTTGGGAGACAGAAATTGGAGTTTGGGGCTGGTAAGGACTTACAGCCAGTACTTGAGGGGTGAAGATTTCAGAGAGAAAGGACGTGTGAAGGAGTAGCCTTGCTTAATATCAGTTTTCGCTCAACATGTGTTACTTAAGCTGTTCATGGAGGAGAGCCACAAAGCCAAGTGCAAGGCAGCTGCAGTGGAGCAGGGTTTCTGGTAGACTCACGGTGCTAGAGAAGCAAAATATTAAAGTGTGGGATCTATCCAAGAGGAGAGGCCCTGGGAAGCACTCCAGGCATTAAGTCAGAACTTCTGCAGTGCTGTGCTTCAGGAGAAGGTGTGAACCAGGAATGGATCAAGGTATTCAAAGACTGCATTGAGCCTCAGCTTGCTCACAGCCTGATTTCATTTAGGTGATCTCCCTCTTTGCCAGCTTCCAGAGGACAGAGCGAATCCTCTTTTGAACCAGTAATGAACAAAGGTATTCAAAAGGGAGAGGGATATCACCCAGAACCTCTGTAACTTTTCAAAGATGATGTCCAGCATCCAACAAAAATTACCAGGGATACTAATAAACAAGACCAAGGGAAAAAATAAAATAGACAAACTAAAAACAAACTAAAAACACTCACAGTTTTCTCTAATGTTGGAGTTATCAACATAGACTTCAAATTAAGTGACTGATATTCAAAAAAGCATATGACAAGATGGAGAATGTCAAAAGTATATGACAAGATGGAGAATTTGAGTAAATTCCAGTTCTAGGAGTCAGTGCTGAGCTGTGGACACGGGTCTGTTCCGCAGGGTGGGGTTTGTTAAAGTTGTCAAGTATAAGGCCTACTTTAAGAGATACCAAGTGACATTTAGAAGATAGTGAGAAGGTAAAACTGATTATTATGCTTGGAAACACTTGGTGGTACAGGATAAAAATAAGTCTAACACACACAAATACAGAATGATTGTGTGATAAATAGACATACCATTTGTCAGATGGCTTATGCCCATATAGATTGGGACATGATAGTCTGTACAGCTTATGTACACGAACTGCCAAAATACGGTGTAAAGGTTGGCCTGACAAATGATGCTGCAGCATGTTGTACTGGCCTGCTGGTGGCATACAGGCTTCTCAGTAGGTTTGGTATGGACAAGATCTATGAAGGCCAAGTGGAGGTGACCAGAGATAAATACAATGTGGGAAGCATTGATGGTCAGCCGGGTGCCTTTACCTGCTATTTGGGTGCAGGTCTTGCCAGAACCACCACTGGCAATAAAGTTTTGGGGGCTCTGAAAGCCCTGTGGATGGAAGCTTGTGTATTCCTCACAGTGCCTAACGATTCCTGGTTATGGTTCTGAAAGCAAGGAATTTAATGCCCAAGAGCATCAGAAGCACATTACAGGTCAGAATGTTGCAGATTCTGCAACGTGCATTACCTAATGGAAGATGCTTACAAGGCAAGAACCTTTACCGTAGTTTCCATGGGAGGGAATGGATGAGGCAAGGTAAGCAAGCTTAGGATTGACTAGTTAGAATAATTTCAGCAGGCCCTGGGATGTAGGGGCTGTCCTGAATTGTCTGGTACTTGGTACTGAGATGATTAGGCAAGGGAATATTGGCCTCGAGTGTAACAGCCTGATAGAGGAAGTGGGAGAGGAGTGGGCTCTGGATTGGTTGGTTTGTGTATGAAAGGGCACTTATAGTACCATCTCTGGGAATTGACTAGCCCTAGGAAGCCAGTTTCTCCAAGGTGGGTAAGGCCCTCATAGGTCAAACCATTAGCCTAAAAAGACATGCTTGATATAAGCAATAGTTGAGACTCATACATCCATGCATTTCTGCTTCTATCACTTGAGCAGCATACTTAGTAGGGTTTAGTTGTGTTTGGACCAAAACCTGTTAATGACAGTTACATTTCACAATAAAATTATGATTTAGGGAAATATTATATGAATTAGTGACCAAAAGTTGTTATTTCTTTGAAAACTAAATAGGAAAGTCTTGATGGAAAAAAACCACTTTTAAATATATGTGGGTTAGGCACAACTGGAAAAAAAAAAAAACAAAATAAAAAAAATCCTGAAGATTCCACAGTAGTGTGGAACACTCTTATTAATTCTACTTACAGATATCTCTCGAGTTTTCCTTTTTGGACAATGCAACAACTAGCAGTTTCTGTTTGTTTTTTTTTTTTTCTTGCTTCCAATCTTTGTAGGTTTTCTTTCTTTTTCTTACTATGCTGGCAGGATCTCCAATACAATGTTGGCTAGAAGTGCTGGTCACAGGTTTCCTTGCCCTGTTTCTTATTTCAGAGAGAATACTTTCAGCGATTGCCATTAGAAATAGCATTTGCTGTAGGATTTTAATAGATAATTTAAAAAGTCAGATTAAGGAATTTCCTTTCTATTTCTAGTTTGCTATGAGTTTTTAATCATTTATAGGTGTTCCCACTTATTTTATACCTGCCACTTTGAGGGATGCTCTTCTAGTACCACTGAGAAATTGTCTACTTTCTAGTGCCTCATAGTCAAATTCACAATTCCTCATTTGTTTTCAACGAGGGAGACTTGCTTCCTGGCTCATCTTTTGTGTACCATAAAGTATGTCAATATCCAGAAGCAAATCAAATTTATTTATTTATTTATTTATTTATTTATTTATTTCTGAGACAGAGTTTTGCTCTTGTTGCTCAAGCTGGAGTGCAATGGCACGATCTTGGCTCACTGCATCTTCCACCTCCCAGGGTCAAGTGATTCTCCTGCCTCAGCCTCCCAAGTGGCTGGGACTATAGGCGTGCACCACCATGCGTGGCTAATTATTTGTATTTTTAGTAGAAATTGGGTTTCACCATGTTAGCCAGGTCTTGAACTCCTGACCTCAGGTGATCCACCTGCCTCGGCCTCCTAAAGTGCTGGGATTACAGGTGTGAGCCACCATGCCTGTCCCACAAATCACATTTTTAAACATTGGCATTGTGTCACCCCACACTGTGTGACCCTTAATGTCAACACCATCTGAGATGGTTTGGCTGTGTCCCCACCCAAATCTCAACTTGAGTTGTATCTCACATAAGTCCCATGTGTTGTGGGAGGGACCCAGAGGAAGGTAATTGAATAATGGGAGCCAGTCTTTCCCATGCTATTCTCACGATAGTGAATAAGTTTATGAGATCTGATGGGTTTATCAGGGGTTTCTGCTTTTGCTTCTTCTCTCATTCTCTCTTGCTGCTGCCATGTAAGAAGCACCTTTCACCCTCCACCATGATTGTGAGACCTTGCCCAGCCATGTGGAACTGTAAGTCCAATTAAACCTCTTTTTGTTCCCAGTTTCAGGTATGTCTATAAAGACAGCAGTGTGAAAATGAACTAATACACTGTCTTACATATGAATTGCCAGAAATGAGGCATTTCATGCTGTATAAAATGCATAAAAATGCAAAATATACATTGCGTATTTGGAGTCAACTGACTTACGGAGCTTTATGGCGAGTGAGACTCCATGTCCTTAGGATCTTTTTCTCTTCTATTGCATGTGAGAATTTTACTTGCATCACCAATTTCAATAGCCCTGAGATCTCAGCACAACAGTGAAATAACAATGACAGTGGCAACAGCCCAAAGAGAGAGATTTTTTTTTTCCGAAAGTCAATAAAAATTAACTTTAATCTATGTATTTTCTATAATCTATATTTTCCTAAAAGGGAAAAACCCGTCTCTCCCCATGGCTGGGGGAACCATAAGAGCTCAGTGACTCAAGGAAAGGTTTCAGACCTCTCTCAATCAGCCTTTTTATTTTCTTGTCATTCTATCCCCTACACCGTTCCCTAGTCCTCATCCTGACATCTGTTTTTTTAATCACTGTCATTGAAAACAAGTGTGGTGCTGTCTGAAATCCACAAAAAACAACCTCCAGGGAAGAAAATATAAATCATAGGTGTGTAAATCATCAGCCCTGAGAGTTGGCATACTGTTGACTTGCCTAAGAGTCTGCATTTTCATTTAGTGGGGAAAATCAGCTTTGATGCACATGATTGGTGGTGGTGGTGGGGAACATATGAAACACAATGACTCAGAACTGGCACAAGTCTGTGTGTGGGGAGAGGGAGATTGGTGGATTCATTCTGGCATCTACTCAGCCCCTGAGAACTGTGGGGAAATTGAAAGGGGCCAGCTTATCAGCATATTGACATGCAATGAAAGTCCCTTACATACTTCCCAATCCCTACGCAGAAGCAGCGGAGAAGGAAAACCACTGTCACTGGAAACAATTATTTGGCAGACCATTCTCTTTAACGAGCAGATTCATTCATTTTCTGGGAAACATACTAGCATTTTGTCTCCATCACACTAAAAGAACTGGCTGGTGCAATCAATTCCACAGAACACCCATCAATTCAGTTAAACAACCAGTGGGGTGGAAAACCCCCAGAAATCAATAGTAGTTGTTTCACTGAATTGATGGGTGACTGCGAGTCGTTCAGATCCATTGGTTGACTTGTGTGTTCAGTTGCTGCCTTGTCTGTGGTGTTGTGTGGGACCTTCAAGCCAGAGACAGCCCCTGCTGGAAGGCCTACAAAGTGCAAGGTGACAGATAGAGAGGTGCAGGCTCCCTATGGCCAGTGGGTGTCACTTCTGCTGGGAAGATCCTTGCTGCAAGGTGCAGCTGTCATTGCTACTGGCAGCTCACCTCTAGTGAGTGTGATGGTGAATAGTTTTAACAAGCCACCACTGGCTGAGTGCCTTTGATGAGAGAGGTGCTTTTAAAATATTATTACTTATGTTTTAACAAACCAGCAAAGTAGAAATTATCTCTCCCTGCTCTTTTCTTGCTTGAGGATCGAAAAGAATCAGGGAGAGGCGGAGCCAGGAACCTACCTCTGTTCATTACCAAAGCCAGCGTTCTTTTCAGGATGTCACCCACCCCTCATTCATGCAGAGCATAGTGGCTGAGAACTGTAGGTTCCGACAAAGATGGTTCAAATCCTGGCATCTCTACTTATTGTGGGAAGTTTGGCAATTTACTTAACTGTTTTCAGTTTCAATTTTCCCATTTGCAAAATGGGAATAATATCTAGTCATTGAAGGAATGAATACAAGAATTCACATAAAGTCCACTGTATAAGGCCTGGGAATAATGTGGCAAGGCCTGGGTTTTTTTTTTTTTTGTCGTTTGTTTGTTTTTTAAAAATGTTATTCTTGGTACTGTCACTAAGGGCGGTGACTTGAGCTTGTCCTAAACTCACTTTAAGGCTGCATGCCTTCCTCTTTCTTTGCTCTTGCCACTTACAAATCCTCTGAGAGATTTTAAATCTTTTGTGAGAGCCAGAACACAGGTGTCAATATTTAATTGTCAAGTTATGAATTTTAATGAATATTTATTACTTCACAATACATGAGGCTTCTATTGACCCTGCTTTATTTATCTAACATTAAAAAAACACCAGTTGGTTGCCTCTTCAGGCTGGCATGCTCTACTCCTGTACAAGTGTGTGTAGGGTTGCAGTAAGGAACAAAGAGGGTTTCAACAAAGGCTCGCTGGCCACAAATAGCTCACTCACCTGCATGGCAGAAGAAGGCAAGAAGTGCCCACAAAAACGCTAGCAGTACAAATCCAGCCATATCTACAAAGTTCACAAACAGGCAAAATGAACCTAAGGCAATAGAAGTCAGCCCATTGGCCAGCTCTTTGGTGTGGGAATTTTATTTTATTTTATTTTAATCTTATCTTATCTTTTGAGATGGAGGCTTGCTCTGTCTCCCAGGCTGGAGTGCCATGGTGCAATACCGGCTCACTGCAACCTCCGCCTCCCAGGTTCAGGTGATTCTTCTGCCTCAGCTGCCAGAGTAGCTGGGATTACAGGCACACACCACTGCACTCAGCTAATTTTTGTATTTTTAGTAGGGATGGGGTTTCACCATGTTGACCAGGCTGGTCTCAAACTCCTGACCTCAAGTGATGCGCCTGCCTCGGCCTCCCAAAGTGCTGGGATTACAGGCAAGAGCCGCCATGGTTGGCTGGTGTGGGAATTGATGGGGAAAGGGCAGAGGGAGCCTCTGGGGTGCTGGACGTGTTCTAGGCCTGGATCTGGACATCTGCACACAAAACATTGGAGCCGTGCATTTACAATTTGTGCCCTTTATGTGTGCTCTACTTCAATTAAGGAGAACTGAAATTTTAAATAACCATAGAAAAAGCACCACTAGTGCTATTGCTCAGCAGGATGTGAAGATACGTAATATGAGAAGCTATACTCAGCTACCTATGGCACCGGGTAACAATTGCATGAATTATTCCCTTGGAACAGAGTGGACTGGCCTGAATGAGAGCTGGCCTAAGCAGACAATTAAAGTGTGGAAAATGGGGACACACCCCATCACCAGGTGCCCATGAGAGCTGAACAATATTCAGATTCCTTATCCTTCCTTAACAATAGTAACTACCCTGATCAAGTACCTATTCAGTTCTAAGTGCTTTGTAGTTATAGATTTTTTCCACTAGTTCTTTATAATAATCTTATATGGTGGGTGTCTTTTGTTCCATTTTATCACTGAATCAATAGTTTAAAGAGAACTTCTAACAAGTAAGGGGTGAAGCAAGACTTTAACCTTGGTCTGTCTGGCTTTTTGATCATAGGCTCTGAAGACAGATTGCCTGGGTTTGAGTTCTAGCTCTGCATTTCCTTTCTGTGTAAACGCGGGTAAGTTCCTTGACCTCTCTGTGCCTTAATTTTCTTACCTTCACGAAAGGGGATAGTGGCAGCTATGTATCACACAGTTATTTGAGTTAATCTGTGTAAAACACTTAGAACATGGTATGCACTTGGTACATAGTAAGAGCTATACATGTGTTAGCGATTACTCTGTTGAATGACACAGCCTTTCAAAGTGGAAGGGCCAAATCCCATTATTTTCTGGGATATAAAGTAGAAATATAGGCATAGCCAAACGGTTTCCTCCCTACCTCCCTCCTGTGGGTTAACATAGCCCCAAATCCTAGGCACGTGGCAGGCCCATGGGACTGCTTTCCTTCTTCCCCAAGAGAACCCCTGGGTCACAGGCCAGGGGTGGGGTCAAGGTCCCCTGTCACTCCAGCTCTCTCCTGCCACCCGTGTCCTCAAGGTGGCCTAAGAGAAAATGTTGTTCCAGGCTTGTTAGCAGTTCCTACCTACACTGATGTTGGGCACAGGGGAGCCTGGAAGCTGTTGAAATGAGGACTTTTCCAGGTTGTGCCATCAGGTTTTCTGCCTGGATCTCCAACCCCATTCCCACCTGGATTCTGGGAATTGCCCCCTCCCTGACCCACATGGTGACAGTGGTCCTTGTGTGAACAGGACCCCCACCTCTGAGGTCACCTATGATGGACCTGACCAGAGTCTCTTCCCCAGAAGTCAAGACTTGGAAGTAAGAAATGGTAACATCAGACGAGATGGTCTTTGAATGGAAGTGATATAAACAGAAGAATGTGGTAGCCATTTTCCACCTTGTCTACTTGGAAATACACTGAGAAAGGAAGTGTGCAGTGAGTGTGAGCAGTAGAGGCTCAGATAAGAGTGGGTACCAGGAGCAGAGACTGAGCGAGGTGGGTCACTCTGAGGCCTGAGACACTGTGGGATCACCCAGCATCCTCATCTGCAAATTACTCCTCCTGCTTAAGCTGGCTGTAGTGGGTTTCCACCGCTCATACATGAAGATTTCACACAAATACACCTGGACTGAGTAATTCAAGGAACAGAATTCATTGCATGAAGCAATTTTCTTGGAAGCCTTTCTCGAATCCCCTAAACTGAGTTAGGAGCTCCTCTCAAACACAGCTGCTTCCCTTTCCCCATGGAATTAGCTGTATCTTAGCCCTAGTCATACTCTTCCTAAAAATATGCCTATATTTAAAAAATTAAAACCTACAAGGAGTTTCCAAAATGTAGTTTTTTTAGTTGCAATCTTTAAATGTTTAGGTCTCATTCATGTAGCTTCTGCATTATTTATTTTAATAACAACATAATAGGCTTTAATATTTAGTTTATTCATTTTACTTGAACTCCTTTTTAAACTGAGCATCATCCAGGAAATAGTTAAGAATTGAGGGTTTGAGGTATTAGATATATACTTCCAAATGTATGTTAAACTGAATATGTACCTATTAAAAAGAAAATATAAAACATACCACGTAAGATCATCTCACGTACCACTTTGGAAACTCCTGCCTTACCTTACCAGCCCCTTAAAAGCAGGACAGTGACTCATGCACAGCCTGCTTTCTACTCTTGGGCTCAGGGCCCAACATTTCCCCTTTATAGAACTTTTCACAAGAAACCGTCGAATGTGCAATTAGTTTGCTTGTCTGACTTGCCTGGAAGACCCTTCCGTGCATTGTTTACTGCTTTATCCTCAGTGTCTTTAACTAGGTCTGGCACCTAGCTGATGTTTAATACATATGCATTGGAAGAAATCATGCATTGATAAATGAAAACCAGTTCCAGAATGTTCTACAGCCATGAATGTCAATACATGCTACACCTGACTGGTGGGGACACTTGAGGGTGAGCACTCTTGCTCAGTCTCTTACTTTTTCAGTTGCTCCACTCTGGTGGTGACACTATCAGGTCCTGCATGGAAAGTCTTTAGTCCTTAGTTCCATTGGCTGAAGGAGAACAGTCCTCAGACACTGTGATTCATACATACCCTGACTGGGCATGTGCAGAGCCAGCTGTATAATTTAAACAGCCCAGTTCAAAATGAAAATGTGTGTTCAAAAAGTAGGAGTCCCTATGACTCAGCAATTCCACTTCCAAACATACCCAACAGAATCGAAAGCAGGGACTCAAAGAGATAGTTGCATACCATGTTCATGGCTGCGTTACTTAAAATAGCCAAAAGGTGGAACTTAAATGTCCATCTACAGATGAATGGATAAACAAAATGTGATATAGACACACAATGGAATATTATTCAGCTTAAAAAAGGAAGGAAATTCTGACACATGCTACAGCATGGAAGAACCCCAAGGACATTATGCTAAGTGAAATAAGCCAGTCACAAAAAGACAAAAACTGTATGATTCATTTGTATGACGTACCTGGAATTGTCAAATTCATACAGATAGGAAGTAGAATGGTGGTTGTCAGGGGCTGGGGGTAGGGGAAAATAGGGAGTAATGGGTATCACATTTTAGTTTTGCAAGAAGAAAACGGTTTTGAAAATGGGTTGGGTCAGGCATGGTGGCTCACTCCTGTAATCTCAGCATTCTGGGAGGCCGAGGTGGTAGATTGCTTGAGCCCAGGAGTTTGAGACCAGCCTGGGCAACATGGCAAAATCCTGTCTCTACTAAACATACAAAACTTAGCTAGGAATGCACCGCTAGTCCCAGCTATTTGGGAGGCTGAGGTGGGAGAATCACTTGAGCCCAGGAGACGGAGGTTGCAGTGAGCTGAGAGATTGCACCACTGCACTCCAGCCTAGGTGACAGAGCGAGACCCTGTCTCCAAAAAAAAAAAAAAAAAAAAAAAAAAAAAACAGAAAGAAAGAAAATGAGTTGATAACAAACGTGAATGTATTTAACACAACTGAGCAGTACACTTAAAATGGTTAAGAGAGTCATTTTATGTTACGTAATTTTTACTACAATTTTTTTTAAAGTAGGAGAAAAGCTTTCTTCTCTCTCATGGTCTCTCTCTGTCTCTGTCTCTCTCTCTCTGTCTGTCATTTTTTTTTTTGGTATTGAATGTCACACTCCCTTGGGCACAAGCATAGGCATTGGGTGAGTGCAGACACTTATAGGTGCCCAGGACCTCATCCTGATGCCCTGGGCATGCAGGGGGTGCATGCCTGGCTCCCACACTATTAGGGGGGCAGGAAAAGGGGGCAGTGGTCGCTCAGCAGGACCCTATGGAGGGAGCAGGAAAAGGGGGCAGTGGTCACTCGACAGGACAGCAGAGTGGGTGTTGAAGAACCCTTGCTAGGGAGGCGGCACATGCAATGGTGGGAGCTGAGGCTCCAAGTCTTTGGCACATAACTTGACTTACAAAACATTAATTCAAAGATACAATCATTAAGAATTTTAAGATTGCCACTGCAGGGCACTAAACCTCAATCCCTTCTGAGTGTGGGGCTAGACAAGTGCACTGTGTACAGCCCCCAAGAAGCCGGCCCTGGTTGTGCTGCAGAAATATAACAAAACATCAACCCTGCAGCAAGTGTCCCCAGGGTGCCCACGGACAGGACGCAGCTCTGAGTGTGTAGGATCCACAGCCAGCAGAGATGTGGCTCAAGCACAGCAAAGAGGCTGGAGGGATCGAGTCCCTAAGCCAGTGAGCCATAAAGGGCTATCTGTGGATTTCCCAGGACTAGGGCTTAGGTTTGCCAGAGCCACCCTGACCTCTTTTTACTGATGGTAGAAGTAAATTGAGGTTCAGTGATTTGAAGATTTAGCCGTTAGAGTAAATTATTTTGGGATTGAGGTCATCAAGCAAGAGAAAAGTTTTGCAGCATCAGAATGCTAGAACTGAAGTTGTGTTTTCTAAAAAAGAAATGGGTTAGGCTGAGGCAGGAGGATCATTTCAGGCCAGAATTTTGAGACCAGCCTGGGCAACAGAGCGAGACCCCCATCTCTAAAAAATATTTAAACATTAGCCAGGTATGGTTGCATGCACCTGTAGTTCCAGCTATTTAGAGAAACTGAGGTGAGAGGATCACTAGAGCCCAGCAGGTCAGGGCTGCAGAGCCAGGTTCATGCCACTGCACTTCAGCCTGGGCAACAGAGTGAGATCCCATCTCTTAAAACATAAATAGAAGAACTGGGTGATGTTTGTAACCAAGTGTTTATGAAATAAAGCCTGCCAAATGTTTTTTCAGGAGATGTACAGCCTGATGGTGTATGCGATGTCTATGTAGATGCTGAGAAACGACACAGAGCCGGAGTGCACCATTCTGAGCATGGCCACATAGCAGTAGGAATGTTCTGAGGGACCTCCATGCTATCAGGGTTATATACGTAAGCAATTTCTGGAACCCTGTTTCTTTCTTTCCACACTGTGGTGAGGATGAGAATATTGTTATTTGGGGCAGTGATTCTTAAACTGTCATGCACCTATGAATCCCCTGGGGTATTGTTAGAATGAAGAATCTCACTTGGTAGGGTTGGGCTGCGCCTGAGATTCTGCATTTCTAACAAGCTCCCATGTGACTTCTGGACCACACTTTGAGGATCAAGGGTCTAGACCAGCCTGGACAATAAAAAGCTGCTTCCTCCTTCAACATTCATGTCTAAATAAAAGGCCCTGGGACCATGTAAGTCCAGAACAGTACAGACCCCTTCTATCAGGCTTCTAGGTTAAGCTGAAATGTCTCCCCTGCTCCAGGAAGCCTTCCTTGGCTCCCCCAGGCAGAGGGGAGCACCATCAGCTCAGTGCTCCCTCAGGGTTTGGTACATGCATGTTTAGTGCATAGCATGTTACTTTACCTGCATGTGCAGAATTTTCTCTCCCTACTGGACTATGTGTCCATGGAATGCTGGGCATATCTGCATCCCTATTGGCAGGGTCAGTGCCTGGTCGTAGAAAGTGCTTGTATTAGTTTTCTATTACTGCTGAAACAAATCATCACCAACGTAGTGGCTTAAAGCAACACGAACTTCTCTAGGTTAGATGTCCAACACAGGTCTCACTGGGCTGAAAATCAAGGTGTCCACAGGGTTCAGTTCCTTCTAGACACTCTAGGGAAGAATCTGAGTTTTGTTTTGTTTTGTTTTCCTTTTCCAGCTTTTGGGGGCTACCTGCATTTCTTGGCTTCTGGCCCCTTCCTCTGTCTTGCAAGTCAGCAATGGTGTGCTGAGTCTTTCTCACATTTCATTTTTCTGCCCTCTCCTGCCACCCTCTTCCATTGTTAAGAAAGATAATCTGGAAAATCCCCCCATCTTAACCTGACTAGCAGCCTTAATTCCCTTTACCATGTACTGTAACATATTCACAGGTTGCAGGGATTCATGTGTAGACGTCTTTAGGGGCTGTTATTCCGTCTACTACAATGTTTGACTAGTGTCTACAGAATGAATCTCTGCCTATGATTGGCCCTACATACACAGCTCAGGCCGGGGGGCGGGGGTGGATTCTGAAGAGCTGAAGATTCTACAGCTCTGTACTTGCTGTAGCCAATTTTGTCGCATTTCTGGTATTTTTCATTTAGCTGGGATTATTTCTGACTTCTGGCATCTCAGAAGACGTCGGTAGCCTCTTGATTCTAGTCATCCATACACAGGCAAGATCTGCATAGAACCAAGGAATTCAGTTTACCCCAGCAAGCACTAATGCGGCTCTGGTTTTAGTTTCCATTCTGGGATGGAACAACATAGCCCCAGTTTTTGAGGGTCTCTCTGTGAGTGTCTTTCTGGTGGCACAAGCAGTGACCCGCTAGGCAAATTGATGGACTCATCTGGATTAGTCCACTGTATTTTTTAGGATGGCCAAAGCCACTTTCTGGAAAGAAAGAGGTTCTGTTATATAGCCAGTCTTCTTGGAAAATGTTAGTAGAACTGCTGAAAGTATATATAATTTACGCAGAATTTATGTCAAATTTGGGCTGAATATATGTGTTTTGGTTGCGAGCAGGACAGAGGAGTGTGTTAACAGAAGCAACTTTCTTAAAGCCTCCCTTCCCATGTGATTGAAGTTCTAATTTTACTTCCTAAGGGACTACACTGAACCTGTTCCCAGTATACAATAACAATAAAGCCTCGTATCGATTCCCCCAACTGCCCCAGTAGGATACGCTGGTGGCTGTAAATCTGAGTGAAAATTGTGACATACAATGACCAAGTGCTCAAAGATGCTTGTTTTCACTGTGACCAAGTGACCAAGGGCTGCCTGTTAAAATATATCCCCAGTCCTGGAGAAATGTGGGGGTCCCACAAACAGGACACCACAGTAAATGAAAATGTCAGCAGTAAAAGCTGATCATGTGTTTTTGTCTACACAATTGTGTCCATGATTCTTGAGCAATTCTGTTACGGCACTTCAAAAGGGAAGCTTCTTTAAAACTGGTTTTGTATCTACAGAAAATTCTAAGTTCAAAATACAACAGTCTGAGTTTATTCATCAAAGATTTCATTTATCCATGCGAAGTTCTAAGACGATGTAAATAATGTGTATCTTCTACTGTTTTCTGGGAAGAATGCTATTTCTTGGGCGAAGATATAGACTCTTGAAGACAGGGTTAGTGTTAGTATCTTTTTGTTCTTGCTATACCTAGCACCATCTCAACTCTGCCTAAAAATGTCAGAGAAAGCCTTCCTACAGAGGAAAGGACAAGAGAGGTGCTCTATGGGTGTTTATTATTGATGATGAAGAGAAATATTCATGCTAAATGACTTCAAAGGATATAACTGTTTCCCGAACTGAGCAAAATGAGTTTGCATTGGAAAAACATAATTGCCTTTGGCTCATGGTGGCTTCACTTCGCCACCCTTGTGCTACCTGTCCTGTGCGTCTGGGGGTGGAGTGGATCAATGAGAACCAGGCTACCATTGATCAAGCAGAATGGTGATAATGACCAGACCAAAGGATATTTTTTTCAGCTTGAATGTCCAGGGTCAATGCTTCTGGCTGTCTCAGAGGGAAGAAGCAGTTAGAGCATTGTTCAAAATGGCTCTTTAGAGAAATCATTTTCTAGCTCACTCCATTTGCATCTGTATTTCAGATGTGCTAGGTTTCCTGTGCAAACATTTTCACTTATTACCCTTTATCACCTTTGCTAATTAAGGAAGATACAGAAACCAGATTTTTAGGGATTTTTTTTTTTTTTTTCAATTTCAGCCTTTGGCCACTTCGTATAAAAGATTTCCCTCTGCTTTGAATAACATTTCTGAGCAGCCTTCAGAGCCAAATTAAATGATTTGGAATTGTCTCTAACTAGCTGATCTTTAGCTGCAGAGATCAAGCACCCCATCTAGTGGGAAAATATGAAGCTGCCACCGCAGTGACGGACTGAAATTAGCAGCGTGGTTAAAATTCCGGCCCAGCCCTTCTTGTGGAGCACAGGAAGGCCTCTGCAGAAGCCTCACTCAGAATCTCGAAACTGTCGGCCTTTCTAACTGTATGGGGCGGGAGGTGGGCAGTCAGAAAGACGCTTTGTGAGGGAAGGAAAACAGCCCCCATTCCCCTGTGCAGACTAAAGGCAAGCCTGGCCCCAGGAAGGAGCAGCTGCCTGCAGAGGGAGCCTGAGCCGTGGAGTCCTGGGAACCTGCGAGGTGGGCAGCCAGGGCGTGGAGGCGGCAGCGAGCCCAAACGCTCAATACTGGCCCAGCTGGAGCCTGGTGGCGGAGGGTACTCTCACAGAACCCTGGCTTCTGAGGCCAGCGGGGCATTTGGGCCCTCAGCCAGTTAAGGGGTTTGTTCTGCCTTTTCCTAAGGCATGTCGCTGCCCAGTGGGAGTGGGTTCCTGTCCATAAGCCAGAAGCCCCACCATGTGGTGGAGGGAAAGCATGTCTTTCGTTCTCATCCCCAGGTGTCATTGGACCCCCCAGGGGGGCCCCATGAAATTGCAGGAGCTGTGCTCTTCCTTCGTGAGCCTCCTGGCTCTGCAGGGGGCTGCCAGCTTTTACCTTACAGCTCTCCACTGAAATGTCACCTCCCTGTGGGACTTCCTGCCACCACCATTGTTCTCTGCATGGCACCCTGTGGGCGTCCTTCATGATGCCTATCACACCGTTTAAGATGTTTTCCTGTGCCTCGCTCTCCTCCCCTGCTGAGGGCAGGGGCCATGCGTGTGTGCCGTGTTGCTGACGCAGTCTTTCCTGCTGCAGTGCCTGGCGCGGGGCAGGCGCTCCCTTGTCTCTGTAAAGAAATGAAGAGGCTTGACTGAGCCCAAGGACTGGGAGGCAGGCTGCTGGCAAGGCCTGGGGAGACCTCTCCCTGGCTGGCCCTTGTTGCTTTTCCTTCCTCTCCACTAGAAGTAATCATAGGGGTCCAATTTGCCATGGGTGTTTAACGAAATCACGTGGGTCAAAGTGCTATGCAGATGCAAAGTGTTATCCAATGCTGTTTCATTTCCATTTGCTTGGTTCCATTTACTGTAAGTGCTTCTGCTCTCCCAGATCCCTTTATTAGGGAAGAAGAGGCATGAGTTGGGGGAGGGTCCACCGGCACCCAGAGCCCAGGGACCCTATGATTTTCTGTCATATACAGAGTGTCAAAAGTCAGAGATAGGAGGCCCTTGCAGATCCCCTAATCTGGGGCTTCTCAAGACTGTCCCTATGTGAGAATCAACTGAGCCAGTTTTTTAGCCACAGACCCAGGCCTCCCTGCTGGAGGTTCTGATTTAATTGGTCTGTGAGGAGGCTCAGGCATGGGTATTTTTAAATAGCTCTCAGGTGATTGATTCTAATGTGCAACTAGGGTTGAAGACCTGGACCAAATCCACCCCTTGGTTTTTTTTTTTGTTGTTGTTGTTGTTTGTTTGTTTGTTTGTTTTTTGAGACACAGTCCTGCTCTGTTGCCCAGGCTGGAGTGCAATGGTGCGATCTCAGCTCACTGCAACCTCTGCCTCTCAGGTTCAAGCGATTGTCCTGTCTCAGTCTCCCGAGTGGCTGGCATTACAGGGCCCGCCATCATGCCCCGCTAATTTTTGTATTTTTGTAGAGATGGGGTTTCACCATGTTGGCCAGGCTGGCCTCAAACTCCTGACCTCGGGTGATCCACCCACCTGGGCCTCACAAAGTACTGGGATTACAGGCATGAGCCACCACTCCTGGCCTCACCCCTTGCATTTAAAATGAGTCCACAGAGCCCTGGAGGATCACAGCAGCCACTGTCCCACGGTCAGCAGAGCCATGACTGGGACCCAGGCCCCTGCCCCTTCTCTCACAGGCATGGAGGGAGCCAGGCCACAGACACTGCAGAGGGATTTGTCCTATCGCAGGACTGACTCTCACAGAGACTGTTCTCCTGTGTAAGAGATAAGAAAGGGGGTCCCCACCACACCTAGTCCAAGGTCTGAGAGCAGTGTGTAGATGCTCTGCAGATGCAGAACAGGAAATGGTGCAGCATCCACACTCGAGCAGAGTACCTGGGAGGGGGACACATGGTCAGTACCTGGGACTTCCCTGGGATGCCGCTCCTCCCTTGGCCTGCCCCCACCTTTTTCAGCTGCAGCTGTTTTACTGCTTCCAGCAAGGGTGGGCAATTCTAAGGTTGATAGAAGCCTAGGGAAGTACTGTGAGCTTTGATACTGGCCAGGGGATCAAAGCGGGCCACTGCAGGCTGAGGAACCTGGTGTGGTGATGGGTGCAGGCCAGATAGACACTGAGATGCAGAAGCCCAGAGCTCTGGGCAATGTGAAAGAAAAATAAATCTCAGGTTCTCCAAACCACTAAGCTAAAAGGAAAAGTCAAGCTGGGAACTGCTTAGGGCAAACCTGCCTCCAGTTCTATTCAAAGTTATCCCTCTGCTCACTGAGATAAATATGTATTTGATTGCCTCCTTTGGAACAACTAATCAGAAACTGAAAAGAATGCAACCATTTGTCTCTTATCTATCGAAGACCTGGAAGCCCCCTCCCCTGTGAGTCCTTTGCTTCAAGTTGTCCTGCCTTTCCAGATCAAACCAGTGTTCATCTTACATATATTGGTTGATGTCTCATGTCTCCCTAAATTGTATAAAACCAAGCTGTGCTCAGACCACCTTGGGCACATATCATCAGGACTTCCTGAGGCTGTGTCATGGACGTGCATCCTTAACTTTGGCAAAATAAACTTCTTAAACTGATTGACAACTGTCTCAGATATTCGAGGTTCATAGCAAGAAGAGATTTTATTTGCATTTCAGGGGACACAATAGGCTTGTTTTGTTCCATATGGAACGTGACTGACAGATGAAGAAAGGGGTAAGAAATCCGTCAACACAAAAATGAGTTTCCTGTGTTATCTCTGATTGAGACAGGGATCTCAGATGTCCATTTATCAGAGGCTTTGGGTATCAAAGCTTTGGGTGTTCCAAAATAGGTTAACAAATTAGGGTGCCTTTTATATATTTACATTATCTTTTATTTGTCTTCTCTGAACCCTGAAAAGTTGAGACAGGTCTCAGTTAATTGAGAAAGTTTATTTTGCCAAGGTTGAGGACACGCTCGTGACACAGCCTCAGGAAGTCCTGAGACATGTGCCCAAGGTGGTCAGGGAACAGCTTGGTTTTATACATTGAAGGAGACATAAGACATCAATCAATATATGTTAGAAGTACATTGGTTCGGTCTGGAAAGGTGGGACAACTTGAAGCAAAGGCAGGAAGACTGGAAGCGGAGAGGGAGCTTCCAGCTCACCAATAGGTGGTACACAAATGGTTATATTCTTTTGAGTTTCTGATTAGTCTTTCCAAAGGAGGCAATCAGATATGCACCTGTCTCAGTGAGCAGAGGAATGACTTTGAACAGAATGGGAGGCAGGTTTGCCCTAAGCAGTTCCCAACTTGAGTTTTCCTTAGTGATTCTGGGGGCCCAAGATATTTTCGTTTCACGTTTCCCCCCTTGTCTTTTTAAAAATCTTTTGGAGAAAGCATTTTACAAGAAAATGAATCTCTGGTCTCAGGTTTCATCTGATCTCTCATTGCTAGCACGGTTTATTTCTAGATGGGTAGGTCTGGAAAGCTTATTTTTAGCAGGTTATGAAGTCTCATGTCCTGTGAAGAGAAAATAGGAAGAGAGAAAGGGAGAAAAAACAAAAACAAAAGAATAATCCTGGAAAAAAAAATCGATATAGATCACATTACTCTGAAGTCCATACATTAATAGGCAGGTATGAAAGTGGCTTATGT
>NW_012103565.1:1391988-1395888 GCF_000951045.1 Mandrillus leucophaeus
TAGGGAAGTACTGTGAGCTTTGATACTGGCCAGGGGATCAAAGCGGGCCACTGCAGGCTGAGGAACCTGGTGTGGTGATGGGTGCAGGCCAGATAGACACTGAGATGCAGAAGCCCAGAGCTCTGGGCAATGTGAAAGAAAAATAAATCTCAGGTTCTCCAAACCACTAAGCTAAAAGGAAAAGTCAAGCTGGGAACTGCTTAGGGCAAACCTGCCTCCAGTTCTATTCAAAGTTATCCCTCTGCTCACTGAGATAAATATGTATTTGATTGCCTCCTTTGGAACAACTAATCAGAAACTGAAAAGAATGCAACCATTTGTCTCTTATCTATCAAAGACCTGGAAGCCCCCTCCCCTGTGAGTCCTTTGCTTCAAGTTGTCCTGCCTTTCCAGATCAAACCAATGTTCATCTTACATATATTGGTTGATGTCTCATGTCTCCCTAAATTGTATAAAACCAAGCTGTGCTCAGACCACCTTGGGCACATATCATCAAGACTTCCTGAGGCTGTGTCATGGACGTGCATCCTTAACTTTGGCAAAATAAACTTCTTAAACTGATTGACAACTGTCTCAGATATTCGAGGTTCATAGCAAGAAGAGATTTTATTTGCATTTCAGGGGACACAATAGGCTTGTTTTGTTCCATATGGAACGTGACTGACAGATGAAGAAAGGGGTAAGAAATCCGTCAACACAAAAATGAGTTTCCTGTGTTATCTCTGATTGAGACAGGGATCTCAGATGTCCATTTATCAGAGGCTTTGGGTATCAAAGCTTTGGGTGTTCCAAAATAGGTTAACAAATTAGGGTGCCTTTTATATATTTACATTATCTTTTATTTGTCTTCTCTGAACCCTGAAAAGTTGAGACAGGTCTCAGTTAATTGAGAAAGTTTATTTTGCCAAGGTTGAGGACACGCTCGTGACACAGCCTCAGGAAGTCCTGAGACATGTGCCCAAGGTGGTCAGGGAACAGCTTGGTTTTATACATTGAAGGAGACATAAGACATCAATCAATATATGTTAGAAGTACATTGGTTCGGTCTGGAAAGGTGGGACAACTTGAAGCAAAGGCAGGAAGACTGGAAGCGGAGAGGGAGCTTCCAGCTCACCAATAGGTGGTACACAAATGGTTATATTCTTTTGAGTTTCTGATTAGTCTTTCCAAAGGAGGCAATCAGATATGCACCTGTCTCAGTGAGCAGAGGAATGACTTTGAACAGAATGGGAGGCAGGTTTGCCCTAAGCAGTTCCCAACTTGAGTTTTCCTTAGTGATTCTGGGGGCCCAAGATATTTTCGTTTCACGTTTCCCCCCTTGTCTTTTTAAAAATCTTTTGGAGAAAGCATTTTACAAGAAAATGAATCTCTGGTCTCAGGTTTCATCTGATCTCTCATTGCTAGCACGGTTTATTTCTAGATGGGTAGGTCTGGAAAGCTTATTTTTAGCAGGTTATGAAGTCTCATGTCCTGTGAAGAGAAAATAGGAAGAGAGAAAGGGAGAAAAAACAAAAACAAAAGAATAATCCTGGAAAAAAAAATCGATATAGATCACATTACTCTGAAGTCCATACATTAATAGGCAGGTATGAAAGTGGCTTATGTATGTAAATAGGTTACTGTTATTTTTCTGCTGAAGTTAAATTCTCTGGCTTCAGTTCACGGAACTTAAACTTCAAAAAAGCACAGCTTAGTTTTCAGTGACTCCAAATTAGGAAAAATGAAAAAGAGAAGGAAAAAAATTGAAAACATTATTTTGAAGACTCGTAGCCAAGAAAAATTAGAATTTGGTCCAAACTGTAGAAAATAATGAAAATTGGAAAAAACATTAGGCAAGACTAGAATCTAACAACAGGTGTACAATCATTTTGAAACAATTTTTTTTCTCTGTCCAGTTTCCCATTTTACTGAAGACAAATCATGGTAGGACTGGTTTGCTTATTATGCTTGGCCTAATTATTTGTATACAGTGCAGCAAGAATAATTAGTTTTTACATAAGCTTTTAAATTGGCTTTGATGGAACTTTGTTCTGTAGGAGGAATCTCAGATAAGACTTTCCTAAAGCCAGGCCCAGCCATGGGTTGTGCCATCGAATACCCATGAGTTGGGTGAAATTTCTTCTCCTCTTGAGGTTCCAAGATAAACCTGGGGCTTCTACACCTGTCAGAAAGTGACATTCTTTACTTACCACAGGTCAGAAACCCTGTATAGGGACTGCGTACACAAAATATGAGGCCAGTTTTTCCAACGGCTTTATTGGCTCCATAAATCAAGTTTGATTCCTTAAAGGAAAGGACACCATTCCAGTCAAAGCCTTGGTAAAATAACCACTTTCTCCAGTTGGGTCCTGTTACAAATGAAAACAGATTCTTATTGTACTTATGCAAATAACTGTATTGCCATAAGTTAAGAATACTCACAACTAGTTTCCAATTCTGGAGAAATCAGGTAGAGAAAAACAAATATGCTCTAAATTTTGTTCATAAGAGTACACTAAATTGTTAAAAGCTGTCAATAGCTCAAAAGAAAAGTTTTAAGACTCTGAAAAACAAAACAAAGGATCAGCAAACATATTCAGCAAAAAGTAAAAAAGATTGGTTAACTCCATGCGGTTAATTCCTATTCTGCTTGATACTCATGAACGTTTTAGCTCTCCATGAATCCTGAAAGTTTTTCCTCTCTTTTGATGTCACAGTCTCCAAAGTTATCAGAAACCTGTATTCAAGAGCACCTGTTGGAGATTTATAGTTGATTATAAAATCACCTTCTAAAGAGGACCAAAACAAGACAGCAATTGTCCATTGATGAAAAACAGTTTTAAGGCAGCCATAGTTAAAAAACACAATTGACAAGGAAATTAGTTACCTCTATGGTACACAATTTTAATATAACAATTATGATTATTACTGAAAATATACACTAAGTTATATCAGAATTACAGGAGTTTCCCATAATTTTGGAACACATAACAATAATATATTTATACAAATACAGCCCAAAGAAAACCAAACACCATTTTGTACTTGACAATACTTCCTATATAATTTTTTATATCAAATAAGTCAAATTATGTCATTTTTGAACTTTATAGAACCTAATGTCTTAAAGGATTAATTAGGTTAGAAAAAGACATAATTCATAATTTGATTTTGGACAGTTGGTCAAATATAAAAGGTTTAAAACACTTTATGTTACAAAATAGGATTACAGGTCATTGTAGAGTCATTTATTTAACCAAAGTGATAATTCAAGGATTTCAAAAAAGCAAAAAGCTTCATTCTTTGAGAGAGGAGACTTAATTTCCTAAATAAGAAGCCCTAGTATAAACAGCATGAAGCCAATTACATTCGTTTTTTTAAATTTTGTAAACAATCTTCATTATGTAACTTCCATAAGTCGTTTATAACCTTTATAACCTTTATTAAGGAGTTGATTAATGCTTCAAGAAAATCTTGTTAATCTGACACAGGGCTCCATATACTGGTTTTGTGTCAATGTGCCTTTGATATTAATAATTAATTTATAGAGAAACTGAACTTATTTTCTCTTTCAAAATCGGCCCTGACAGTCTTATGCACCCACCTCTTTCCCATTAGTCCCTGAGTCTTGAGGAGTTGAGTAGCTTTCATTTCTTGCCCTGTGTCTCAGGAATGCAGCTTATTTTGATTGACATCTTCTATGGGGCCTGAAGATAAGGCTTTAATTGCTGTCAGTGTTTAAGATTTAGCAGGACTTGCTGTCCTTTTTAGACCCAGGAGTTAAAAGCTCTGTAACTCAATGTTACAAAGACTTTAAAAGCATATGCAGGAAGACACATGGATGTAATGACCTTAATTTAAAAAATTTTTTAATCTCAATTTTTTTTCCTAAGCAAACCAAAACTTAATAACAATATGACA
>NW_012103565.1:1396770-1402084 GCF_000951045.1 Mandrillus leucophaeus
ATAGTTTTGTAACCCCTATGCCAATTTTTGACACCTTATAGTATTTGGTAGGGATACGTACGAAATTGCCTGATTAATAAATGCAAACAAAAATGTATGCTGGCAATTCTTAAGACATTTCTAATATTACTTTACCAATAATTTTAAAGCCGGCTTATTTATTAAAGATTTTACTTAAGTTACATAAACTTGAAAAAGCATTTGACTAATCTTTTTTTTAGTATCTAATTTAAGTGTTTTTTTGTTTGTTTGTTTGTTTGTTTTTGAGATGAAGTCTTGCTTTGTCACCCAGGCTGGCGTGCAGTGGCATGATCTCGGTTCACTGCAACCTCTGCCTCCCAGGTGCAAGCAATTCTCCTGCCTCAGCCTCCCAAGTAGCTGGGATTACAGGTGTGTGCCATCATACCCAGCTAATTTTTGTATTTTTAGTAGAGATGGGGTTTCACCATGTTGGCCAGGCTGGTCTCGAACTGCTGACCTCGTGATCTGCCCACCTCAGCCTCCCAAAGTACTGAAATTACAAGTGTGAGCCACTGCATCTAGCCTTTTATTTTTCTTTAAGCCAATTAATTAGTACTCTTTTACATATATTTAGTAGTGAAACATTCTGTACCCAACACACGAATACATATAAAAATGTATTAGGCCTGCTGATGGAAGTACATTTTATAGATTCATGGAGACCCCCACTTTTTTTAAACAGACATTTCTGAGTGTCTAAACTACATTCTTCCTTAAAAACCCAAGAGTATCCTCTGTTGCAGTACTGTTTTAGTCAAAAAATCAGGTGGAAACAGAATTCATTCAACTGAGAAAAAATTAAAAAATAAAAATAAAACTTTGGCTCAAAAAAAAAAAAAAGACAAGGTCTTAGGAGAGAAAAACAAAAAATCCCCCCAAAATACAAAGGCCTTTTCAATACAAACATGCATACACACACACACACATACACACACACACACACCCCTTTGATGTTAGCCTTTTAATCAAGCTGACTTTCAGCTATTGAGCTCCTTTAACCAAAAAAAAATTTTTTTAAAATCTTATTACCATATTTCAGCTAGGACAAAATGCTGCTAAACTAACAATAGTCACACAAATTTTATTATTTCTGAGCACTCTAAGTGTAAGCAGAAATGAACACCAGCTGGTTCTTAATGCTAACTTGAGTCGTTTAAAAAGAATTTGCAAGACAGAATCCCAAACCAGTTTTTTACCTAGTGATGGGTCTCAGTTGTAGATTGTCTCCACCATCCTAGAAGCCAGAAAAAACCTTCATCTTCCCTGTTGGAAGCAAGCGCAAACTCCATAAAGGAGTAAGCTCCCTTCCATCGTCATGGAAGCAGGAAAACTTACTTTCCTGTTGGAAGCAAGTAAAACTCCAAAATAATAATAATCATAAGAGGAGCTTTACAGCAAAATAAACTTTAGATCTCAACCTAATTTTGGGAGAACAGGGATTCTCTGGAGGGGGTGCCCTCAGACCTCAGCAAATTGTCCTATTGGTTTGAGCCATAAAGTTAGCTCATGCTGGTACCAAGCATTGATAGGAGATTTGTCAAAGGTCAGGGGCACCTCCACTCAGAATCCCCCCATGGTTACCAAAATGTGAATCCCGAAAATTTGAGACAGGTCTCAGTTAATTTAGAATGTTTATTTTGCCAAGGTTGAGGATGCGCTCGTGACACAGCCTCAGGAAGTCCTGACGACATGTGCTGAAGGTGGTCAGGGCACAGCTTGATTTTATACATTGAGGGAGACATGAGACATCAATCAATATATGTAAGAAGTACATTGGTTTGGTCTGGAAAGCTGGGACAACTTGAAGCAAATGCAGGAAGACTGGAAGCAGGGAGGGAGCTTCTAGGTTACAGATGGGTGATACACAAATGGTTACATTCTTTTGAGTTTCTGATTAGTCTTTCCAAAGGAGACAAATCATATATGCACCTATCTCAGTGAGCGGAGGAGTGACTTTGAATAGAATGGGAGGCAGGTTTGCCCTAAGCAGTTCCCAGCTTGAGTTTTCCTTAGTGATTTTGGGGGCCCAAGATACTTTCTTTCACACTTGTTACCAAAAAAGGGCCTCAATCCAGACCCCAAGAGAGGGTTCTTGGATCTCACACAAGAAAGAAATCAAAGTGAATCGATACAGTAAAGTGAAAACAAGTTTATTAGGAAAGTAAAGGAATAACAAAGTGGCTACTCCATAGGCAGAGCAGCCCTGAGGGATTCTGGTTGCTCATTTTTATGGTGATTTCTTCATTATATGGTAAACAGGGGTGGATTATTCATGCCTCCCCTTTTTAGACCATATATGATGACTTCCTGATGTTGCCATGGCATTTGTAAACTGTCATGGTGCTGGTGGGAGTGTACCAGTGAGGACAACCAGAGGTCACTCTCATCGCCATCTTGGTCTTGGTAGGTATTGGCCAACTTCTTTACTGCAACCTGTTTTATCAGCAAGGTCTTTATGACTTGTATTTTGTGCTGACTTCCTATCTCATCCTGTGACTAATAATGTCTTAACTTATTGGGAATGCAGCCCAGCAGGTCTCAGCCTCATTTTACTCAGCTTGTATTGAAGATGGAGTTACTCTGGTTCAAACACCTCTGACCTTTGGGAGGCAGAGGTGGGCGTCACTTGATGTCAGAAGTTCGAGACCAGCCTGTCCAACATGCAAAACCCCATCTCTACTAAAAATACAAAAATTAGCGAGCATAGTGGCAGGCACCTGTAATCCCAGCTACTTGGAAGATGGAAACAGGAGAATCACTTGAATCCAGGAGGTGAAGGTTGCAGGGAGCTGAGGTCACGCCACTGCACTCCAGCCTGTATGACAGAGTGAGACTCCATCGCAAAAAAAAAAAAAAGAAAGAAAGAAAGAAAGAAAACAAATGTCTTTGACATCCCCCCCTCTCTTTTATAAGAGAACCCCTAAGGATTGCAGAGGGACAAAGGTCCATCTTCTGTAACTTCTTCAGGTTGAATAGCGGTGATGATATTCCCTGGGTAACTATGAGGGTATCTTGTATTCAGGGTAGAGAGGAGCTCAGTCAGAAAGCATTAGTATGCTGAGGGCCATTCATAACTCTTAAGTTCCAACAAAAGGTGATATGTGGAAGATTAAAAAGTGTTCAATTTAAGAAAACATTGAGTAAGCTTATTCTGCATTCCTACACAAAGAGTACAACTGGAATATATTCCACAAGAGTAAAGCAAAATAATTAAAATTATCCTAAGTAAACTAAATCAGAAGACTTCCCATGAACTGGGCAACTGTTGGAACCAGGATGATATGGGGTTGCCCATGTGCCCAGAATTAGAATATTGACTCCAGATTTTTACATTACCCATCCTTTTTGTTTCTTTTCAGCAGCAGCCAGAGATTATTGGTTGGTTTACAGGCATAAGCAGGGTTAGCCTAAATTGTGGGAAAAAACTCAAACAAACAAACAAACAGGATGAGACTAGAATTGAATAACAAGTGTACCATAGTTCTTAAAATATAATTTCTCTCTTCGGTTTCCCATTTATACTAAAGACAAATCATGATAAGACTAATTTGCTGTATTATACTTGGCCTGATTATTTGTATAAAGTACACCAAAATAATTCTTTTTCATATTGACTTTTAAAATTGTCTTTGATGGAATTCTGTTCCATAAGGAATCTCAGATAAGAATTTTCTTTTTAAAGCCAAGACCAGCCATAGGTTTGTACCCTCAAATATCTACAAGTTGGGCAAATGCCTTTCCTCTTGAAGTCTCAAGATAACTTGGGACTCCTGGGCCTGTCATAAAGTGACATTCTTTACTTACAGCAGGTCAGGAACCCTATCCACAGGCTGTGTGGACAAGGCATGAGGCCAGTTTTCCAAAGGAGTTTTTATTGGCTTTACAAGTCAAGTTTGATTCCTTAAAGAAAACACACCTTTCCAGTTAAAACCTTGGTAAAAGAACCAATTTCTTCGGTTGTGTTCTGTTACAAAACCAAACAGATTTTATTGCACTTATGCAAGTAAGTATATTGCCATAAGTTAAGAATACTCACAAATAGTTTCCAAATTTTGGAGAAATCAGAGAAAAACAAATATGCTCCAAATGTTGTTCAAAGGAGTATACTTTCCTTAATTGATACATGCTGTAAATAGCTCAAAATAAGTTTCCTTGACTCTGCAAAACAAAACAAAGGATCAGCAACATTTTAAGCAAGTCAAAAAGATTACTTCAGACTTCTATTAGTTTAGTCCATTCAGTTAACTCCTGTTCTGCTTGATATTCATGAACATTTCAGCTTTCCATGAAAGTTCTGAATGTTTTTTTCTCTATTCCAACGTCATAATTTCCAATAATTTCCAAAGTTGTCAGAAACCTGCATTCAAAAATACCCAGTAGAGTTCTAGCTGATTGATTATAAGCCATCTTTTGAAGAAGATTAAAACAAGAAAACAATTGTCTGTGGATGACAAAATGTTTTAGGGCAGCCACAGTTGAAAACACGATTGATAAAGAAATTTGATTACCTCTGTGGCATACAATGATTTTATGTAACAATTATAATTATTACTGATAATGTACACTAAGTTCTATCAGAATTACAGAAATTTCACATAATTTTGTAATGCATACCAATAACATATTTATACAAATATATCCCAAAGAAAGCCAAGCACTAGTTCACATTTGACAATGCTTCCTGTATGATTTTTGTCTCAAATAAGCCAAATTTCACCTTTATGTTAGTGTACTATTAATGTTAAACCCAATTCTTAATAAAACCTTATAGACACATATACTCAATTTTAATGTTTGACCATAAAGTAAGATTCTCATAAACCTTTTATAACACGTTTATAAATTTTTGTTAAAGGGCAGCTTATAAGCAGGTTTTTGCTTTAAGAAAAACCTGTTGTGCTTTTAATTCCAATGTTTACTTTACAGAAGAACTGAATAACACCCATTTAACTTTAGCCAATATGTTCACTCAGAGAATTTTTTTACAAGATTAATTTTTTACAAATCTTTCATGATTTGTTCAAATGTTCAGCTTTATCTTATCTAACATAACACAATCCTCTAACCCTCTAAACTTAGGCAAGAAATCGACATTCCCATGCCTTCTTATAATCTTTTACCAGAAACATATTTCACTTTCTATACCTTGCATATAAAACTTTTTTTTTTAGTAGTCTCAAATACATGTTACAATGTTAACACTTAGAGACTTTTACTTTTGGTGAAAACCTTGGTAAGTAAGGGATTTTAATTATGTGTTAGGTGTGGAGTCTAGAATACCAGACAGAAGACC
>NW_012103565.1:1403349-1415835 GCF_000951045.1 Mandrillus leucophaeus
TCTTTTCAATCTTTTATTACCCAACTTTAGCCAGGCCAGATGGCTGATATTTCTGTGCTTAGTGAAAGGAAAATTTAAGACGGTTTATGGAAGGAAAGGAAATCAACAAACGGTAAAGGTCAAACAGATATTAAACCAGGAAGAACTCACTCCCTAAGCCAGGAATTGAATCCTGAACCCAGGCTACTACTGTGATGGCAGAGACCAAGAGAAAGTACTGCCATGTGGTTACAAGGTCAAGCTCCCAAGGACATGCAAGACAAGAAGGAAACCTCATCCAGGTTTTTTTCAGGGACCTGCAGCAAAGTTTATTATTGACTAGTTTGCTGGGCCATCTTGAAAAGCAGGCTTATGGCTTCTGAGACCCGCATTCTATCCTAACGTTCCCTAAGGTACCCCTCTTTGTGACAGGACAATACAGAAAGACTCACAAAGCACACCAGATTCACTACAGCTTAAGAGTAGCCTTATGAATCCTTTTTCCTATTAATCAAAACTTTACAGAGAGATAAACAGTGATTTTTACCATTCATTCAACAAATTTGCACAGAAAGAGAGAGAGAACAGAAATCTGTCCAGTAAAAAAATTCTTACCCTTTCACCAGCATGCCAGGCTTCTGGTTTTCCTTTCCCTGAACAGACCCAGTGACCCGGCTGGCTGTACCACAGCCCTAGGGGCCAAGCTGCAACACAGAGGAAAATTATCTTTTTCTGTTCTGGCCAGAGAAAAATATGTGTGACCAAACATAGACATTAGCCACTCTGTTTAGTACCCAATATCACACTGGCAAGGCTTAAACTTGCCCCTGGTTGGGCCCTGACATAGTGAACCCAACCTCCAACCAGGCGTTTCAACATGTGGTCTCTGGGCAAGATTGTTGCCCTGAGTAATAGAAAAGATAAGAAAGGGAAATGAGAGAAAGAAAAGCTTTGCCTGTGGAAGGGTGGGGAAGGCAAAGAGCTCAGGGAGGCCAGAGGAAGACCCACCCATTGAAGTGACACTGAAAAGTTCAGGCCATCACTTGTCGGTCATGAAGGGATCTTTACCAGCAGTCCCATCAGCTCTCAAGTTTCTCCTTTTAGGGAGGAAAAACTCCCTAAGTCCCATGATCCTGTACATGCCTAATTCTGTCACCCCCAGCTGTCAGCAAGGAGTGCAAGGCAGATTAATCCAAAGAGAAGAGCAGGTAACATCCCATAGTGCCAAACCCATTCTTAGCCGAGAGGGACTTTACTGAGAGGGGCTTCTGATTCCCTAAATCTTAGGAAGGACTCTAACCTTCCTGTGTTGGGCCTCAAACCCAAGTTCAGTCAAGCGTCTTTGCCTTTTATTAAGAGGAGCCTTTAACCTACTCTGTCTTAGGAGAGACTGTAACTCTCCTAAGTTGGACTTTTGACTTAGTGCCATCCTTTACCTGGGTAACCCCCCCACTAACCCACAGTTGGCCGATCAGTGCTGCTGTCTGTTTCCTTTGGGTTGGGGTTCTCCTCAGTATTGTCCTTCTGTGGTGCACCAGAAAGATGTTACCAGGCCCCACCCCTTACCCAACGTTAGCCTTGTCCCTTCCGTGGTCACCAGAAAGATGTTACCAGAAAGAGGTCCCAATCCAGACCCCAAGAAAGGGTTCTTGGATCTCACACAAGAAGGAATTTGATGTGAGTCCATACAGTAAAGTGAAAGGAAATTTTTTAAGGAAAGTAAGAGTAGCCCCAAGGTTGCCCATTTTTATGGTTATTTATTGATTATATGCTAAACAAGGAGTGGATCATTCATATTTCCCCTTTGTAGACCATATAGGGTAACTTCCTGACTTTGCCATGGTATTTGTAAACTGCCATGGCACAGGTGGGGGTGTAGCAGTGAGGACGACCAGAGGTCATTCTTGTCGCCATCTTGGTTTTGCTGGGTTTTGGCTGACCTCTTTGCTGCAAACTGTTTTATCAGCAAGGTCTTTATGACCTGTATCTTGTGCCAACCTTCTATCTCATCCTGTGACTTAAATGTCTCACTTCCTGGGAATGCAGCCCAGCAGGTCTCAGCCTCATTTGACCCAGCTCCTATTCAAGACGGAGTTGCTCTGGTCCAAATGCCTCTGACAGTGTAACTAAAATTTTTTTACCTGTTGATTAGCAATTCCTCTTTTCCTCATCTCCTCAGCCCCTGGCAGCCATGATCCTATCCTTTGCTTCCATGAGTTTGACTATTTTATTTTATTTTATTTTATTTGAGATGGAATCTCACTCATTGCCCAGGCTGGAATACAGTGGCATGATCTTGGCTCACTGCAACCTCCACCTCCCAGGTTAAAGCAATTCTCCTGCCTCAGCCTCCTGAGTAGCTGGGACTACAGGTGTGTGCTACTATGCCCGACTGATTTGTATTTTTAGTAGACACAAGGTTTCACCATGTTGGTCAGACTAGTCTCAAACTCCTGACCTCAAGTGACCCAACCGCCTCGGCCTCCCAAAGTGTCAGGATTACAGGTGTGAGCCACTGCACCCGGCCAGAGTTTGACTATTTTAGCCACATCATAGAAGGGAAATCACACAGTATTTGTCCTTCTGTGACTGGTTTATTCCTCTTAGCATAATGTCTTTCAGGTTCATCTAAGTTGTTGCATGTTGAATGATTTCCTTATGTATATATATTTGACCTATATATATACATATGTATATATATTTGACCTGTATATATACATATGTATATATATGTAGATATGTTCATTATCCATTCATCTGCCAATGGACATTTAGGTTGTTTCCACATTTTGGCTGTTGTGAATAGTGCTGCAGGAAACATGGGAATGCACAAATCTCTTCAAGATTCTGATTTCAATTCTTTTGGATAAATACCCAGAAGCAGCATTGCTGGATTGTATGGTTGTCCTATTTTTAATTTTTTGAGGAATCTCCATACTTTTTCCACAGGAGCTATACCATTTTGCATTTCCATCAACAGTGTACAGGGTTCCAATTTCTCCACAACCTTGCCAACAACGATTGTCTTTTGTTTTCTTTTTGATAAAAGCCATCCTGAGAGGTGTGAGGTGGTATCTCATTCTGACCTTGATTTGTATTTTTCTGATGATTAGTGACATCTTTCAGATACCCATTGGTCATATGTATGTCTTCTTTTGACTAATGTCTATTCAGGTTCTTTGCCCATTTTAAAATTAGGTTATTAGGTTTTTTTGTTGTTGTTGTTTTTGGCTATTGAGTTGTAAGAAATGAAAGCTTTTAACCTACATGCAAATGTGCAGTACAAAATCACTGTAGTGTTCACAGATAATCACAGGATTTCTAAAACTGTGAAGTCATAATATGCCACAGCAGTGGGGGCTGATAACAGGCCACAAATTAAAAGTCGTGTAGTAAGCATCTTTCCATTTTGTAGGTGTAGCTCTGTGAGTGAATCCTGACACTTGGGGATCCTCTGCCCCTCCTCCTCGCCAGGGCCTGCCCTCAGCTCATGGACATTCTAGAAGAATGGCGGACAGAAAGTAGCATGGAAAGGAGGGCCCTGGAAGTGCGAGGGTGCTGAGGACAGCGCTGATGACACAAACCCTCCTGCCTCTACATCATAGATCACCATGTAACCATTTAGAGAGAAGCTGAAGAACAGTAGACAGTAATCTGAAATAAAGCACATCCATGGCACATTTGTAAGTAACAAAAGCCAGTTTCAAAACCAAACTCTGTGCATTGTGGGTCTTTTTGGAGAAGGTATATATACATATGCCAGAACACGAAATCGAGAGGAAAAATCCATGAACCCACTGTGGGATTATGTGATTTTTAGTTTTCTGGCTTTCCTAAAACTTCCAGAGTTTTTACGATGAATACATACTACTTTTGTAGTCAGATAAAAGTATTTTGTTTTAAAATGCTAATATGCAAGAAAGAGGAAAGAAGGAGGGAGAAAAAAGGGGAGGAAAGAGAAAGGGAAGGGCCCCCTTTCTGTTGTGCTTGGTTGGCTGGTTTCCATCTGTCCTGGGGGCTCCAGAGAGTGGGAGACAAAAGGACCGAGAGTCAGGGAGTGGTGCTGGGCCTGGAGCCAGCAGGGGGACAGAGTGGGATATACAGAGTCCTCTGACAGCCCCTTCAGGGAGGGACAGTGTAGACTGGGACAGTCTGTACTCCCAGTGGCCTCGTCACAGCCCTGTTCAAGAGTGGCAGGACCTGGGAACCCACAGACAGATGCAGGCTGTGACTTGGGAGTGACTGCCGGGCATCCCAGGGTTGCACAGACCCCACATCTCAGAGGCTGTGCAGGGTTCAACGCCCTCGCTGAATATCTCCAACTCTGGTTATTAGTTACAAAGCATTGTCTAGAAATGTGTCATAGTGTGCAATTTTAGTTTATATAAACACATGTGCTGTTTATAATATAAATAATTTTTAAATTTCCACATGCACTCTCTTCAGTTTTCAGGATAACAAAGAGTTGCACGGACACATAACTGTGCAATACACACACACACACACACACACACACACACACACACACACAGCTCTTCTCCCTTATGGGGCCAGGTGCTTGACTTTTGCTACTCCCATTCCTCCCCTTTCCTCCCCTTTCCAGCTGTCACATCATGTCCCTGAGGGGTCACCTTGTCCCCAAGAAGCCCTCAAAGGAGGAGCAGGGGCAGCAGAAACTGGACAGCAAGTTTTATGAGGGCTGGGCCACAGCGTTGCTCACAGCCGTATTCCCGGTGCCTGGCATCTTGGTGCTTGTTGAATCTTTGCTGGTGAATGACCCAATGCATGAATGCATCCTCAGCACCCCTGGCTTCTCAGGGCCTTGCTCCAGGACACTAGGGGTCCCGGCCCTGGGCGAGTTACCCTCCTGGTGTCACTTTTTCCTCCTTCAGGACTGGGGAAGAATTGTCTTTGTGTGCTCTTTTCCCACTAGGAGTGGTCCTCTTCCTTTGTGGATTCCAAACTCCAGCATGCCTAAGAATCATTCGGGGAGTTTGTCCCCCACCCCAGTGAGCCCTGGGACCTGCTTGATAGTGAGGTGGCTCTGAAGTATACAGCCCCTCCCATGGGGGCTGCACTTTACAACTTTACTATTTTTTGATAGCACTTAGATGGGAGCTGTCCAAACCCTTCTCTGCCACGACTAAAAGACTCAGAATCCGATTTGCTCCATAGCCATTCGTTGAGCCTTATGGTTCTGTCTTGACAAAGACAAGTCAGAGTCACTGGGGTTCTCTGGAGGACTCAGCCAGCCTGGGTTTTAGATTCAAGTTGACCTGGGTTCACCTTGCTTCTTATTTTGGGGGTGGGTTGGGTTGTTATCTGTGTCTTCCTACCAGTCGAATGAAAACTCAAACATGCAGGGTGGTTGTGAAGATTACAGAGATGACCTAAGCGAAGTGCCTAGCACCGACCAGCTCAGCAATGGGAGCACAGTGTGGTGGGGCAGGGGGGTTGATCCCACAACCTGGGGTCTTGGGTCGCCCAGTGGGAGGCCTGGGGGAGACCAGAGGGTGGGCAAGGGGAAGTGGGGAGTTTGCGGATGGATGGGACTCTTCACTCTCACCGTGACCTTGGCCCCTAGGGGTGGAGGTCACTCCCTGCAAATGCTAATCTCGGGTTTACCCTCATCAGCCGCTTGCCTGCTGTACTATTCCGTCACCTGTGTCACCAGTGCTGTGAATTACAGTCTACAGTTTTCAATATATGAGTTGTTTCTATTTTTTTGGTTAGATCCTGACTGATACAGAGAGGAAATGCCACAGAATGAAAGAAGTGAGAGGAACTGCCTCTGACCAGGCCAGGGTAAGGGACGAAGGCAGATTGAAGGCAGATATCTCTTGGAATCTTGCCAAGTCAAGGAGAGGGGAGGAATCTAGGAAGAAGAAAATTATTGGGTTAAGGATCACTAGAGGAGTTTTCTTTTCTTTTTAAGGGACAAAATCTTGCTCTGTTGCCCAGGCTAGAGTGCAGTAGCATGATCATAGCTCATTGCAGCCTCAAATTACTGGGCTCAAGCAATCTTCTTGCTTCAGTCTTCTGAGTAGCTAGGACCACAGGTGCCTGCCACCATGACTGGTCAATTAAAAACATGAAAAAAAAAAAAAAAAGATGGGATCTCTCTATGTTGCCCAGGCTGTTCTCAAACTCCTGGCCTCAAGCAGTCCTCCCAGATCCTCCCATCTAGGCCTCCCAAAGCACTGGAATTATAGCCATGAGTCACTGTGCCCTGCCAAGGGGGTAGGGATTTAAGCAAAGGCTCAGAGGTCTGTGGCTGCCCAGGGAGTATGAGATCCATCTCAGCACCTTCTCTGGTTCTCTCCACCTGGCCTCTTTCCAGGGCTCTTGGCTGCTCTACTTCGCCTCAGTTGCAGCCACAGCTGCACCGAGAGCCTCTCGTACCCTCACAGTTCCACTGCCAGTCTGGGTCTTCCCTCCTCTGACAGCCATAGGTGCAGCTCCAGAGCAGGCCCTGAAAACTGGCTCCCAAGAGGCCTCCACAGGGGTCAAGAGGTTGGGTGAGCTTTGCCCAGGGCAGGCAAGGGGTGGGAGATGAGGGCAGCACCTTCAGTGCTCTGATAACTGCTGGGCGGTGAGATTTATTCTCAAGCCTGCAAAGTGCCCAGCTGTGGCAAGGCAGTGGCTGGCACGGTCACGTGTCCCTGGTCTCTGCGTCCCATGGTGCCTGTCTCTGTCTTTCTTCCTTCTTTCTCACTGCCTGGAGGATGTGGGCCAAGACAGAAGGTCTTCTAGTTTCCTGGATGAAGACTAAGGATGGCAAAGCAGGTTGGGTTCAAACTGGGGAGGCCTCTCAATGGCCTTTGAGGAGCCCAGGCTATGTCCGAAAGGCAACGTGGAGACAGTGAAGAGTTTTCAGCAAGAAAGCGACCAGTTTCACCTTAAAGAAAATTTACCGAGTCCTTCCTGGGTGTCAGGTGGAGGTTCTACTGGGGCTGAGTGGGGAATGAAAGGAGGCTGGATCTGCAGAGCACATCAACCTTGAGGTTGTGCATTTTAACAGAGGTGGGGCGTGGTCCTTGGGGTGCTTAATAGGGGCCAGGTAGGACTTCTAGAACCCCCTGAGGCCACACCATGTGACACCACATTGAACTCTGGCCCTGCTGACCATCTGTGAGCCGTGTAGCAGGGCCCATCTCTCCCTGCAAGACCCTCCAGCAGGTCTTCCCTCCCTGAATGCTCTTTAGCTCTGCTGGTGCCTGTAATCAGAATGATGGCAATATATTAAAAATAATGGCATCAATGTGTTCAGCACTTCATTTAATCCCTCCAACAATCCTAACAAACTGGGTATTTTTGCCCTCATTGATGAAGAAGTTGAGGCATAGAGAGATTTTGTAACTTGCTCAAGGTCACACAGCTGCCAAGGAGCCGAGGTAGGAGAGTGGAAAGAGCAACAGTTTCCAAAACCGAGAGAAGTCCGCTGGCACCTGCTCCAGCCTGACTAACTCTGAGATCCTGAACAACTCACTTACCTTTCTGGCTGTCAACTTTCCCATGGGTAAAATGCCAAGAACTACATGAGCTGGGTATAAAACTGTGTGGTGCCTAGAAAGTAGTAAGTGTGGAATACAACTGAGCAATTCCACTTCTGTTTTCCTGTTACTATTATTTCACCATGTAGAAATCCCTGCCTGCTACCAGGGCGCTGGGCAGTGCCCGGCCCTTCCCTCTGCAGCCTCACCAGCCCAGCAAGCATTGGAGGAGGAGGCTTCCAGGATCATGCTGGAGATGTTCTCTTCACAGGCGGGGCTTGCCCCAGTGATTTTCTTTGCATTCTTCTCTTTGCTCCCCCATCATGAGCGTAGAGAAGAGGCCATCTCAGCTCCTGTTGTCAGGAGTATGGATATTCCTGCTGTTTTTTTCAGAGGTGAACTCTGTGCCTGGAGATAGATCAATGGATTTAAATTTTATAATTAGAAAGGGCCTTGGAGTGTTGGATTTCCCTCATTTTACAAACGAGGAAAATGAAGCTCTAGAGGGGTGAGTGAGTTGCATAGCTGGGTATAACGGGGCTTTTTCCTCTCCCACCTTGGTCTTTTCAGTATGTCTTTATTTTGTCTGTTCAAATGATACATGCACCAGCTCCTGGGCTTCCTTGCTCCTTGCCTGCAAGCCTCAGCCTCATCAACTGCATCTATGGAGTGTGATGCTTTCAGCAGTCGTCACTCTCTTATCCTTACGCTCTTAAAATCGGATGAGCTGAGTGCCCAGGGCAGAGGTGATGTGTACGTGGCATGGAGTCAGTCATTCACAAGGCCTAGGGCTCTTGGACTCCTACCCCCCTGTGGCTGGTGGCTCCATCCAGATCAGGAGAGAAGACTGTGAGGTGTCATTTGCAGGCACACCAATCTCTGAGACCATCAGACTTGTAACCTGATGTGCTGAAAGAGTTTCTTGTCCCCTTGACGTGGCACTACAAATGACCCCTTCCCTCTTTCTAGGTGGATTTGGGCCTATTCATAAGAAAAGGGAGGGACAAACACCCTAAGCAGTCACAGAAATTGCTCTGGGACAGAGAATGTGCTCACACCCTCTCACCTGGAGCTGGGCCCAGCAGGTTTTTGATGCTGGTGATCAAATTAACCTCAGACAGGAAGAATTTCCTGTCTTGCTTGTTTGTTTAATAAAGGAACAAGAATTGGAAAATAGTTAAGTTGGAGAAATGAGTATATGTTCATTCTTGCCTATTAACCATCATAAATCCCAAAGGATTTAGAGTTTGGAGGAAGATCACTGACTCTACACCCTGTGACGGCCCCTTTGCTGAGAGGTGTCTGTCCACAGCAGTTGAGTATCAGATGGGATGGTGGCTCCCCAAACCCCACCAAAACAGCTTGGTGTTAAGGCAAAGCCAAGTTCATTACATACCCCAGTAAAGGGGATTCTGAGACTTAGGAGTGCCTCGGAAAAGAGGGCAAATGTGGTGGTCATTGAGTGTGTTGAATCCTGAGTGAGTGAGTTTTTGATGTGGGGGTGGATTAGCATTGGGAAAGCTGGGGACATATTAGGGTCAGGGGACACAGGGAAGTGAGGATTTGGGCTAGATTGCTGCTATTGTTGGTCCTGAGAAGGGGAGTAAATGGATAGATTTTCAGGAAATTCTTCAAACAAACCATAAATTACCTATGGGCCACCTTCCCAAGGGAGTTTCTGGGAGCAGTGGTGTTGGTGGCTGGTGGCTGGAAGGACCATGGTGTGAGTGTGCACAGGATGCTGCAGGCGTGTGGACTGCTCCTGTTCTCCCGAGGACTGGTGTAGAGGACCCCAGGAAGACTTCCTTGGCTTTTGTTCCCTGTCCTCAAGATAGCTTCTGTCCTTTGTAAAACTCCATGTTGCTCAGCACAGGCCCTTTGGAGTCAGAGTTTCCAGATGTCTGGTATCACAAAGCCCCCTCTTCTGTCTCATTTTTCTCTTGGACACACAGTGGCACAGAGTTCGAGATGCAGGAGCAAAAGATTGACAACCACTGGGGAGGCCCATGTGCATCAGACCTCAGTGCACACAGAATAGTGCTCAGACCAAGTGAAGGCACTCGGGTACCCACACGTTTCCTGGGGCCCATCGGGGCTGTGCTGCAGGGCAGCCTGACCTAGTCCCAGGGCTCCCAGAGTGTTTCTGAAATTGCCAAATTTAATTTAAAAATATATGTTTAACAAATTGAAAATAGTAAATGTTCAGTAGAGAAAATTTCTCTTTGTATAGATTTTAAAATTGTGGTAAAATATACATAACTAAAATTCAAAATTTTAACCATCTTTAGATGTACAATGAGTGGCATTAAGTACATTCACAATGTTGTGCAAACATCACTACCCATCTCTAGAACTTTCCCATTCCCCCAAACAGAAACTCTGTGCTCATTAAACAGCAACTCCCCATCCTCCCCTTGCCCAGCTCTTGGTAACCACATTCTACTTCCTTTCTCTATGAATCTGACTACTCTAGGTGTTACTGGAAAGGGGTACCAATCTAGATCTCAAGAGAGGGTTCTTGGATCTTGTGCAAGGAAGAATTCAGGGTGAGTCCATACAGTAAAGTGAAAGTAGGTTTATTAAGAAAGTAGAGGAATAAAAGAATGGCTACTCCACAGACAGAGCAGCCCTGAGGGCTGCTGGTGCCCATTTTTATGGTTATTTTTGATGACATGCTAAACAAGGGGTGGATTATTCATGCCTCCCCTTTGTAGACCATATAGTATAACTTCCTGACATTGCCATGGCATTTGTAAACTGTCATGGGGCTGGTAGGGGTGTAGTAGTGAGCATGACCAGTGGTCACTCTCATCATCATCTTGGTTTTGGTGGGTTTTAGCCAGCTTCTTTACTGCAAACTGTTATAGAAGACAGGAGGGAAACCCCATCCAGTTTTTTTTTTTTTTTTCAGGCATCTGCAGCAAAGTTTATAACTGACCAGTTTGCTAGGCCATCTTGAACAGTAGGCTTATGGGTTCTAAGGCCATGTTCTATCCTAAGGTACCCCTCTTTATGACAGAACAATACAGAAGGACACACAGAACACACCAGATTCACTACAGCTTAAGACTAGGCTCACAAATCCTTTTTTCTATTAATCAAAACTTTACAGAGGAGATAAACAATGATTTTTGTCATGGGTTCAACTGGTTTGCACAGATAAAGAAAGGAAAGGGAAGGGAGAAAAGCATTGTCTGTGGCAGGGTGGGGAAGGCAAGGGAGGCCAGAGAAAGACATGCCCATTGCAGCCGACACTGAATCAAAATTTCAGGTGGTCCCTTGTCAATCATGAAGGGATCTTTTCCAGCCATCCCATCAGCTCTCAAGTTTCCTTTTTTAGGGAGGAAAAAGCTCCCTAAGTCCCACGATCCTGTACATGCCTAATTCTGTCACCCCCAGCTACCAGCATGAAGTATTGCTCCTCACACTTGAGGGCATCAGCTGCAGGGGTCTGCCTGCAGACCGCGACCAAAACAATGGATGAATAAAATGTACACTGACACACAGATATTCTGTTTTGCCCATCCCCAGCTGAGTGTCTGACTGCCTGCACACCAAAAGAGGTTTGTCACTGCTGCTTGTCCAGGCATTTATTTGGTATAAAATTAACAACAGAAGCTTTGAGTAAACACACTTGTGGATAATTAACATGGTTAAGAGAGTAGTTCTAGGAATGATTAAAGCTCAGGTACCCCGGTTTAAAGTAAATACCACTGGGGGCAATATCCCTGGTCAACCGCCACCTGAGAGGGGCCATCTAGCTCAAAGGTTAGTTAATGGAGGTAGGGTAAACAGACTTAACTGGGAAGCCTCTGTTGTCCCTAGTATTTACCCTATGACCTAATACTCCAAGGTGAGAACCGGCTGCCTTCAGTCTGTTCAATTATTGCAAGCTGTATAATCTTTCAGCCTTCCAAAGGGTTTGTGACTATTCCCTATAACTTTCCCTAATATTTACCTTTAATATTTCTGCCACCATCCTGAGTGAATCCCAACATCGGCAAAGAGTGCAAGGCAGATTAATCCAAAGAGAATAGCAGTTAACATCCCATAGTGCCAAATCCGTTCTTAGCTGAGGGGGACTTCACTGAGAGGGGCCTCTAACCCCCTAAATCTTAGGAAGGACTCTAACCTTCCTATGTTGAGCCTCAAACCCAAGTTCAGTCAAGCGTCCTTGCCTTTTATTGAGTGGGGCCTTTAGCCCACTTGTCTTAGGAGAGACTCTAACTTTCTTAAGTTGGGCCTGTAACCCAATCCCATCCTTTACCCAGGTATGTGCACCCTACTTACCCAAAGTTGGCCAATCGGTGCTGCAGTCTATTTCCTTTGGGTCGGGGTTCTCCTCAGTGTTGTCCCTTGCTGGTTCAACAGAAAGATATTACCTGAATGGAGTCTCAATCCAGACCCCAAGAGAAGGTTCTTGGATCTCGCACAAGAGAGAATTCAGTGCAAGTTCATAGAGTAAAGTGAATGCAAGCTTGTTAAGAAAGTAAAGAAATAAAGAATGGCTACTCCACAGGCAGAGCAGCCCCAAGGGCTGCTGGTTGCCCATTTTTATGATTATTTCTTGATGATGTGCTAAACAAGGGGTGGATTTTTATGCCTCCCCTTTTTAGACCATATAGGGTAACTTCCTGACGTTGCCATGCATTTGTAAACTCTCTTGGTGCTGTTGGGAGTGTAGGAGTGAGGACGACCAGAGGTGACTCTTGTTGCCGTCTTGGTTTTGGTAGGTTTTGGCTGGCTTCTTTACTGCAAGCTGTTTTATCAGCAAGGTCTTCATGACCTGTGTCCTGTGCCAACCTCCTGTCTCTTCCTGTGACTTAGAATGACTAACTGTCTGGGAATGCAGCCCATTAGGTCTCAGCCTCGTTTTACCCAGTCCCTATTCAAGATGGAATTGCTCTGGTTCGTATGCCTCTGACATAAGTACCTAGAATGACTGGAATAACGCAGCATTTGTTCTTTTGTGCCTGGCTTATTTCACTTAGTGTAATGTTTTCAATATGTATAG